>NW_015386488.1:543673-582066 GCF_001527695.2 Protobothrops mucrosquamatus
AAGGAGGATTTTATTTAGGGACGATTTTAAGTATAATTTTAATTGGAACACAGCCTCTAATATTTGGTTTTTAATTTGGTTTTAGAAGGGTTTTATTTTTGTATATTGTTATTGTATCTGTTTTTAATATGCTGTGCACCGCCCTGAGTCCTGCGGGAGAAGGGCGGTATAGAAATTAAAATAATAATAATAATAATACTCCAAAGATTGCTCAAGCCAGACTCAAATCTTAGCTATTTAAGGAGTAAAAAAAAAAAAAAGAGTCTTAAGCTTATGCTGCTGCAAGCCTTTTGCCTATAAAAGCCCCAAAATCTAAACAAGAGGGGGGGGGAAGCAAAACTGGCAACCAGTTTTTAAAATTACTCTGAGGGGAACTTGGATCCTAGAAGAGTTGATGACAGATGGCAAGTTTTGCACCCCAAACCAGCAAGGAAAGGTAAAATGATATAAAGCTGGGTGGAGAGTCCAGGACTTACTACCTCAACATGTTTAAGTTGGAGAACACTCTTATTTGATATTCCAATCCCAC
Source organism: Protobothrops mucrosquamatus (assembly GCF_001527695.2). Lineage (NCBI taxonomy): Eukaryota > Metazoa > Chordata > Lepidosauria > Squamata > Viperidae > Protobothrops > Protobothrops mucrosquamatus. The sequence continues at coordinate 544,203 of NW_015386488.1, forward strand.
TTATCATTTAACTACTTCATCCCATCTTTTCTCTTTGCTCAGGGCAAAGAACTCAGAGTAACTGCTCAGTGGGCATATTTATTATTTAGATTTCTATCCTGCCCTTTCTCCAGGAGCTCAAATTGGTGTATGTAGATTTGTTTTCAGTAGTTTCATATAGTAATGGCCCTGCGGGATAAATTCAGTGGTGGGATTCAGCCGGTTCGCACCACTTTGGCAGAACTGGTAGCTAATTTTTTGTTGCTCAGGCCCAGAATGGACTTCCAGAAGCGGCATCCACACAGAGAACTGGTTGTTCACATATTTGAATCCCACCACTGGATAGATTTAATTCATGATTCCAAATTATCAGCAAAGTTCTGCGCTTGAAGGGGGACCTTGAATATAGGTCTCACTGTTCCTAGTCTACGGTAGGCAACCTTGGCTCTTTTATGACTTGTGGACTTCAACTCCCAGAATGCTGACTCAGGAATTCTGGGAGTTAAAGTCCATGAGTCATAAAAGAGCCAAGGTTGCCTACCCCTGTCCTAGTGCAATGCTTCAAGCATTAGAGATTGTGAACAAAACTACTAGTGCAAAAATAAATAAATAGAGGCAATCAAGTGACAAGTGGGTCTCTCTCACTTACCCAGGCAGAATTGGACTGGTTGAGCTGGTTGAGCATAATGATGGAGGTGCAGCCATAGTCATATACCAACCGCCAGAAATCTGTTGTGGTGTTTTGTAGGGGATGCAAGGTTACGATGAAAGCAGCACTGTTGGTGTAGCTCTAGGAGAAGAACAAAAGATATTGGTAAAAGCATGTAGGAAACAAAAACTGAAACAACTCTTCAGTGGGCACTGCAGTGTTTCTCAGGCTCTGCTACTTTAGAAGGGTGGACTTCAACTCCCAGACTAGCAATACAGACATCTCAGTCCTTTAATACCACACTCAAAGGGAGGGAGAAGCATACTATCTGCTCTTGCTTCGCCTCTTTTTTAAAATTTTGGGCTGGCATAAAATGAACCTTACCTAATCTGACAAGGCCATTCTTATGTTAAGTCTGCTCATCAATCACAATTGCATCTTAGTTGGTTAAAAGCACTGAACAAAAAGAGCTTTAAATGACTGAGATGAAGGAGGGAGTAAATGTTTAGATCGGGATTACCAACCTTGGCAACTTTAAGACCTGAGGACTACAGAATTTCTTAGTCAGCTGAAGTCCACACAAGATACATGTAGTGTGACTTCCGGTTCCGGATCGGAGCGCTCGCAGCTGTGCAGGGAGACTGCTCTCTTCCCCAGCTGAGTTTCCGCTGCCGGTAGACCCTTAATCGGGTCGAAAAGCCGCCTTGAAGGGGCAGCTACTGCTGAGGAGGTCCTCATCGTCCGTGGGAGAGCGGCAGCTTCTTCCACGGCCCGAGATTGCTCCTTTGGGCCGACGGTGGAAAGACCGGCCAGTAAAATGGCCGTTCACCTTGCCGCTGTAACCAGAAGTCAGAAGAACATCTAAGCACAGGAACCACTGTGGCTGAGCCGGGTGAGACTTTTTTTTCTCCCTCTCTTGGTTTTCCTTTTTCTTTTGTGCCTATAAAAACCACTTTTGAAATTATTTCCCTGCTCTAAGAAAGCGGCGTTTGTGAATGTGGGAAAAAGAAGCTTAAATGGACTGAATTAATTTAAAGTGATGTTTTTTTCTATTTTTATTTATTTTTATTCACTTTGGGGTCTTGGAAATTTTTTTTAATATTGAATCTGCTATTAGACTTGAATTCTCCCTTTTTCTGTGTTTCCTGATCTTGTTTATGAGATTCCTGGTCTCTGGGAGAAGATTTTACATTGTACTGAGGACACCTTGTGAAAAAAGTTAAAATTGCAACTGTCTCTTTTTTCTGATGGTGAGACTGACTTTGATCTTCAGTTTATCATAAAAGGAAAAATACAAAGAAAATTAACAGCTGTACTGGTGGGGGTGGATACCGATTAAATGTTCCTTGAACACAGCCTCTACTAAATGATACAGAATGTTCCTAATTATTTTTGAAATGGAGCAACCCTATGTTCAACTTGACTATAAGTTCATACTGGAAAAACTTTATGAAGCTACTGACGAAATATGTTTGCAAATAAAAGAATTTACTATGGAAATAAAAAACAGAAATCCTGCTTTGAGCTTACAAATTGATCCCCACACTTTATCTGAGCATTCTATAGACCAAAAAATAACAGAAGCAGGATTAACCAAGGGTAAAGAAGATTCCACTTTACTTCATATGCATGCTCATGAGATCTCCGAGGAACCAAAAAGGACTGATATAAACCACCTACAACTTTAAAACCAACAGAAATGGACAGACAAGCTCAACAAACTGAGAATTATGGTAGCTTGGATAAGCAACTACTATCTACAAAGTTGGGCATAACTGAGCCTGCTATTCAACAGTTTCAAACGTGGAGACTTGACTCTCTAAAACAACAAGGGATTACTTACAAAGGAGCTAGGTCTCTAAAACAGAAAAGGGGATGTTTCTGTTTGATACAAAGGATACCATAAGGCATAAAAAGTGATTTGTTCATTGATATAGAGGCGTTGTTATGGAAACCTGTTTGGCAAAAAAGGAAAGCCAGAATAAGATTTAAGAGTGTGACTTAAGGCTTTATGTAACGGGTTTAAAAGGCTTATTAGATATGGACTGATCTATGGCTTAAGACAGTTAAATAAGATGTTAGATTGAATAAAAATTAATTAAAGGTTTGAATTTAATAATAAGAGGTTTGTTTATGTATTAATATGTTTTGGATATAGTAATTTTGGGAGGAGGTTAAAGGAATTTGATATAGATATTGAGGGATTGATTGATAGAGTGTAAAGTATAATAGAAATAGAAAGGTATTTTTCTTTTTTCTTGGTTTTGTCTTTGTTTCTTGTTTTTTGTTCTTTTTTGTTCTTTTCTGTTTTGAACTAATATTCTTTTTTATTAGAAATGATAGCTACCTTGTAATGGAAGAAGAATAAGATAAAAGAAGAAATGATACTAATAAATGTTTATTGAATATGTTAAGGAAAAAGGCAATGGGGAGACACCCAAAGTGTTAATTATGCATTTGGATTAGAAATATGGAATATAGCATTTGAAATAGTTAAGCTCAACACAGGATTTGGATTTGGATCTATTTTGATGAAAGGTTATTGAGGATTGTTATGATTGACTTAGTTGTATTGAAATATATTAATTTGAATATAATATGCTACTAGAGGGAAAAGAGAGGGGGTTGTTAATGATTTAATCTGAACTTTATAAATATGACTTTGTTTGTGGACAATTGATTGCCCTGCCACCACATTGATTCTTAAGCACTTGTTTGTAAAATGAAAAAAAAACCCAATAAAACTTGTTGTTTTTTAAAAAAAAGATACATGTAGTGTATCTTTATCCTAGAATAAAAATTGAGAAGATGGACGTCATTCAGATCAGGGGTATCCAACCTTAATAACTTTAAGACTTGTGGACTTCAGGTCCAAGAATTCCCCAGCCAGCCACAGGAGAGGAAGTAGGTTTTCAAGACTATGAACTGGTCTGCTGCTTCTTTAACCTAATAGTTAATCCAGGCCTTCTGGGAAATATCCACATACAGTCCTAAAATTGGGATTGCCCTAATAAAGTAGTTAAGCCAGGAAAATAATTAAAGCTGATTTGATCAAATCAAAATTAAGTACAGCTTATATGACTTCATCACACATTTAATAATTGTTTACCTTAGTAGCATTAAAAATGGTGTTTTGTAAGCAGCTTGTAAAGATACTCAGGCCACTTATTCCTAGATCTAGATTCACAATAATGTTCCATTAAAATACGTGTGAATAGAATAGTTGCCTCTCTGCTCAAATACTTTTTGAAAACACTGTTTTTAAAGGAACAAGGGTAGAAGAAATAAAGTTTTAATGTGAAGGATGGCCTTCCCTCACTGAGCCAGCATAAGTCAAATCCTGATCCAATCATTTCATGCTGTGGTGGTAAAAGTAAAGACCTAGGAAAAAATATGTAGATGAAGCTTTTCACCCTTGATAATTCATTTTCCTTTGGAGCGTTGCATGGTGACAAGCTTTCAAAGTGATTGTTCTCCTTCTTCCTAGCAAACTGGCATTTCCTTGGCTAATTGAAAGAGGCTGTTGATTATTTTAGGTAATATAGCTTTCTTTGGCCCTACTCTTACCTGGAAGCTAGCATACCATTTGTACACATGACACATTGGCACAAAATAATGCAACTCAATCATATTGTCTAGACAGAAGAATGCCATCAAAATGAGTGCAATCTACAGGAGTTTTGGTGGAGGTGATGATGTAATCGGAATTTTCTAACCCAAGAAGAAGCAAAAGGAAAGCATAGAAATGGCTTTCTAAATGCTGAACAGCATTACTGACACTTGACTATATGAGACAGTATTCTGAATTAATATAAAGCTGCTTCCTACGCTCCTCTACATGCCAAATTGTAAGGGCCAGCAGCTCCAACAGCAACAGATCCTGGAACTGTAATTCTACAATATCTAGAGCAGGGATGCCTAACCTAGGCAACTTTAAGACTTGTGCACTTCAACTCCCAGAATTCCTCAGCAAGCATGGCTGGCTGGGGTATTCTGGGAGTTGGGATCCACAAGACTTAAAGTTACCTAGGTTGGACAGCTCTGATCTACAGCAATGTTTCTCAAGCTTGGCAACAGTAAGATGTATGGAGATGTATGTGTTGAGATGTGTGAGGTTAAAAGAGGCACAGTTTGTCTGATGTACTAAATTAAAGAGAGGTACAAGGGCTGGCTTCTATCATACAGCATCAAGGCTCAGAGACATACAAAATTAACCAGGTAACAAACCAAAAGACAAAGATTGGATCTAAATGCCAAATATCAAATCATCATATGCCCATACAAAAGACACAACAAAGTATTAATTTGATTGGAGACTATCAAATTCTATCAATTGGTGAGGGTCAGAGAGGTACTGATCGATGGTCAATTTCATTTCAATTTTTAAAAAAATGAAATTATCTAGCTAGGTGGCAGCACTTAATCAACTGTAGCTAAACTGAGAAACTGTGAGCTTGAGAAGATCAGCCTAAATTGGCTAACAAGGGCAACTAAAATACTAGTACAGTTGACTTTTTTCTCCTGATAGATGTTTTATAGTGATTTTCTAAAACCTTATTTAAAGCTTTGAGCTTTTTATATATTTCTTCCTAAAGCTTTGTCTCCCAAACCTTTTCTAACTTCTGTCAAACTTTTTTGGGATTCTGTTCCCCTAGCATCCAATTTTGGAACCTAACTTTGCAGCTTAAAGTTGGTGTAAGACAGGGGTCTTCAAACTTGGCAACTTTAAGACTTGTGGACTTCAACTCCCAGAATTCCTCAGCCAGCCAGAGCTGGCTGAGGAATTCTGGGAATTGAAGTCCATAAGTCTTAAAGTTGCCAGGTTTGAAGACCACTGGTGTAGGAAATGTAAATGGGGTTGGCCAATGATTTTCCCACCGATTCCCTGCTATCTAAGAGATGAACTTACATCAGTTAAGGCCGCATTGATGTAATTGTTGCTGTCTCCATCCATGGAGATCAAAAAAGGGAGGCACCGGTCCAGAGGCAGCACATCCATACTCCGATTTTTTTCCCGATTGCGTGGTAGAAGGGCAATGCTGCACTCCTCCACATCCAGGTGGGGTGTTACAGAATTCAGAGTCTGCTGGACACGAAGAAACCAGATTAGGCAGCATTTTATAATCTTATTGGCAGATGAAATTTAGCACTACAGCTATCCACTTAAGATTAAGATTAAGGTGTTGCATAGAAACTGGGAGACTGTGAATTCTAATCCCACTTTAGGTATGAAACCTGGCTAGGTGGCTTTGGACAAATCATCAGGAGAATGTGAGTTCTAGTCCCGCCTTACCCATGGAAGCCAGCTGGGTGACATTGGATCAATCACCAGAAGACTCTGAGTTCCAGTCTTGCCTTAGGCATGAAAGCTGGCTAGGGCCCTTTGGGCTAGTCACTCTCTGCCAAACCCAGTTCACAGGTTTGTTGTTGTGTCAAAAATAAGAGGCGGAAGGTGTGTTGGATATGTTTGTCATCTTGAGTTATTTGTAAAAATAATAAAAGCAGGATATAAATAAATAAAATGTTTGCTGCTTTGAGTTACTTATGAAGTAATGAGGACAGGTTAAACATCCAAATAAATACACTCTCTATTTTAAAAGAAAGAAATTATTCAAATTGCTTTATGCTCCAGGAAAGGCTGTAATTCAAAACAGATGGATGTGTCTTCCAGGGTTGAATATAGGAACAGGCCTGCTGTATCAAGTCAAGGCCCAGCTCAGCCCAGCATCTGGTTTCTCATCAAGGTCAACTGGTCAGGGCTCTCCAACCTTAGCTACTTTATGACTTGTGAACTTCAACTCCCAGAATTCCTCAGCCACAAGTCATAAAGTGGCCAAAGTTGGAGAGCCCTGAACTAGATGCTTCTGGAGGATATACAAGTAGATGATGCAGACATATCCTTCTCTCACTGTTATTTCCCCATAACTCTTCTCTCATTATTTCTATGTAACTGGTATTTGGAATTATGCTAATGGGAACACACGAGCATAGTCAAGAGCCCTGGTTTCAAGAAAACCTCCAGTTTTCAATCACTCACCTGAAATTCCTCCCGCAACTGAGATGAGTTGCTCTGTGGATCTATTCTAACCATCTCTTTGTATGTAGGTCTGAACTCACTGATGGGAATGCTGGTCTCTCCACAAAGACAAGCTTCCAATATGGCATCATGGATGAAGACATATTGCTCCTTTAGAAGGAATGAAGGAAATGAAGACTTGTTAAGAACATCTGAACTGCATCATTCACATGTCACATTTAATTAATCGGTTGCAATGCTCTTGTACTGCACAGTAAAACTGCTCCTGAAATAATATGGAATCCAGCTGTTCTGATTGTGCCACAAAGGATACATACCAATCACAAAGGAGACTTTCAAACTTGCCCCCAAAGTGATTTTTTTTTCCAAAAGGCAATTGGACTTTCTTTCTCAAGAAAGCCTAGTTGCTTTTTGGAAAAAGCACCTTTGGGATAACCTTAACCTGGATGACTGAGAATCTCCACAGACTACCTGGAACAATGCACTTTACTCTGTCCCATCCCAATAAAACTCACTTCAGTCTGAATCATGTTGATTCTCCGTGAGCAGAGAGTCTTTACACAATTGTAAATGTCTACAACTCCTTCACACTCAGCCATATCCAGCATCACATCCAGGACTATGTAGCAACCTGTCCGTCCAGTACCAGCACTGCGGAGGTTTGAGGAAGCATGAGAGAAGAAGAAATGGTTAGAACAGGGTATTAAATGTGAAAATGTCTCTATATTTGCTTCATGAATTCTTTTGAATACATACATTTCTGATTTCCAGATATAAACGTTTTAATCTTTGGAAATTTAATACATTCCAAAAGTTGGAATATATTTCAAATTCATTAAAAGGCTTATGCACTAGAGCTAGATTTAAGGCTAGGTCAATAGAAGCATCTCTTTTGAAAATATTATAGTCCAGTATGGTAGAGCAGGTGTGTCCAATCCTGGCAATGTGAAGACTTGTGGACTTCAACTAGCTGGGGAATTCTGGGAGCTGAAGTCCACAGCTTAAAGGTTGCCAAGGTTGGACACCCTGTGGTAGAGAATTTCCAATCAAGGGTGGAGTGAAGAGTGAAGATATGCCAAGGTTTATGTCAGAAGGTCCTATCTTTCATTTTAAAACACAATTCTCTCTTCAGTGATTTGCAGTCTTCCTGGTTGTTCTTATGTCCATTGAATCTCCGGGGGATCCTCTTACAGAATTCCACCCATTAGACTTTTTCAATAGTGGTATTTCTGGGGAATCCTGGGATAGTGTAATTCTTGGAGACAGAGGAGTCTGGAACGAGCCCATGAATTCAACAGCACAGCAAAACATGTATCATGACATTGTGGTATAAACTCTGCCCCTTTTGTAGTAGTAATATGCACTGTAGTTGAAACGTTCAAGTGAAAAAGAGGGAATTTGCATCCCTTTTGTGATACAACAAATATTTCATCATTGGCCTCTTGTTGTTCTCTATATATTCTGCATATATTTCCTAGAGCAAATTCAGAGAAATCTCCATCCTCAGAGACTTAATGCAGAATTTCATCATTAGTATGAAGATTCAACTTTAGGTTTTCCTATTATAAAGGACAAAGGCTGAAGATAGCTGGCTGCACCCCTTATGTGGCCTCACCCAATGCTGATAGTCTTCTCCCAATACCCCTCCAGACAAGGGGTACCCTTGCAGAAATGTCCTCAAGCTACAGAAATACCTTGATCCATGATTCTACAATATATTTCTTTCTCCATACACAGCAAACAGAAGTTTTCTCCCTGCACAGAACAGCCCCAGGCTAAAACAGATCTTTCATATTTATGTACGAAACAAATCACATCTGTTAGAGATTTTTTTTAAAAAAGAATCTGCCACAATGTTACTTAGAACACCCTTGGTCCTTCTCTTAAAGGAAACTTGCCTGTAGCATATGGTGACCCCGGTTTCTCTGGTTAGAAGCCCCACCCCTCAAACTCATTAGCAAAAGTCCAACTGCAGCACAATGGAGCCCCTTCTCCATCTTTCCAGTGTTGCTTTAAAACCCTCTAATATACTAATTTCTGGGGCTGATGAATCACTTGTTGTGATTCTCAGTGATTGCATGCTGAGGAAACTAATTATTCTCGTTGTCCCTGAAGAATGAATACTGATGAAGCAATTGGAGGCCAAAATAAAAAGTGTCTGTGTTTCATAGTGGGGGGAAATTCCCCTGCTTTCATTCATCACTTCGTTCTTGTTATCTGGCCCAGAAAGCACCATATAGCCAAATCGTACACAGAATGCCTCCAAAGCTCAGAGGAACATTTAGCAAGGAGAGATTCCACACTGTGCATACAGTAGGAAGCTTAAGACTGCTCTGCCAGCAAATTTTGAAAAGCAAATGTGATAGTGTCCCTTACCATCTCTTGGCCCTAACATTATGGGGAAAGTTAGGCCACCCACCCACACTGATGGGTGGTTAATTATAAGATTAAAAAAGACAGGTAAAGAGAGCCAGTTTGGTCTAGTGGTTAAGGCACCAGGCCAGAAACCAAGAGACAGTGAGTTCTAGTTTGGCCTTAGCCTAGAAAGCCAGCTGGGTGACTTTGGGCCAGTCCCTCTCTTTCTCAATCCAACTCATCTCACAGGGTTGCTATTGTAGGGAAAATAGGAAGAGGAAGGTGTGTTGGATATGTTTGCTGCCTTCAGTTTTTTGTAAAAATAATAAAAGTGGGATAGAAATAAATAAATAAGCCAATGCTTTGAAGCGTGCATTCAGTCATGAAATATTTCTGTAATAATAATAAATTAAAAGCACAACAGAAATTCCTTCCTGCTCTGCCCATATCCGAACACATATATCTGTTGGTGAGCTAACAGCTGAGAATGTTCCAAAAGGCAACTGGACAGTCTTGGGTTGTTGTTCTTTTTTTCCTTTGAAAATATTTCGCTTCTCATTCAAGATGGATGAGAAGCGAAACACTTTCAAGGGGAAAAAAAAACCCAAGATAGTTCAGCTGCCTTTTGGAAAAGCACGTTTGGGACAACCAGGTCCTGGATGATTGAGAAACTCCGTAAACAATCGAAATTGTTTATACATTGAAGGAAGTACACGTCAGCTGAAATTCACTATATTCTGGGTTGCAGGTAGGGGTATCCATGGATGGAGAGGGAATTTTGGGTGGGTGAAGATGGTGGTGGTATAAAAAGAGGGCATGGTCTCAAAGATATAGCTGTGGCCTCCATCTTTGGATCCCCACTGCATACATTCCTAGTTGCACATTTTCACATATCTAATTCCACATTTTGGGTTGGAGTTTAAAATAATACTACACTCATGTTGAAATATTACCCTGCCTTTTTCCCCTACTAATTCTTATTCTCATTTGATTAGGATGTGCTTGTTCTTTGACATTTAATTCAAAGGAGAAGCACATTTCTGAGAATGTACTGCAGATGTAACTGTTTTTTTTTTAAAAAAAGCTTTTATTTTAATTCTGCCACTGTCAACAAAATATGGCACATTTTAAAAACCAGAAAGTGAAGTACACACAAGTGATACAGAAATAAATTCCTGTGTATTTTGGGTGGATGGAGAAAGATATTTGTAATCTCAAATAGTGATTCAAAATGTTCCTATAAAAATAATTGCACAGATGGAGGCAACTGGGAATACTTTGCTGGTGCAACTTAAAAACTGGGGATCAAATGTAAATAAAACAATTTTGAGTTAATGGATTGTTGCTTTAATTTTGAATTAATGGATTGTTGCTTGTGTCTTCTTTTTTTTTTAACCAAATCCTATTTTCTATACTTTTAAGGATCACTGATCTAAGGAAAACTTTACTTTAATTTTCCAGTGTTTTGCTACTATAAATCTGTTAGCCAACTGATTAATTTCTTGTATTGAATCATATTATATGTTCTGAGGAAAAAGGACTATAACATTATACTACTGTACTGGGGTTTTTTGCTCTCCCCTAGCCCACCTCCCCAAAAACTTTATATTAAAATCCATAAGTAATTGGACAATGCCATTGCAGATGTTCCAGCTAGATTAAAACATCTCTAACACAATTTAGAAAGACTATGGTTAATATATTACAATTCTGTGGGGGGTTAGAACTATCTATCAATTGTTTTCATCATGTATTCTTGATGACTTGTCAAAATACATTTAAAATAATTTGGTAAAGAGTTCTAAGCCCTTTTCTCATACTTTAAGATTTTTCAAGTGAGCCTCTTATAATTTATATAAGAGTTTTATATAATATTTGAGAACTTCCTTTTATTTTAAATCACATTAGCATTGCTAATGTTCTTGAGAGTACAAGTTCATGAATTTAAGAATACTTTTGTACTTCTTTCATTCATTCTAAACTAAGTTAGAACTTGCAACAACTTCTGCAAAATATATTCAGAAGAAGTAAAGTGAGTTTCAATAATCCATCTTCTAATCCTATAAAACTGTCTATCCTCCCATTCCTTGATCACATTTATCCTTAAGTTTAAAATGTGGATGATCAAGGAATGAAAACAGAGGGGAAGGATGAAGGGAAAGAAATTGGTTCTACGTTTTCCAAATTTTTATCCAACAAAAATTGGATATGTGATAGATATTAATTTCTCAATATCATAGAAGGAATGTATTGCCCAAACAGATTGAAAAATCCAACACTAATGCAATCTGTGTCCACTAAACATCATTTCAGTTCTGAATAAAGTGAGTTATTTATGAAAAGAATGAAAACAATACCTAGCTCTTCACCTTATTTTTCTGGATTCTAGTTTTCTATATTTATACACAACCATAGACTTCTACAAAAATTAACAAATTGATATTATCCTTTGCCATCTACAAAATCAGGTAATAGGGAAAGGATTTGGAAATATTTGAAACAAATATAGTTTGATGAAAAAATAATTTTTCTTGTGGCTACAGTATTTGGCCAAATAATGACCTGGAACTAAGGAGAAATTTCCTGACTGTGAGAACAATTAATCAGTGGAACGGTTTGCTTCCTGAAGCTGTAGGTCCTCCATTACTGGAGGTTTTTAAGAAGAGAATGGACAACCATTTGTCTGAAATGGTATAGGGTTTCTGCTTGAGCAGGGGGGTTGAACTAGGAGACCTTCAAGGTCCTTCCAACCCTATGATACTATGACAAAGATGTTGATTTAAATTCTCTTTGATCTTTCACAAGAGAGGACTATTTATTTATTTATTTATTTACTATTAAATTTCCATGTTGCCCATCTCCTCTACAAGATGACTCTGGAGAGACAACTGTATTTCTTTCATTGATAACACTTTTTTTTGTAATAATTATTCCTTAGTATTAAATTCAACTGAGCCATAGAGAATACCATTATGTATTTGGAGAGATTTTTACAAACGTTTATCCATCTTGATTATTTACTGACAGTTCATTGTCTGATCATCTTTCCATAGCCTGGACTTTTCCTGTTTCCCACACTACTACTGACTCCCAAGGGAAGACCTCAAGACTTTTCCCATGGCCCTTGTTCCAACTAGGAATTGTGAGCATGCAGAAAGACTTCAGCATACAATAAAAATGTGTCACAGAAAATAGAACTAACCATTGCAACTTCCATATTCATCTTTTTGGGATGCACAATACTTTTTTGGGAGGGAGGGGAATTTTGATAATTTTGAAACCAGGGAATGATGAACAAGAGTAAGCTCCATTCAGTGATATCCAATAGTAGATTGGAGAAATTTGAGGTTAGTGGCTTGCCACACTTTTCTCCCATTAAAATGATGGCATATTTCCTTTGTGATCCTGCTCATAATAAAGCCATTTTCTTAGTATAACTTTTCACATATCCCCATTAAAATGTGTATTGTCCCACATTATGTTATGAAGATCTGTTTTTTTTTTAACCAGAACAACCACCCACAAAATTAACATCTATGATTCTTGGACATACCTGCAGTGAATAACTATGGGTCCTGCATCAGGAGGTGTAGAAGCTTTGACTCTGCGAATGAATGCCAGCAGCCCTGTGGCGTGGTAGGGTACCCCGTGTTCTGGCCATGATGTGAAATGGAACTGCTGAACTTCATGCCTTGCTGAATAGCCTCTCTGTAAGTAATGAGAGTGAGATAGATCTACACTGTTAATGTCCAAAACAGCTATTAGTTGACCTAACCCTCCTTCCTTCCTTCCTTCCTTCCTTCCTTCCTTCCTTCCTTCCTTCCTTCCTTCCTTCCTTCCTTCCCTCCCTCCCTCCCTCCCTCCCTCCCTTCCTTCTGAGGTTGCTGGAGGAAAACTGGAACAAGAAATACATCTAGGAATGAATTTTAATCACAAAAGTGGGCTTATTCCAGGACTGAAGGTCATGCTCTCTGTTCTACTTTGTGCATTGCATCCTAAATCACTTATCATTACTGTTGTATCCTGAGCCTGCTAGAGCAGGAAAGCAGGCTCAGAATTGTTGCAAATGGTCCCGGGCAAACCAAAAGCTGCCCGGGACCAGACAGAGCGGCGCCAGCTTTGTGCACATACGCAAGGCATGAAAACAGTCAGTTCCTATTGGTTAACACTGTCTGGGTCTCAGGCCCTATAAAAGGCCTGCGTGCCTTTTGCAGATTGCTTGGTTGTAGGAGAAGGTTAATAAAGAACTTGTTGTTTCACCATGTGTCTTTGTCAATTGCCAACGAACGGAATACACAAAAGTGGTGACGAAGGTGGGATCCCTGCAAGCAGAAAGAACAAATACGAACTTACCTAGAAGGTTCTGAAGACGGAAGATGGCATCCTGTACTCGCGACTCGGCCTGCCAGTACAGCATCGCTGGAGGTGAGCTCGGCAAAAGGACCCTTTCCCAAAAATACTAGCTTGCAGAGGAGGCAATTAGCGAAGGCCATAAAGATTTACAATGTCGAAGATTGGCCGCTTGACTGACTTTGATGTCTCCCACCCTGAGAGATGAAATTCATACGTAGCAAGGATGAAGAACTACTTTAGAGTAAATCAGATCAGGGAAGACGGCCTGAAGGTGGCAACAGGAAGCTTTTGACATCGCAGAAAATCTGGTGGCCCCTGCACTTCTGGAGTCAGTATCGTATGTTGACTTGGAGAAGATGTTGAAGGAACATTTCCTAAATTGTCTGTCATCGCTTGGAGGCATGCGTTCGAGCAGAGAGACAAAAGGCCGGGCGAATCTGCTGCGGACTTTATCGCTGCCTTAAGACAAGTGGCCAGGCCTTTTGAGTTCAAGGACCTGGAAGAGAGGCTGCGAGATCGTTTTGTGTGTGGCCTACGTAGCAGAGAATTGCAACAGAAGATTTTTGCAAAAGAAGAAGTATCGTTTCAAGATGCTTTAAGAGAGGTTGCAGCTGAGGAAGCAGCAGGCGGCACTGTGAAGGCTTTGCGGCTCACCAGGAACCCTCCAGCCACCCTGACGGTCCATCAAGAGGACGCCCGGGAAGATTCAGAAGCGTATCCTAAAGAGGAGGTGGACAGACTTCACCAGCCAGCAGGAAGAAGGCCGAAGGGACGTCCAGACAAGGCCGCAGCAGCTCTTCAGTGCTTTGGGTGCGGAGGACGCCACAAGCGAGCTGATTGCAGATTCCGCTCCGCCATTTGCTGGGCATGTGGCAGGCAAGGCCACATCGTTTCCATCTGTTTGGGTCGCCAGAAGGTCCAACCTCAGGCAGAATTGTTTCAGAAACGTACCAGGGTCCCCAACCAACACAGGGTGGGTTTCTGCGCATCGCGCAGGAGTATTCTGAGCACAGGGACACACAAGCCCCTTACGAAAAAACTTCGCATTGACGTGAAGTTGCAAGGGGTTCCCTTATTGATGGAGTTGGACACAGGGTCTGCTCTATCAATCATTTCACTTGACACCTTCAAAAGGATTTGCAGCAGTAGTGGCCTTCGAGTTAAACTCAGGCCATCAAATTTAATACTCACTGACTTTCAGAACTCCAAAGTCAGTGTGAAGGGGGAGGCCACACTCAAAGTGCAGCGTAAGGATTTTGAAGGTTTCCTGGATGTGGTGATAGTTGGGGGTGAATGCACAAGTCTTATTGGACTCGATTAGTTCGAGGCTCTGGGAATCCAAGTGACTGGGCTTCACAACTTGCAAATGTTGGGCCTTGCAGAAGTCTGCAAGGAGTTTGCTGATGTGTTTAGTTCAGAGCTAGGATCCTACAAGGGGCCGCCCATTGCATTACATTTAGACCGAACTATCACGCCCATCAGGGTCAAACCTAAAAGGGTGCCTTTTGCCCTCAAAAGCAAGATAGATGCAGAGCTGGACAAATTGCTCCAGCAAGGCATCCTAGAACCTGTGGACTCTAGTCCATGGGAAACCCCCATAGTAACGCCTTTAAAGGCTAATGGAGAAGTCCGCATATGCGCAGACTATAAGTGCACATTGAATAAAGTGTTGTAACAGCACGCATATCCAGTGCCTGTTGTAAGCCACATTCTGGCCTCCCTCAAAGGGGGGTGCCTTTTTGCGAAACTTGATTTGGCACAGGCCTATCAACAGCTACCTGTTGATGAGGCAACTACAGAGGCCCAGACGATTGTAACACACAGAGGGGCCTTTAAGGTTAAGAGACTGCAATTTGGGGTCTTTGGCATAATCCAAAGTGTCATGGAATGCACACTTCGTGGTATTCCTGGGGTCTGTCCCTACTTTGATGATGTCCTCATTGCTGGGGAGTCATCTCAAAATTTAGCAGAAAGGTTAAGGGCTGTCTTGTTGCGTTTCTGCAAAGCAGGCCTTAAATTGAAGCAAGACAAGAGTAAAATTGGAGTCACTTCCACTGAATTCTTAGGATTCAGGATTGATGCCCAAGGCATCCACCCTGCTGAATCCAAGCTGTAAGCGATTCAGCAGGCCCCAAGTCCCAAGTTCAAAAGTGAGCTACAATCTTTCTTGGGACTATTAAATTTCTATCACGCATTTGTCCCACAGCACAACAGCACAACTTTAAAATATTTGGTCTTAATTGGTTTTATTGGGTGGGGATTGTAAATATGTTTCTGTTTTTAAATATGTTGTGAGCCGCCCTGAGTCCCTGTCGGGAGAAGGGCGGGATATAAATCTAACATAAAATAAATAAATAAAAAAAACAAAACATAAGGCTGCAGTGGCAGAGCCGTTACACCGGCTCTTAGACAAGCAGGCTCCATGGCAGTGGACTAAAGTCCATGAAAGGAGTTTCAATGAGGTTAAGGCCTTGCTCTCTTCAAATGCTGTATTAGCGCATTTCAATGAGCAACTGCCTGTATGCATCGCATGCGATGCATCTCCTTATGGGGTGGGAGCAGTACTTAGCCACCTGAAGGCTGATGGGACACAAGTCCCTGTAGCATATTATTCAAGGACTCTGTCATCTGCAGAGCGGAATTACTCTCAGATTGACAGAGAAGCCTTGGCCATAGTGGCTGGCATAAAGAAATTCCATGATTTCTTATATGGCCACCATTTCACAGTCTACACAGACCACAAGCCTTTGCTGGGCTTGTTTACAACTAACAAACAGACACCACATATTATTTCCCCACGTATGCTGAGATGGTCAATTTTCCTGTCAGCATATGATTATAGTCTAATTCACAAACCGGGCAAGGAGATGGGCCATGCAGACAGCCTCAGCAGATTGCCTCTCAAACAAATAGAGGCAGATCCTGCTCCTGCCATTAACATTCTCTCCATTCAGGAGTTGCCTGAATCTCCCCTCAATGCCAGGGACGTGGCTGCAGAAACTGAGCTCACACGTGTGCTGACATGGGTGTTGTCAGGATGGCCTGACACGTGTCCAGATACAGAGTTTCAAAGCTTCTGGCAAAGGAAGCATGAACTTTCCACTTTCAAGGAGTGCCTGCTATGGGGAAGCAGGGTAGTCATTCCAGCCTCATTGAGGTCTAGAATCTTGCTCTCTCTGCATGAGGGACATCCTGGTATAATAAGGATGAAAGCGCTTGTGCGCAGCCATCTTTGGTGGCCTGGGCTCGATAAAGCCATCGAGGCTCAGGTGCACGGGTGCCAAGTGTGCCAGCAGTCAAGGCCTGAAATGCCTCAAGCCCCAGTACATAGGTGGGAGGAAACTCAAACCCCGTGATCACGGGTGCATATAGATTACGCTGGATTCTTTCAGGGGCAATTCTTCCTTCTCCTCATTGACAGCCACTCCAAGTGGCTAGAGGTTGTTCCTGTTTCCTCCACTACTACTGCCAGGACCATCCAGGTGTTGAGAGGAATTTTTGCCTCACATGGACTTCCAGATGTCCTGGTCTCAGATAATGGCCCCCAATTTACCTCTTTTGAGTTCCAGGCTTTTCTTCAAGCCAACTTGATCCGGCATGCAACGTCTACTCCGTTCCACCCATCGTCCAATGGCCAAGCAGAGAGAATGGTGCGCACCACCAAAGATGCTCTAAAGAAACTGACTTACGGTAACTGGCATCATAGGTTAGCAGAATTCCTTCTTGCACACCGCACCACACCTTGCACAGCCACAGGGAAGAGCCCGCAGAACTCCGCTGGGGTTGCCGCCTCATCACCAAACTGGATAGGTTGCACCCAGACCGGGTGGCTTCACAGGTGTCACAACCGCGGGCACCTAGGAGACTTCAGGTGGGCGATCTGGTCTGGGCAAGGAACTATGGGCCTGGACATCTCTGGGTCACAGCAGTGGTCTGCAAGGTCTCTGGACCGTTATCATACGAAGTAGCCTTGGATGACGGACATATAGATCAACTCCGCTGGAGGCTTAATAGGCGTGTTTCCGCTCCTGGCTCTGCTCTGGGGGGGGGAGGACCATAATCCACATTCTGGGTTACTGGGTTCCAGTCCTAACAGTAGCTCACAAGCTGCTGAGATGGTCGATGAGGCTGTCTGGGCATCATCCCAAGGGTCAGTAAGTGCTCCAAACAGGAATTCATTGGAAAGGGAGTCATCCCACACATCAGTTCTTGCTCCAGACAGGGAGTTGCACCGGGGGTATCCACATTATCCAAACATGTCAGATAGTGCTCCAGACAGAGAGTCGCACTGGGGGTATCCACATAACTCACACACAGCCACAGACAGCGAATTCCATCAGGGGCAGTCTCACAATTCAGTTATTGTTCCAAAAAGGAAGTCAGTATCAAGGGGGTTTGCCATGGAGACGGCTCCTGACTGTGGCACCCCCGGCATGTGCATGGGGGCTTCGGAGTACTGGGGCACTTCCGCCACTCAGGCCACTCCAACTGCTGGCCTTGGGCTCGAGGGACAGAGTTCCCAAGGGGAGTCCATTGTGGACTCGGGGACTTCCACCCCTCCAAGGTACACTGGCTTGGACTCGGAGGGTCCAGCCAGTCAGCAGCTGGGTGGGACACCTGGGTATTTGGGGCATCAAAGTCCTGGCCTGCCTAGCCTGGCAGGCGAGCAGGTAAGCCAGGCACACTCACTGGCCATTAGAAGGTCACAGCGGGCCAAGTGCCCACCCAAACATCTGGGAGATTATGTGAGATCTCTGTCAACATATGGGGAACCTTGTTGATCTGCACCTGGATGTGGGTTAACACTCTGGAAAGGGTGTCATATACTATTATGATTTTGGATACATTTTGTTTAATTTAGTAATTATTTTGTCATAGTGTCTTGCCTGCGTGCAGACCAGAGTAACTCCACTCTCCCTGCCTTTTGACCAATGTACTTGTGCGTAAAGCTAGGTGTGTTTTATCTAGGGGGGTGGGGTGTTGTGTCCTGAGCTTGCTAGAGCAGGAAAGCAGGCTCAGAATTGTTGCAAAAGGTCCCGGGCAAACCAAAAGCTGCCCGGGACCAGACAGAGCGGCGCCAGCCTTGCGCACGTGCGCAAGGCATGAAAATGGTCAGTTCCTATTGGTTAACACTGTCTGGGTCTCAGGCCCTATAAAAGGCCTGCATGCCTTTTGCTGCTTGCTTGGTTGTAGGAGAAGGTTAATAAAGAACTTGTTGCTTCACCATGTGTCTTCATCAATTGCCAACGAACGGAATACACAAAAATTACTATGATAGAATGCATTCTTGCTGAGCTGCTGCCAGGCAAATTTAATATGCTCAGAAGATTACCTGTTTCCAGGTTTCCTCATTACTAGATTCAGTAGTTTTTTGATGGGGAAGTCCCAGATCCCTGATTAAGGTCTACTGAAAAGTACGGTAAATACCTTGGAATGGTTACAAGGCAACTAGATCCCTGGAGCTCTTTTGTTCTTCACTTGAAACAAACTTGTAATTTAACATTTTTCCAGATTAAGGGGGGGGAGCAAATTACCACTGTGGTTGTCCCAAGGTTGAGCAATTACAATTGCTCAATAATTGCATGAACCTTGTGACCTCTGTCTACAAGATAAAAATGATTATCCATTCCCTGTACAATTAATATGGTGCTTAGGCTCAAATTAATCTGTCAAGAATGTCCATGTAAATAAAGGGGTACTTTACAGTATTATTTGCTAAGACAATGACCTTTGATGGAGTTTCTGAAAGCTATACAACAAGGCTCAGATAGCATGATACTGATCAACATGAAATGTTAATATGTTAAAATATACGTTAGAGGTTCTGGGCCATTTCATGCAGTCTCAAAGCTGTGTTATGCTGAGATCAGATTATCCACCATCTTGGGATGTATAAAAGAGGACAAAGTGGTGTTAAAGCCATGGGACCTTTAACACACCTGAAACAGCAAGAAAGAAGAACAAAAAGCCAGGAGGAAGAAGGAAGAGCAGTAGCAAGTAATCTGGGAAGATTGTCAATAAGCTAGGACTTTCAAGATTAACTAATTTAACTCCTAGTCTCTATGGATTCAACCATGCATTTTGCTTGGGAGTAATATAAGAGTGCTGAATTCTTCTAAAAATGTTTTCTTGAATTCTCAGATTAGTGGTCTCTTAGTGGTCTGCTACCCAAATATTATCCAGACCTGACCTGCTTAACTTCCAATTCCAGGTAAATCTACCTAGCTTCTACCGTTTCACTGAGACACCCTGGTAAATGAACAGTCAATGACTAGCTACATTTGCCATGGAAGTCATTCTGTGAACAGAAAAAGCTCTCGTGAAAACCCTTTTATAAGAATAGAGAGATGGCTGTCTTTCAAAACTCTAAATGTGTTCACTGAACCAAGCAAGGTTTGATCTATTTTACATTAAAAACCTTCCCTTCTTGGTTACATCTCTTCATCCATCTCCAGAAATCATTTCCGTATACCATTGCAGGAATTCTGGGACTTGAAGTTCATACATCTTAAAATTGCTAAGATTGAGAAACACTGGTCTAGAGGCACCATCTTGCAGTTATATTTATGATTATATATTCAATCATAAAATAAATAATATATCTCTTATATTCAAACTCCTAATTCTCTACCAAACTAATGCTTAAAAAAAGGGTTAATTACTCACTGCCAAGCATACTTCAGGGCTTCTTTAAATCATTTTAAAAACTGATGTTTTTGAATAAAATAAGAAGAAAGAATATGAAAGTCCTGATATTAAAGTTCCTGAGCTACCCTGACTGAAGAAAGAGCATGGATGATATAGTACAGTACATTATTATGAGCTGCCTAAAGTTATATATGAGATAGTCCATATAGTGTAAAACCTATAAATAAATTAAATAAATGTCCAAATATTAAAAAGGATAAAATACAGCACGTTTATAGATAATGGGATATCCTTGCAGAACTTACCCTTTCCAAGGTGAATGTCCTCACTACATATTCTGCCAGAGTCTCTGATTTCACCTGGGTAATTTTAATGTCTCCATACATCTCTGAGTCATCTGGCCAATATTTGGCACACTTAACCTGCATACAACAATAAAACAGATTATGGTTAAGTCTATCGTGAAGGAGGTAAGCATTATCTGAAGTCACTGGTGAAGAGAAAACCAAGAATCATCTCTTACCCTTCCCACTTCTACCAGCTTTGTTATCATTACTATGCTGGAACAGTGTTCCTGCCATACCATCCGCCAGAAATCATAGATCATCTCCTGTTTGGGGCCTAGAACACAGAGAAAATCCAGAAAAGATTGCAACAGAGACAAAGGTCAGGAACCTATTTAAATATCATGGTTATTTTAGCAATTCCACTTAGCAATAGCACTTAGATTTATATACCATCCCATAGTGCTTTACAGCACTTTCTAAGAGGTTTCCAGAGTCAGCATATTGTCCCCAACAATTTGGGTCCATATTTTACTGACCACAAAAGGATGGAAGGCTGAATCAACTTTGAGCCGGCCAGGATCGAACTCCTGGCTGTGGGAAGAATTTGCCCGCAATACTGCATTCTATTTGCATGGCTATTTTACCCAACATATAATCTCAGAGCAGTTTTGGATATTTTTGTAATGCACTGAGGAAGCTTGAACATCTTGGTATACAGCACATCTTCTTGTGCTATCTTCTTTCCATATATGCAGAAAAATGGGAAAGGGGAGAAAAGGAGAAAGCATGATAAAAAGCCATATCCAAGTAGTATGTATGAAGGTCTTACCTTGTGTGGCTATGAAATGATTAGATCTTTGGTAACCCTGTAAAGAAAAAAATATGCATTAAAGGAAGGAAGGAAGGAAGGAAGGAAGGAAGGAAGGAAGGAAGGAAGGAAGGAAGGAAGGAAGGAAGGAAGGAAGGAAGGAAGGAAGGAAGGAAGGAAGGTTTTATCCATTTCTGTATATCCCAAGGTTTTCTACTCTGAAACATCTTGATTCCTTTCTGCAACAGTTATTCCAAAATTTACACACTTTTGAGGTGGGGTACAGGCAGGGAAGATAATGTTCCATTTGATTTCTGTTTAAGGAATGTATCTCAACCGAAACATCCTCCCAAGTCCTTCATCTACCCTAAGTACTATTCGTAGCCTCCATGTCCCACCACAGAACAGGTATTTCCAAACAGCCTCTCCAATGTACATTTTTCATAATTGTTTGCACTGTTCACATCCAATATATATCCACTAGCAGTTCCTTCACAATCATCTGTCTTTCTCTTTTGTACAGAGGTAGACACTTCTTCCTCCTCACATCACAGTTATAGCCAAGAGCTATTTAATATAGCCAGAATGGGTTGCTCTGAGATCCAATAAATAGCTCAACAACTTCACCCTAGAAAAGCTGGAAGGAAATGCAGGTTGCTGTTAGGAAAGCAACGTGGGCATCTTTCTTATGGCAGCATTTTCTAGGCTGAGGTGGGTAACCAGAGGTTCTAGAGCAGGGATGTCAAACTGCCGGCCCACAGTCCAGATGCGTCATGCCAAAACCGCACCCACCCCAGCTCCGGCAATGGGGAAAAAGTCACGATACGTCATGCCACGACACATGATGTGGCCGGTTTGACACCCCTGTTCTGGAGCCTCTGTAAGAAACCACCCCCCAAAATCCTGGGCATAAACCTTCCCTCTCAGGGTTTCTACTACTAAATAGCAACTTACAATGAGACAGAGGAATAAATGATTAAATACACAGTAGGAGTGTAATTGTGTTAGCTATATGGAAAGAAGCAATACCAAATGTTTTATTTTTTTATCAAATTAGATTCCGCCCATCTCACTCACAGTATACTGCATATAATGATTATTCTGCATCAACTCACCACTTTAACGAGTGGGACTACTGCTCTGCCATCTGAATGCTAAATGCAATCTCTGACCCACAGTTGCACACCCCTATTCTAGCAAGCATGGAAATATTTTCAAACACAACCATGCATGCAGGGGTCCACTGAACACAGGGCTTGAATATACGGTACTGAACCTCAAATCATCTCTAGGGAAAATGTATACATTTTTCCCAGTACACAAAAACTATTGGGATGAGTGGTTAAAGGCTGCAATAAATCACAGCTCAAGGACACTGCATGAAGCACCATGACACAGAGCAGCCACTACAATTAGTCCTCGTTTTACAAGCATTCATTTTACAACTGTTCAAAGTTACAATGGTCCTGAAAAAAGTGACTTGCACTTATGACTGTCACAGCATTTCTCCAGGAATACGTAATCAAAATTTGGACACTTGGCAACTGGCATGTATTTATGATGGTTGCAGTGTCCCGGGGCGATGTGATTGCTCTTTGCGGCCTTCCCAGCTGGATTCCAACAAGCACAATCAATGGGGGGAAGCTGGATTTGCTTAACAAGCCACACAATTCACTGAACTGCAGTGATCTGTTTAACTGTGGTTAAAAAATGGTCATAAGGTCAGGTGTGACTCGCTTAGCCTTGCTTAGCGATAGAAATTCTGGCCCCAATTGTGGTTGTAAGTCAAGGACTACCTGTATACCCTGAGCAACCGCTATGAACACTCCCCTTCTTCTAAGCCAGGGGTCTCCAAACTTGGCAACTTTAAGACTTGTGGACTGGCTGGCTGAGGAATTCTGGGAGCTGAAATCCACAAGTCTTAAAGTTGTTAAGTTTGAGATCCCTGTTCTAAGCCATTTAATGCACGCACATAGCTAACTCCCAATTGAGAAGCCCAAAGGCTAGAAAAAGATGGAAAAATAAACAAGAGCATATCAGGAAGAGCTTAGACTTAATAGCAGAGCCTAAGATTTCCCATATGGCCTGCAATCTCCCATGTTTTACCATCCTTGGTAAGATCTGGCCAAGACAGTCAGATCTCCACTGTTTGCTCTCAGTTGCTATGGAAAAAGGAGATACCTTGCTAGGAGACAGAGACAGGAGCAGAATAAAACATATCACAGGACAGCATTTGGATAAATATTAAGGAAGCTTCAAGCAAAAATGGAGCAGAGAGTGCCTACCATTTGGGGTTTAGCATTTCTGAATCACTAACTTCAAGAGCACACAAATGTTTTCATTAGTCAATGTTTGTACTAATTTTCAAATTGTTACCTTTTAAATGCAGAACTTTTCATGATCATGAACACCTTTAAGTGCACAATTATTTGGGCTTTTAAAAAGTACAAATGAAAGTCTAAGTGTTGTTGAAAGTCATTACAGCGAGAATGTAACTACAAACATTTCAGTTTGAATGTCTGGTGGAATATTTGTGGAAGGCTGTTGCCTATATGGCATGAGAATTAAGGCTGTTGGTAATATATTGTGAGTAAAATGTATCCAAACAGGTAAAACTAATCAGTCAATTATCTTTACATTACAAAGTATGGAAAAGAAGGAGGCAGAGCAGCAGCTTAGTTTTTCAAATGTCTAGATTTAAGCCCAGGGATACATATCATGCAAATATACACAACACATATCCTCTGTTGTAGGCAGTGAGGACAAATTGCAATAGCATTTAGACATATACCACCCTATAGCACTTTACAGCACTCTCTGGGTTATTTACAATATAAGCATTATTTGTAAATTGCCCCCAACAATCTGGGTCCTCATTTTACTGACCATGGAAGGATGGAAGACTGAGTCAACCTTGAGCCCTGTCAGGATTGAACTGTAGGCACAGTTTGCCTGCAATGCTGCATTTTAACCACTGTGACACCAGGGTTCCACCAGGACAAAAATGTCCCAAATTTAGCACCTAGATTTCCTTGTTTCCAATAGAAGAATGGAACTAAATGTTAGTAATTGCCCGATGGACTTACTCAACCTGGCAGGTGCAAAAAGTCCTGATGACCCTGTGCACTTGTTCTAGGCCAGCTGGAAAGGATGCTGGAAGGTGAACTTCAGTAAAAACTGGAAGACCATAAGCTCACTATTTTAATTATATTATGTAACACCTCTTCTGAGCAAGCTGCATTGGGTACTGGTTTGTTTCTGGGGCCAATTCAAGGTGCTAGTTATGATCTTTAAAGCCCTAATGGCAAGGGACCAGATTACCTGCAGAGTCATTTTTGCCCATTATAACACCCCATCCCACCTGGTCAGGCAAGTAGAGTATGCTACATCAGTTCTGTTTGGTTAACCCACATTTAGGGTTAATCATGTGCATAAACTGAGCACAACTTTACCCCAATCGTCCTTTGAAATAATTGTCTAAATGAGATGAATGAATAATAATAGGGGAAAATACAGACTTTTTTTCTGCCTAACAGGGTTCCAGGTGGCATATGACTGCATCACCACCTGCTTTATTTTAGAGATCAGTGGGCTGAGACCATATTTCTGGAGAAATCCAGTGTCCTTGATTTTTTTTTCTCTCCATGTTCCAGACCTTGTTTAACATTTCAGTTTCTTGGGTCCTGATCTCGTACTCCATGCTTTAACCACTTTCTGGCTCCCAGCTATAGACTATAGTATGACAATGGGACCTGGAGGAAGATCCCTGAAATGGGCCATGGAAAGGGAGCAGCTCAGAGCAAATAACTTTGAAGACAAGAAAGTAAGCTACTTAAATTGCTTGCTTTCTACTCTACAATGATAGATGAAATACAAACTGCCCTACAGACTGTTTTGACATGTTTGCCACTCAAAAGCCCAACATTCTACTTCATCTATAAGGTAATTATTTTTGCCACCTTCTTCATCCACTGTGCTTGGTTGGCCTAGACCCATGTCTCTTAGCTCTACAATTTTGTTCAGGCAATTGCCCTTTCAACAAAGGATACCCACTTCTGCACAATGTTGCCAGACATTTTGAAAAGAGAACCATCAAGTGAACAAGACAAACTTAAGGACCTATCCTTTCAGACTATAGTACATAAAATCAACCATCAAAAACAGCCGTGTTGAAATAATATCTGTTGTGGTGGGGTGGGGTGGGGTAGGAAAATCCCTCCATTCCAAAATGAACAATTATAGAGTCTTGATTGGAGGAGAAATGGAAAAGAAGAGAAGGACATGACATATACTTACTTCTCGGTTTATCCGAATCTTAGCAAGCCCACAGGATTGAGAGAAAAAGAAATCAGAGACAGACAGATTAGTGAGACAAGAGCAAAGGAAGACTAGACCCATTAGTATAGGAGGTGCATTAAAGAGCAACACTGATGAGTAGAGAAGGAGCAGCAGCAACAGGAAAGAATTGAACTGTCTCATTGAACTGATCTGGAGCACTGTAAACCGATTCAAGCTGTGATACTCATTCAGAAATATTTAAAATGTACTTTTGAACATTGTTTCCTTTTGACTATTTGCATTTTGAATCTGAGATGTGAATGCTCAATGTGACCTTTGGAAACAGGACTTCTAAAACATCATCCCTCTTTGATGTCAGCAGACTGGATTTAACACTTGTTCAGCAAAACACTATCAAAGAATAGAAAGGATTGCATCCAGGTAATCAAATGTTTATGATACATTAACTAAATGAATGGTTTAGTTATATATTGCATATACTTTTAGTCTTCTGATTTATTCCTGCCCTATAAGATTTTATTCTTGTGCAAATGAACAAAAAGAGGATTCCAAAAGTGAACAGAAATAGGAAAAGAGAAACTTCTAAGGATGCATATGAAACAGAGACTTGGGGTATGACAGAAGACAAACAACATTCTACATTACAAAACAAGTAAGTTTCTAAGACAAAAAAAATGCATAACAAAAGCTAGAGAGAAGATGGAGGAACTGATATACTTACATCAATGTAGTTAGCATTAATATAGTCAGAATTGGGATCACCAAGAAGTGGATGGAGCTTAACCCGGTGTCGGTCATCTGGAAACAAAATCAGTTATAACTATTAGGGCAGAATAGGCAGAAGAGCATTGGGAGATTTGTATAAACTCATATATCAAATTCAAATGGTTTTCCCTTCCTCCCTTCAGTCAATTTCTAGAAATTCTAGTTAGGCGGAGAGATGGAATTCAAAGACTCTAGCAGTAAAGTTCATTTTCTATATTTTCTAGTAGGATTTATGAATGTTGGCTTGCCACTCAAAAATTCCTCCAAAAATCCACTGTGGAAAATTACAAAAATACTCTAATCTGACTTGCAGTCTCACACTTTGCCACTTTTTAATCCATGCAATTTGGTGTAGAAATCCCTTTAATTATATTTATTAGATTGATATCTGTCAGGCTTAAAAAAAAAACAAGAAAGGCACAGACTTTTTACTTCTAAACAGTGTACTTTATTGTTCCTCAAATATAGGCAGATATCTTGCCAAATTAAAGCAACTATTTCTATCTTTAAAGACATACTCTGAGAACTTATGGGAAGGAGCTATCTTGACCCAAATTATCTAAATTTGATCCTCTGGAATGCAACTCCCCCCCCTGGAATCCAGACTACATTCCACCACAAATACTCTTCCAGGATACAACACTTGGCTTCCATCTTATCAAGGCTTAGATAGCAAGTAAAAACATGTTACCTTGACATTTGAACTATAATCTGATCTAGGATTATATACTTTATTTTTATTGAGTTGTATATCATTCTTGGTATCATCATCATCATCATCATTCACTTCCCTTAGCACTAAGTCCTTCCCTTAGCACTAAGAATATTTTGAGAGGGACCTTAATATTTCTGAAGAATTTGAAGGATCCTCCCAGCCAGCTGATGGCTTCTTATCTTTGAATGGTGTCACATTTGGCAACATAAGGATCTCCAATTGGAGGAGGGTTGCATCAGTCATTGAACCTGTAAATGCTAAGGATTCCTCTTAAGAGGCTTCATAATGACCCCTCAGATGTGGGAGGGAATGCCTCTTCTGAGCTAACACTCACACTTGGACTCACAGGCAGAGTATAGATGACAAGAGGATGTTTTTGCTTCTCCTCTCCTGCAATGTACCTTCTGCTGAGAGTCAGATCTTACAGTTACACTCCTTCAGCCAGCTTTTCTCATCCTGAAGTATTTCTCTCTCTCTCTCACCCACTAATATGTTCTGCAAAACCCATATGCTTCCCTGTTAGGGCAACACAAACTGAGATGCGATGCAGCATATGTCCCCAAGAATAAATACTCCCACCCAGAGAGAGATCGGATGACACCAGTCTGCACCATTACTGTGGCAGAATGGAAGAAAAGGGCAGTGTCAAAATGAGATGTGCAGTTTTGTCCTGCACACAGCAGAAAGACAAATGCCCCCTGTGTTATTAGGTCAACAGCCAATGTGCTCCCTTTAGCCCTTCCTTCCAGAAAAGCTGGCTAGGGAGTGGAGTAAAATTGGTGCTTGGCTTTGCCTAATCTGTTTTGAACAATTTTGCTCTCATTTTTTGTCTCTGCGATAACATGGAATTTCAATTTGGAAAACAGCAGATAGACAGCTATAATTAGGAGCAATAAAAATAGCTAGTGTAGCAAAGAAAAAGCAGCTGCTGGAGGAGATATTTTATAGCAGAAATTCACAATAAATTGCATTCATCCTTCCAGTTCCCAGAGAGAGGATATTCCAGGTTACTCATTTGAACTTTTTTTTTAATGCACTGAATACCAAACATTATCATCATTTGATGTCTCTTTTTGTCTTGCACAAGCTGAGTTACACCATGCTAAGACTTGATTTGCTTTAACAGAGTTGTATTATCTGAGGCACAACATCCTAACATATAAAACCATGGCTTAGAATGCATAGTGACTAGGTTCAGGCAAGCTACTCTATGATTTAATGAAATCTGGGACTTCAGCCACCTGCACCCACAAAGAAGATGTCCTATTTAAAAGAGATCATAATGATGGCTTGTTGCACAGTGGAATCTTATCATGCTCCAGGCCAGCTCATTCTCTGAAGGGATGTTTTACTTCATCCATTAGTGAATCCCAATATAGTTAATCAACAATGACTTAAAACTCCAAATGAAATCAAGCCCTCAAGCCCTGTAGGAATTAAGATGCCAGTATCATTTCAGCCCCTTTCCCTCTCAAGGTGACATGCTATCCAAGTCATGTCAATTTAACACATTGAAGACCCAGAGCAAGAGTGTAGGTCAGAAAATTCTATAAATGAATATCTAACTCTTTGCTGCTCTTTAGTGTTTGTCTGGATTTTTGCAGCTCATATACAGTAGAGATATGGATCTTCTATCTCAAATCTCCATTGCATTTTTCATAACAAGACAGATGTGGAATGCAAATCTTTCCCTCTCCATTAATTTTTTTTTCATAGGAACGCCTCCAGGACAGATGAGAAACACAGAATAATTGCTGGGGTAAAAAGTTTATAGTTGAGGTTAGCCTTTTCCTTTGCAGATTCTAGCCTTCTTTTTCATTCAAAATACAGTGAAATAAAATAAGAGGAGAAATGCAGCTTAAGGAACACCAGGGCAAGTGTGTGGACGTACTGAGGACCAAGATCAGGGGTAGGCAACCTTGACTCTTTTATGACTTGTGGACCAACTCCCAGAATTCCTGAGCCAGTCATGCTGAGGGAAAAGGGAGAGTTTCCAAGCTGAGCCATGCTGGCTCAGGATTTGTGGGAGTTGAAGTCCACGAGTCATAAAAGAGCCAAGGTTGCCTACCCCTGACCAAGATGCATTTGTTCAGCTGGAATTTGGGATCAGAGCAAATATGAAGTGTGCATTATTGTTATTACCACTTTGTCTGTAAAAAAAATCAACTATCTATAGCTAGTCCTTGATGTATGATCACAATTGAGCCCAAAACTTTTGTTGCTAAACTAAGTGAAACGATATTCCAGGGGGTGTGAAAACTTGGGTTTAGAAATTTCAAAATTATAGTATATATGTATAATTTGTTGGTGTTATTTCAAACTTTTGCCCCACATTATGACTTTTCATGCCATAAGTTTTAAGTAAATTACCGCAGCTGTTAAGTTAGTAACATCGTTGTTGTAAGGACCCACCCCACTCTACATCTTAAGGAGACAGAACTCTTGGAATATCTCTTCCAACAAGCATCTTTATTAAGATAAGATGGTTGCAGGCATTCTAGACAGGATCTGGGGCCCAAACCCTACCATTCAAGGTTTTAAGTGTTCCCAAGCAGCCCCCACCCCACCATCCTTCCAGCGACAATCCCAGGCATCACATTTCCACCCCCTTTTCCTCTCAACTGGCAGAAGGGAGACTTCAGAGAGTAGTAGATGAAAGCTGATGGGCCATATTGTTATGGTCTGTCCTCTGGGTGAGATCCACATCCAGTCCCTTTGAAGTTTTAATGAAGGAAGTGAGAGACATAAAACCCCTTTGCTCATCCCCCTTCCCCTTCGTAGTATGACAGAATCCAGAGAGGGCAGAAATGGGGTTTTCCATAGTCGATAACTAGAAATGAAATATAATTGGATTCTGACATCCTGCCCCCTTAAAAATAAGAGAGATCCACCTGAAAAGAAAACAAAACAGGTATAAAAGTTAGTTTGGCTTGTTAGGATACTCTGTATGAAACTTCTTTAATAGCTTCGGGGCTCTGACATGACGTTTATGGACCCACTCGTTTTGTGAGGCAGGGAGGTGTTTCCAAGCTACTAGGTACTGAGTTGCTCCATGAAATCTCCTAGAATCTAAGATTTCCTTTATCTCGAAGTGTTGTTCGCCCTCCACCATGATTGGAGGTGGTGGTGGGGGATTTTTGGCCGTAAAGGTGACAGATGCTCTCTTTTCAGCAAACTGCAATGAAAAAATGGGTGTATTTGCCTGAGATTTTTGGGTAATGCTAATTCTACTATTACTGGGTTTATGATTCTTTTAATTGGAAAAGGCCCTATATATTTTGGTCCAAGTTTTTTACAAGGTTGTAGGGATTTTAGGTATTTTGTAGATAAGTACACCATTTCTCCTATAATGAATGGTGTAGGCTCAACCCTTTTTTTTTATCGGCTTGTGCTTTGTATGCCTGCCTAGCTTCATCTAGTGCTTTTCTAACTATTGGCCAGGTGTTTTGTAATTGTTCCATCCATTCTTTCAGTGATGGGATTGCCGGTTCGTTTGGGGTTAGTTCTGGCATGGGGTTGAAACTTTGACCGGTAGCTATTTGAAAAGGAGTGTAACCTATGCTGGAGTGGACTGCATTATTGTAGACAACTTCTGCGAAAGGGAGTAGGTCCATCCAATCAGACTGCTGGAAATTAAGAAAGCATCTTAAATATTGCTCAAGTACTGAGTTCGAATTTTCTGCTTGACCATTCCCCTGCGGGTGATGGCTAGATGTCAGTCCCTGAGTGGTCCCTAAGAGGGATAAAAATTCCTTCCAAAATGCAGATGTAAATTGCACTCCCCTATCAGATATGATGCGTTGGGGTGCCCCATGCAATCTGTAAATATGCTGGATGAAAAGTTTCACTAAGGCTTTTGCGGTGGGAATCTTTTGGCAAGGGATGAAGTGCACCTGTTTGGAAAACAAGTCTGTGACTGTCCAGACAACAGTATTCCCATTGCTTTCTGGTAATTCCACTATAAAATCCATGGCTATTTCCCTCCAGGGGGCTGAGGGATTTGCCACTGTTTGTAACAGTCTGGGTGATTTCCCTTGCAACCTCTTTGCAGTTGCACACTTTGGGCAGCTGGCCACGTAACTTTCTATGTCCTTTTTCATGGATGGCCACCAAAATTGCTGTTTAATTAAGTGTAATGTTTTTACAAATCCAAAATGCCCTGCTGATTTTGTGTCATGGCAAAGCTGTATGAATGTGACTCTTTGGGTTGTTGGTATATATAACTTTTCCCCCACCCAAGGCAGCCCGTATTTCATTGTGCACACATTTTTTATTTTTCTGGAACCATTCATCTGTTTCCAAACTTTTCCGGAATTCAATTCCGGTTTGGCTGCCCAGCTGTGGTTTTAATTTAGCTTGGTTTCTGGTGGTTACTGGCGCTGCCAGTTGTGATTCTACCATCATCAGTTTAGAGTCGGTGGCTCGCGTGCTGTTATATTGGGGCATGCGAGATAGTGCATCTGCCAAGAAGTTCTCCCCCCCCCGGCAAGTGCTTGAGCGTAAAGTGGAGTTGGTGAAAATGTTGGGACCAGCGGGCTTGCTTGGGGTTGAGCTTTCTGGGTGTTTTCAAGGCTTCCAAATTTTTGTGGTCTGTCCACACCTGGAAAGGGATTTTGTTGCCTTCAAGGAACTGGCGCCATGTGAGTAATGACCAACGTATCCCGTATGCCTCTTTCTCCCACACGGGCAAGCGCTGTTCCATTTCGGTGAGTTTCTTGGATGTATACGCACAGGGTTGCAATACCCCTTCATTGTTTTCTTGTAATAGTACAGCCCCCACTGCCACATCACTTGCATCCGCCTGTATTACGAAGGGCGTGTCCATGTCTGGGTGCCTCAGTACTAGTTCAGCAGAAAAAAGTTTCTTTAATCTTTCAAACGCCGCTTGGCACTCCATTGTCCATGTTAGTGGCTGGCTGGGTTTTACTGAGGCTGCTCCCTCTGTTTTTAGTAAGTTCATGAGGGGCAGGGCTATCTGGGCAAATGAGGGGATGAATTGGCGGGAAAAGTTTGCGACGCCTAGGAAACTTTGCAGTTGCTTTCTTGTGCGGGGTGGTGCCCATTCTAATACTGCTCTGACCTTCTCTGGGTCCATTTCAATGTCTTGTGGGGATATACGATAACCTAGGTAGTCTATCCTTTCCTGGTGGAATTCGCATTTTGAGAGTTTGGCATATAGGTGGGCGGCTCGCAATTTCTTTACAACCACTCTGACTAGGTTGACATGTTCCTCTTTTGATTCAGTGAAGATAAGAATGTCGTCTAAGTAAACCAGGACCCCCTTAAATAGGTGCTCCCTTAGAACGTCATTGATTAATTGCATAAAAACTGTGGGCCCCCCTTGTAATCCAAATGGCAAGACTTTGAATTGGTAGCACCCCATTGGGCAGTTAAATGCAGTTTTCTATTCATCCCCTTCCTTAATTCTCACGCGATAGTAAGCTTCCCTTAGGTCTAGTTTAGTAAAAAAAAATCCCTTTCGAGAGGTGTGACAACATGTCCTTCATGAGGGGTAGGGGGTATAGGTTGCTTTCACTGATTGTATTCAGGGACCTATAATAAACGCATAAGCGTAAAGAGCCATCCTTCTTCTCTCTAAAGAGGACCGGGGCGGCCACTTTAGGCTTGGCTGGCTCAATGAACCCCCTTTCTAGGTTTTTCTTTATGAATCTTTCCATTTCCTCCTTCTCCTTTGGGCTCATGGAGTATAGCCTGGGTTTCAGGAGTTTTGCCCCAGGCTTGAATTCAAAGGCACAGTCTGTGGGTCGGTGGGGGGGGGAGCTCATCCGCCCTCTCCTCACTGAAAACTTCAGCAAGATCTCTGTATTCCTCTGGTATTTCTGGTAGTCCCTTTTCCCCTCCCATGGATGCTTTTTCCGTTCTTAATTTTGGTAGCTCCCCTTGGGGTTTTACGTCTATAGGGTCCCCTTTTGGGAAAGTGATTTCTGCCATCCTCCAATTCACCCAGGGGTTCCATTTCTTTAACCATTCCATCCCTAGGATCATCCGGCATTCCATGCCTGGGGTCACTACAAATGTTATGTCTTCCTCATGTTTGCCCAGGGAGAGGTGTATTGGTAAAGTGGCTAGGGTACCTGGCACCCCCCCTGCTATGGACCCATCTAACTGGCCAAATGAGATTGGTTGTTCCAGTCTCCTCGATGGAATGCCCAGATTCCCCACTAGCGCCGGGCTAATGAGGCAGCGGGTACAGCCAGAGTCTATTAAGGCTTTCACCTTCACAGCTTCGGGCATGGGGGGAATTAATATAGTCACTGTCTTGAGGATGGGTGCGGTGGGTCCACTTACCAGGGGTTTGCCCTCCGAGCTGTTGTCTGAGGCATCCACTGGCCCTGCGGTGTAGGCTGGAGTTCCTTCCCCATGATGGACAGAGGTAGGAGGTTCCACAGCCTCCATCACTCTCATGGCAGGTTCTTTTGGCTTAGCTGGAGACTTCCCGGATTTGCTGGCCGGTGATCTGTCTGGGTTGTGCTGGGGGGCTTTTGAGCGGCATTCTACAGCCCAATGCCCCTCTCTCCCGCACTTGAAACACCCCATTTGCTTCTTGGCCATAGCCGATGGTTTCACTGGTTCATGTGTCAACTCAGGCGGTGAGCGGCTCCATTGTTTTCCTCGGTGGTGCCTCTTCAGTAGGTCGATCTCTGCTTCCTCTGCCAGAACGTACCATTTATCAAGTTGGTGTGGGTCCCCTTGGGGCAGGCAAGCATCATATAGGTCGTAGTTTAGCCCGTCTTTGAAGTGGCTAAGGAGGATGTCTTCTGGCCAGTTCAGTTTGCTGGCAATGGCCTGGAATTCTTGTGTGTATTCGGCTACCGGGCGTTTGCCTTGCCTCATTGTTTTTATCCTTTCGCGGGCTTTGCAATCAGCCAGGGGGTCCTCAAATCGCCTTCTCAGAGAGGACATGAAACAGTTGAAGTCGTTGAGCTCTGGGGCATTGGAGTCGTGCAAGTTCACCACCCAATCTGCGGCCTACCCGTCCAGTGCAGATTGCACGATCCGGATACGGCCTTTGTCGCTGGGGATGTGCTGCCCGTATTCCTCCATGTAGCTGAGGACTTGGGTTAGGAAAAACCCCAAGCGTGTCGGCTCCCCCTTGAATCTCACGTCCAGCGGCGGGAGTCTTTGAATGGATTGGTGCCTTTGTTGTCGGTGGTAGTGTCTTCCATCCAGGTTGTCATCTGCGGGTTGGCGGGGAGTGGGGACTACTGGATCAGCAGACATCCCCGGGGCTGCAGGTTCCACATCCCCCTCGGTGTTTCTCCAGGTGCAGCTCCAGGAGCTGGTGCGGCCGTGGGGCTCAGAATTCTCCTCTCCTAGGAAGCTGAGGGTTCTCTTCATCAGGTCAATAGCTTTCTCTAGGATCCAGCCCAAGTACGGTGCC
Source organism: Protobothrops mucrosquamatus (assembly GCF_001527695.2). Lineage (NCBI taxonomy): Eukaryota > Metazoa > Chordata > Lepidosauria > Squamata > Viperidae > Protobothrops > Protobothrops mucrosquamatus. Next base: position 578,500 of record NW_015386488.1, read on the forward strand.
CAGCTCTCTTCCTCTTCACTTGCATACAGGGATTTCCCCATCTCCTGCTTCCATTCTGGTTGGTTGGCCCCCCGTCTCAGGGTCACCTTTCTTGATTTTTTTTCCCACTCGACTTTCTTTCCAACGGCCATTGACCACCGAGGTTTGTGGTTACGTGTCTCCACCACCTCTTCTCCTGAGGAATCTGACCTCTCAGATCCCGACATCTGGCAGGGTTTCAGTCGGGGCAGCGGCTCCCTTTCCGGGGAGTTTTCTCCCTTCTCTGCTCCATCATCTGACATGGTAATTTTTGCAAAGTCCCCCAGCAAGGTTCTCCCTTCCAGGTGGACTAATTTTGCAGATCCTGTCTAATGTAAGAACCCACCCCACTCTACATCTTAAGGAGACAGAACTCTTGGAATATCTCTTCCAACAAGCATCTTTATTAAGATAAGATGGTTGCAGGCGTTCTAGACAGGATCTGGGGCCCAAACCCTACCATTCAAGGTTTTAAGTGTTCCCAAGCAGCCCCCACCCCACCGTCCTTCCAGCGACAATCCCAGGCGTCACATTTCCACCCCCTTTTCCTCTCAACCGGCAGAAGGGAGACTTCAGAGAGTAGTAGATGAAAGCTGATGGGCCATATTGTTATAGTCTGTCCTCTGGGTGAGATCCACATCCAGTCCCTTTGAAGTTTTAATGAAGGAAGTGAGAGACATAAAACCCCTTTGCTCATCCCCCTTCCCCTTCGTAGTATGACAGAATCCAGAGAGGGCAGAAATGGGGTTTTCCATAGTCGATAACTAGAAATGAAATATAATTGGATTCTGACAGTTGTTAAGTGAATCTGGCTTCCCCATTAAGTTTGCTTGTCAGAAGGTCATAAAAGGGGATCATATGTCCACATTGCAACCATCATAAATACGTGCTAGTTGCCAAGAATATGAGTTTTGATCACATGACCATGGGGAGGCTGAAATGGTAAGTGTAAAAAATGACCCTATGTGATTTCTTTTCTATACCCCACACCCCTAGAATGCTTCTGATATATTCTTGCACCCCCTTACAAAAGTTCTAAATAACACCAAGAAATTATACATATATATTATAATTTTGAAATTTCTAAACCCAAGTTTTCACACCCCCTGGAATATCGTCTCATGCCCCCAGTTGGGAACCCCTGCCCTAAGTGATTTCTTTTCAGTGCTGTCGTAGTTTAGAATGGTCACTAAAGGAATGGTTGTAAGTTGAAAACTACCTATACAATCTTTTGAACCCTTCTCCTGCTATTATTATTTCTAGATATATAATGGCTCTTATCAAATCACTTGGAATGTCCATGATGTAGGGTTTTTTTAATATGCTCCTTTCCTCTGACAAATTTGTTCCCTAAATGAAAGCAGTGATGGCTACTGAGAAATAGGCACCCCATCCTACCCCACCCTCACTTTAATATTTTTACGTGATTGCTTTTGCAAATGGAATCAGTACTGGATCAAAATCTACCTGCTGTGAATTTGAGAGACCAAGATCAAAGTAAGACAGACCCAACCCTAATCCATACTGTGCAAACTCTGGAGAGTTTCAGGGCATTTCAGCTCTCTTAGAATGAAAGGAAGGATATTGATTTTTCTTTGTTTCTTTTTTTAAGAAAAGGTTTTTGTCTCAAACACTTACAGGTAGGCATGTGATCCTGTCTCCCTTTGGTCTTTTCTTTCTTCTTTGAAGCATCCCAGCCTTCAAAGAAACTCTAGGAGGAAAAGAAGATTGTTACGTGCCTCAAGTACCCTTAGGAATAAGCACACCGCATTTCCACCAGCAGTACAGATAACAATGATTTCTCTAGAGGTTAGTCCCACTACACTGATTCAAAACAAGTTACCAAATGTAGAGTTTATTTGATGGACTGATGCTTGCATGCCTACATCCAGACTGTGCACAGCTTCAAAAGAGGCTATAAGAACTAAAGTTGCAAGGGAGTTCTCACGTTAGACCAATTCTTTATATATTAAGGAGCAGATGTCTTCCAATCTCAATGCTATGAAGAGAACAGTGACATTTTTTATGGAAGGGAAGGCAGGGAGGAAAAGACCCAAAGTTTATAACCTTGATAAGACTACACTTGGAGTATTGCATATAAAAAAGATCTTGAGACTCTAGAAAGAGTGCAGAGAAGAGCAACAACGATGATAGGGGACTGAAGGCTAAAACATATAAAGAACGGTTACTGGAATTGTGTCAATGCTGCTAACATCGAATGTTCTTGCTTTGACAACATATGGAGATGCAGCCATTTTCCTCTATTTTATATTTTACTCTTAGAGTTAGAATTAGATGATACTGGGGGGAGGAGGAGGAATGTGCTTGTGAGTTTAGTTAGACATAACAATACTGTATAAGGGTGGGAACCAAGGTTTTTTGTAATAAGAGATGATAAGACAGTGATGACGAACCTTTTAGAGACCGAGTGCCCAAACTGCAACCCAAAACCCACTTATGTATCGTCGGGGGCCGGGTGGGTGTGGCCAATTGGGTGGGTGTGGCCAATTGGGTGGGCATGGTTATGGTGGTAATGGCAGACTGGGTGGGACTAAAAAGTTCAATCAATCAATTCCAACTTTGCGAGATGTTTTTTTTCCCGCAAGAAGTTGAAATTGATTGATTGATTGAACCTTTTCTTTTTGCACATGGCAGCGGAGACCTAAAGCGAAAAGGTTTTATAAAACCCAGCTGAAGCTTAGGACTGGGGCAACGACATGCATGCCCGCAGAGAGGGCTCTGAGTGCTACCTGTGGCACATGTGCCATAGGTTCGCCACTATGGTGATAAGACATGGCGGGTTGAAGAACTGGTGGGAAAGCCAGCATTTCAAACTAATTGGAGAATGTGATTTATGACTGTTAGTTAGAAGAGGGAATTGTGCTTTGATACTATGTGCTTAGGGGAGGGGAAGTCAGATTTTGGCTTGGACTATGTACGTGCCGACGTTTTGCTACTTGAATAAAGATTCTTTAAGGCAGCGGTTCTCAACCTGTGGGTCGTGACCCCTTTTGGGGCCGAACGACCATTTCACAGGGGTCGCCAAAGTCCTGGAGTTTTTCCTCATAGAATCCTTATGAAACGCAGTCCGGCATTTTTTTTGTTTTGTTTTTTTTCCCCTTTTTCATGAGCTGTGCTACTCCCTCTTATTCTATTGGCTTTTGAACGCCAATAGAATAGACTCTCTTGAATAGAGTCTAATTCTATTGGCTTTCAAAAGTCAATAGGAATTGTCCAGGCTGTCTCTGCCCTGCTGAGCCCGCCAAAAGTCCCAGTCGGCAAACGTTGCTGCAAGTTGTCTGCAGCTAAGGCAAGCTTTCTGGAAGTTTCCACCCCTCCATGCTGAGCAACTACTAAATGTAAGTAAAAGAGGACCAGGGGTGGGAGGGCCGCCCAGGAGCGCCTGGGCCTGCCTGCTGCCGCATCGAATGGGCGGTGGCCAAAGTGAGGTTAGCGGGGCAGTGGCGGGCGCTGGGAAGGTAGCTGGCGTGTGTGGGGCCCAGCGGGTGGCTTACCTCCCTTGGGCTGGGCCAGCTGGTGGCCCAACCG
>NW_015386488.1:582197-585767 GCF_001527695.2 Protobothrops mucrosquamatus
CCCTGCACAAAGCCTTCGCGGCCAGGCTCCCTTCACCCGGAGGGCGGAGAAAGAGCCGGGCAGACGGGCAGCTGAACTCCCCAGTGGGGTGGAGGAAACAGGGCAGGGTTACGAGTGTGTGAGGGTGCATGAGGGCGAAAGGGTTTGGCTGCCGCGGGAGCACTTGTCACGGGTTCCCTCTCAGGTTCTAGTCGCTGGCAAACCGGGCTCTCGGGAGGGGAGGGAAGAGGGTGGCTTTCCCCTTCCCTCTTCCCGCTGGGGCCACGAAAGGAGGGAGGGGGAAGACAGAAAGAAAGTGCATTTTTCCAAGCGCTGCCTAAGAGGAAAGGCCTCTTCACGCCGGGGCTGCTCGGAGCCAGGAACTAGGAAGCCCTGATTTGCTGCTGCTACTGCTGCTTCGTAGAAACATCAGGACTTTCTTCCCGTTTCCTTGGTTGGAGTTATTTCCTTTTCCGCGTCCTTGCGTGCGTGTGGGTCATGTGTGGGTGCGTGTGGGTCGCAGCATTAGGAAGGTTGAGAACCACTGCTTTAAGGTAAACAATGCCTTAAAATTCTTTGAACAGTTTCATCTGTTGGAACCATGACATTAAGCCAAAATCTCCAACTTTCCTAATTATCTAGGGGTTCCGCTCCCCAGTCGCTGTCCCTAGAATTGAGGGATAAGCTGATGAAGATTCAGGGAATATTTCATCATGGAGAGAGAGAAATTGCCTGAAGCCAGCACCCTGGCAGCAGCTGCTATCCCAGGAGGGGGAGCGACAGCCAGTGCGCCAGTAGAGAAGGAGCTTTTGCAGGCCTCCCAGCTGGGGGCAAAACCCAAGCAGCTAGGAGAGCTAATCTGGTCATCAGATTGGGTCCAGCCCAGCGGAGACTCCAGACGCTTCAAGATGGCCTTACCACCCTTAAGGGCTTCAAAGGTGGATGAGACTGGGTTACCACGAAAGGATTCCTGCATATCGCATTCCCCAGACCGGGGGATAGCTACCAGATTGTCTGCCACTGAGGACTCGGGTGAGTGGAAATATCTGTCCGCAGCTCACAGTCAGTGGAGAAATTGGTAGAGATGTTTGAGGGGCTAGAAATGAGAAGTGGGGAGCAACTCACACCGACAGGATCCTACATTATGATAGCAATCATCCGGTGCTCCACAAGGCTAGCTGTGTCAGGACACTCTTTGAGAGGGCTGACTCGCACTGCAGCATGGCTAGGGCCCAAATAGAGGAGAGGAAACATCTTGTAAAGGTATGCAGGCGTAATGGATACCCCATGGGGTTCATCAGGCGCCATAGTGCACCACGTAGACCTCCTATTAGACCCCGTACCAAGGAACCAGCAACCCAGATGACCCGTGTCACCCTCCCTTATATTAATAATGTGTCGGAGGCCACAGCCCGCCTGTTGGCACCCTATAAGGTGAGAGTGGCACACAACCCCAACCAAACGCTGAGATCCAAAGTGATGAGACCGAAAGATCCTCTCCCCACCGCAGAAAAGTCGGGGGTTATCTACAAAATTAATTGTAAGGATTGCCCTGCCAACTATATAGGGGAGACATCCAAAAGGGTTAAAACCAGGGTTCACGAGCACCAATTGGCTGTTAAGAGAGGTGAACAATACTCCCAAATAGCGGCACACATGGTAGAGTCAGGGCATGGATTTGATTTCAGAAATGCACAGGTGATTGCTACGGACAACACGAAAGGGGGCCGACTCTTAAAGGAAGCCTGGCTCTCCAACGAGGGGTCCATTAACCGTCACGTGGACCTGTGCCCTGCGCATATAGCCTTAAGAGCATGGACTATGGGAGGTCGGTCCCTAAAAAGGAAACGACCCAACACCATTGCGCACGTCCCAGAGAGGAAGGCAATGAAAGGTGCAAGCCCCGAATGTGCCCGAATAGGGAGTAGCCAACAGTTAAATAACCTGCTGAGCACGGAGATACACCCTCATCCCCAACGGATGGAAGAGCGTACTAATGTCAGAAGACCGGTTGGGGATGGTTTAAGTGATCCCTGGTGCCCGATGGAGAGTCCTACCAAAATACCACTTCTCGTTAAGGCTGGGGAACAAAGTGACTGTGAAAAGAGAGGGTCTGGCACCATCCCCTTTCATGACTCTGTAATTGACTTCACTCATGTTGCCACCCCCATGAGATATCCCCGCTCCAAGAACGCAGGGGAACCACAAGAAAGCAAAATGATGGCGGCTTATAATCTCAGAACGTCTACACGCTCCCAGAGGTATCCGCCTAGGAACAACCCCCCCTATAAATATACGAAAAGGCATAAGAACAGTGAGCCAAAAAGCTCCCTCTCCTCGGCACGGGAGATGCTCGCACAGCCTCAAGGAACAGAGGAATGTGAGCAAAAGGGAGAGGACGCTCCCCCCACAACGAAAGCACCGTATAGTAAGAAGGATGATGAGGCTATGAGTACGGGCGATGGGGCATGCTTCACGTCGGCAGCTGATCTCCATCAAGGCACCGTGCAGACGAATTCCGAGACAACCGTCACACATGCCCCCATGGATGAGAGACTGGGTGGGGAGGTCGGGAATGGGGATGACAAGAGGACATTAAAGAACAGAGCTGGTGACGGGAGGATCGTGATGGAACCTCTGGGGTGGAGGAGCGCGTTGTGTATTTGCCTGTGGGTGAGCAGAAGGAAGGGGGGAGGGAGGCCACGGCGGAAGCTGAAAGGGAGAACAGGGAGAGTGAACAGCAGGATTCCCTTGCAGCTGCGTTGAGGGTGAATGTACATCCTCAAGGAAGAGAGAGAAACACACACAAGGAAGAGAGTACTCCCCCCATATCGAGGGTGCCGTATGAGAAAGAAAATGATGGGATCGCGATGACAAACGTTGGGGCGTGTCTTGCGCCGCCAGCTGACTCCCGTCGAGATAACTCATGGGTAAACTTGGATGCAACCATCGCACACACTCTCATGGATGAAGGATTGGGTGGGGAGGCTGGCAGAGAGGGGGGGAGGAGGTTGATGAAAGCAGCCTGGAAAAAAGTGGTATGGGATGGGACAACTGCGACGCAATCTTGTATAGTAGAGGAGCGCAGCATGCGTGAGCTTGCTGAGAAGATCGACAAGAATGAGGAAGGGGGGAGGAAAGAAACCCCCACTAAAATCCAAGACAGAGAACAAGAAAACGGAAAAGCCCTCCTCCCATACATAAAAGGCACCACAGACAGAATCAGCAAGATCCTCCACAAACACAACATCTGACACAACATCTGCATTCTGCACAAACCGAAAAATATCCACCATCCTAAGAAACCCCAAAGACAAAATTGAGTTAGAAAATCAAGGAGTATATGAAATCCCATGCACCGCCTGCCCCACCACATACATTGGACAAACCAGCAGAAGAATAAATGCACGCATTGAAGAACACAAGAACTCAGTCAGAAAAGAGGAACCAACTTCTTCCCTGGTCCAACACCTTAAAGCCACAGGACATAAAATTGACTTTAAAAAGACCAGAACTATTGCCAAAACTGAACACTTTAACAACAGAATAATCAGAGAAGCCATCAAGATAGAAAAACGCCCACACAGCATG
>NW_015386488.1:588307-589844 GCF_001527695.2 Protobothrops mucrosquamatus
TCCTTATAAAGCACATCTCACATTCGTGGCAGTTTGCCCTGATGAAGCCGGGAGGACCCGGCGAAAGCTCGGCGTTTTATATTTATTAAACCTTTTTATGGTTTCATAATTCTCCTGGTGGTCTCACTTTTTTAAGTGCTATCAGTCATGAATTTACCTAGGAGACAACCTTTTATTTTTAGTTTATTGTGTAATATATGGGTATATACATGTTAAAAGCTGTACAACGACACTAGAACACCAGGAAGAGTTAAAACCAAAAAAGTTTTAATAAATATTTAAAAACCTAGCTTTCGTTGAATATCTATCAACATCATCAGGGTGTATGTTGGTCAGTGGGAGGGCCCCTTTATAGATGAAGTGATGTTGACGCCCCGACTCATAGATCTTGTTACTGGGCCCAGCCGGCCATTCAACTCTATAGTTGTGGCTTCTGTAATGTTGGCTGGATTACTGCTGCTTGCTTTTCCTACTCTCGAGTATTCCTTTTTCCTTGCTCCCAAGGTGGATGTGTCTTTAATCATGTTGCAATCACTTATGGCTCTCAGACTTATGGGGTGTTCTTTCCCATTAGGTATTTTAGGGTGCTTTATATCTGTGGGTTCACCACTCTCCCCACACTCTCTATGCCCATGTCTGACTTCGTTCTGGTCAGCTGTACTTCTCACATCCCCAAGCTGCTCTCCCATTCTATTCTTATATTTCATATCTACACTTTCCTTCTCTTTCCCCCCACTTGCTCCATGCCCGTATCTATTACTATCATTCTCTCTGCTGTGACGTACTGCGTTTTGTCTTTTCTCCTCCCCCATAGTTTCGATGACTGCGCTTCGTTTGCCCTCCCCCTCTTTGGAGCTCTGTTTGGAGCTCTGTCCGGTTGTTCTTCCATCAGTCTTTCCTCCCTCTGTACTGGGTCTTAGCGCTATGCTTCGGGAGCGTGTGATCACTCCCGGGGCAGAATGATTATTATCATTCTTCGCTATAGGCTCTCCTCCTTCGGTCGCTCTTCCTTCCGTATTAGTCTTAAGCGCTGCACTGCGGGAGCGTGTGATCGTTCCCCAAAGGGGGTGGCTGCAGTCATTCTTTGATGTAGTCGCTTCTCCGCCGATCATTCTTCTTTCCACAGCGGTCCTAGATGTCATGCCATGAGGATATACAGTTGTCTCGGGAGTGGGGTGGCTGTAGTCCTTCTCCAGTCCAAGCATTCCTCCATAGATCGTTCTTTTCTTTACGTGGGCCTTTGGCATGGCGTCTTGAAAACACATGCACGCTCCAGAGGTGGGGCAGTTGTATATATTAGAGAGCGTCCCGAGGGGGAATAGAGGAAAGGAATATGAAGGAGTAGGAAAGACGTACGATGTACATAGGGAAGCTGGAGGAAAGGGCAATATGAACTTAGAGGGTGTAATAATTGGGAATGAACGAATTAGGGAGGAAGCCAAAGCGGGAATTGGTAAGGAACCAAGAGCCCATGATAACGGCGCAGTTAGTAGGAAGAGGAATAAAACAATCAGCAGCGTGACTTGCATTATTCAAA
>NW_015386488.1:590196-606907 GCF_001527695.2 Protobothrops mucrosquamatus
AGAAACAGCAGACATTTCATATTATTCTGAGAAGCACAAAGCTAAAAGCACAAGCCTGATGATGATGAATGTGATTTCATCGAAACGTCGCTATGATACTTCTAATCTTACACGGGAGAAAACCCGAATGACCAAAGACTCACATATAAACACCCGTGAAAACCTCAAAAAACATATATATATATATATATATATATATGAATCAGCGAACAAACACAAGCACTAGGGAATATGATAAAATAATTTAATATTAAAATACTAATAAAAGCCAATTAAAACGCCTAGCTTTCGTCGGCCGTCTGCCAACGTCCTCAGGGCTCAAAATGTCAGTCCATGGGAGAGTCGCTTTTATAGTTTGACTAGCGTGTGCGCACGGCTCCTTGACCTTGTTATTGGGCCGGCCATGACTAGGCAGGTTCCTGACGCTGGTTCCTTGGTAACAGTTTCCTCCCTCCCGCTCCTCTCATCCATACAGCTAGCATCAGAGAATTTTTCTTTTTTGGAGCTGGATGTCAATGGGGGATTTCCTTTCACACACTCAGATCCATCTTCTGTTTTCCTTTCCATACCACTTTCATACCCTTCCCCTTGGGTCCTTCCTAATGCTGCTCCACACATCTTAGTCCATAATCGAGTACACGTCGCACCAACTCGTTTTCCAACGTCTCCTCCCCTCCTCCCCGTCCCCTTTTTGGTGGTATAGCCTCCTATTTTCTTATCTCCCCCCTTTTTTGTTCCGATGTAATTATCCTTGCAAATGCAAAGATCGGGGGTTGCGGTCTTTTCCCTTTCCCCTTCCCAGCCAACAATCTGCCTCTCAGTACTCCCCCTATTCCCTTTCCCCGTCTCTTTCCTAATGGTGCAGCTTTTCTTATCCTCCCCCTGTTGCTCAAGTCCGATGTGACTGTCATTATAAACGCGGAGATCGGGGGTTGCAGTCGCAATCCTCTCCTTTCCCCCTCGGCTGTTGCGACTTGAGCCTGCTCTATGCCCCTAGTTGGGGGCGGCAAGGCAAGAGATACTGTAAGAGTAAAAAACTGCAGTATGGCAGTTGAAAAATGTCAAGGTGTCCGCAATCAGACCGATCTGTCTGAACTCCCTATAATTACTCCCTTGACTCTGCTGGCAAAGAGGGGAAGAGAACCTGTGGCTTAGTGACTAAATCACTGCCTAGTATGTATAACTTTCCAGGTTCGAATCCCACAAAAGGGTATGGCTAACTGATGAAGGCAAAAAAGCCAGAAATGGTCCATCTTAGTCTCCCAATTTAATTCTTTACTCTTTGTCAGAAAAAAGAAACTGTGAGACCACCAGGAGATTAAAAACTATAAAAAGTTTAATACAGTTAAACGCACCTAGCTTTGGCCGGCCTTCTGCCAGCATCCTCAGGGTGACTAGCAGTCAATGGGGTGGCTGTTTTTATAGGAGTGGTGCCTTTTGCACTCGACTCCTAGCCCTCGTGACCGGGCCCAAATGATCTTCCTGCGTTCGATTCCTAATTGTCCTATCATACCCTGACACGCTCCTGCCTTCCTCTTTCTCACCCCCATTCCTTCCCTGCTTTGCTCGTGTTTTAGGGGAGGGAAGCCATTCCTCACCTAAGGCACCTCTTTGTTGTCCATTACCTCCCTCTCTCTTCCTAGCTAGGGGGGGTCCTGATCGCTGCCAGCCCCGCAGCCGTCGCAGCCCAAGGTCTCCTTCTCTTGCAGCATCGAGGGCGGCGGCTCCCTGAAAGTGGCTGAGGAAGGCGCCACTGGTGGGGCCGGGCGGCGGAGAGCCCTGCAGCAGCCAGGCAAGCTTCATGCCTGACTGCCGTCCGGCCCGGCCTTCGGAGTCATGTGGCTTGCTCGGCTTCCCGGGGAGCGATGCCCCCACCGGCCGCCGGCCCAGCCATGATTGCCACCCAGCCCAGCCTTGGGAGACATGTGGCCTGCTCGGCTTCCCGGGGAGCGATGCCCCTGCCGGCCGCCGCCCCAGCCATGACTGCCGCCCGGCCCGGGGAGACATGTGGCTGGCTCGGCTGCCCAGGGAGCGGCCCGGGGACGGACCAGGAAGCGATGCCCCAGCTGAGACTGGAACAAGTAAGCCAGGGGGGCACGCCACCTGCCCCGCAGCTGTTTCGCAGCAGTGCTCCATGGACTCAGAGCCCCCTCCCTCCCCCCGCCACTGACCCTCTGTCTCCGGCTCTGCTGCTGCTTGGCCAACGGTCGCGCCAGCTGGGCATCAGAGGGGCTGCTCTCGGGACCGCGGTTTGCGGGAGGGCTGGCCCACTCAGTGGAGGCTCGGGCGGGCTGCTCCCAGCAGGGATCTTGGGGCTTTCCCGCACGGCTCCCCAGCCATGTGCGCCTCAGATGGGGCCAGCCTGGGAAAGGGACTCTCTGGCCGCCCTTCTCCCAGGGGGTGGGGCACCTGGGCGCAGGGACAATCAGGAGCCCTGCGAGGGGGCAAGTCCACATGAGAGAGAGAGAGGGGTGGGAAGTGCAAGTGCCTCTCTCTCTCTTTCCTTGTCTCTCTCTGAAAATGGCAGAGGAGGCTCTGGAGCCGCAGGGGATGGCTCAAAGAGCCGCATGCGGCTCCGGAGCCGCGGGTTGCCGACCCGTGCCTTATATCTTGCATGATCTTACACTTAACTCTTGGCTTCTTGCCCGCCCAAATAAACTTATTAATACCCTTTTGCCAATCCTCCAAATTAGCATCTTTTTTTAAAATAGGAGTCATTTGAAACAAAAAAAGAAATTTTGGAAGAATATTCATTTTTACTGCTGAAATTCTCCCCAACAAAGATAATTGTAATTTTTTCCAATCATTTAAATCCTTTTGCACCTTAACCCATAAAGATTCATAATTATTCTTATACAATTTAGCATTAGAAGCTGTAATATAAACTCCCAAATATTTTACCTTTTTAACCATTTCAAAACCTGTGAACGTAACTAAAATATCTTTATCATTCATAGACATATTTTTCGGTAATATTTTAGTCTTATTACAATTTACCTTAAAACCAGAAACTTTCCCATATTGTGCAATAATTTCAACCAAATCAATTACCGAATCTATTGGCTGAGTTAATGTTAACACCAACTCATCTGCAAAAGCTCTTAACCTATAATCAATCTTATTAACCTTAATTCCCTTTATTATAGAAGACTCACGAATTTTAATTAACAAAATCTCCATTGTTAATACAAATAACAATGGAGATAATGGACATCCCTGTCTGGTTCCTTTTTCAATTTTAAATGCTTCTGTTACCCCCCCCCCATTAACTATAATCTGTGCTGATTGCTGTTGATAAATAGCCTTAAGAGCGGACAAAAAATTTTCCCCAAAATTCATTCTGTCTATAACTTGAAACAAAAAACCCCAATCTAATTGATCAAATGCTTTTTCAGCATCCAAAAATATAAAAGCAGCAGGAATTTGATTATTCTTATCCAAATATTCAATTAAGTTAATAATTTGTCTTACATTATATTTCATATATCTTCCAGTTATAAATCCAGATTGATCACTATGAATCAATTGGTTCAACACTTGCATTAGTCTATTTGCCAGTACTTTTGAAAAAAATCTTATAATCTGTATTCAATAAAGATATAGGTCTCTAATTCTTAGGTTGAGTCAAATCCTGACCCTCCTTTGGTATTAAAGATATAAAAGCAGTTCTCCAAGATGGAGGTACCTCTTCACCCAACAAAATACTATTAAACAATTCCCTTAATGGTTCTATAATTTCTTCAGATAACATCTTGTAATAAATTGCTGTTAATCCATCTGTACCTGGAGCCTTACCAACTTTTAATTGCTTAATTGCCACCTTAATCTCCTCAGATGTAATTAAACAATTCATTTTTTCCCTTTGATTATCTGACAATCTAGGAAAATGTGCCTGCTGTAGGTAATTATCTATTTCTTCAAGTTGTATATTTTCAGAAGCATATAACTTAGAATAAAAATCCAAAAAACTCTTTTTAACCAAATTTTGTTGAGATGTCATGTTACCATTATAATCTATTTTCTCTATAATTCTTGACTTCTGCTTCTTTCGTAGTTGGTAGGCCAACTACCTTCCAGGTTTGCTTGCATTACAAAATGTATTATATTTCATGTACCTTAAACTAGTCGCGGTCTGATCTGCTATTAACATATTAAATTGCTCCCTAAGCACAGTAATAGATACTTTTAAATTATTATCCAGTGGATTTAAAATAAAAGCCTGTTCTTTTAATTTAATCTCCTCCTCTAACTCTTTTCGTTTTTGCATTTGTTTACGCCTATAAACATTGTTCATATAAATCAAAATACCTGTCATATATGCTTTACTAGCGTCCCAGACCATTGAAATTTAAGTATCTTTATGCATATTCAACAAAAAAATTCTTTCAATTGATCTCTACATTTCTGCAAATTTATATCATATCTAAATAAATTTTCATTCAATCTCCAGGTTCTTCTATTCCCCTCTTCAGCAAATAATTCCATCCATACAGGGCTATGATCTGACAGTGTCCTAGGAAAAATCTTAATATTCTTCACCCTAGAAAAGAAATCATTAGTAATTAAGAAAAAATCAATTCTAGAATAAGATTGATGCCTATCCGAAAAAAAGTGTAATGTCTTTCTTCCATGTTTCGTTCTCGCCAAATGTCTTTTAATTCCAATTCATCCTTCAAGTCAAAAAAAGTTTTAGGCAATGTTGAATTAAAAGCTTTACAGGAACCTTTCTTATCTCTTCTTGAATCTAAAACACCATTCCAATCTCCATTGTAATCCATTTGATTTAATTTCCGATGTACCAATTTATAAAACTGTTTTTGCTGTTGATTTGGGGCATATAATCCAATAATAAGACATTTCTTCCCATTCAATAATATTTCAATAAAAACATATCTTCCTTCTGGATCAGAATCAATCAATTTAGGCAAGAACTCTTTCCTAACATAAATAACTACCCCGCCTCTTTTCTGAGGCGCGGGTGCCATAAAATGTATTCCCAACCGTGAATTAATCAAATATTTTTGATCCTTTGCTGTAATGTGAGTTTCTTGTAGACAAACAACATCATTTTTATGTTGCCTTCAAATAATAAAATATCTTTTTTCTTTTCTGTGGAGAATTCAAACCATTAACATTCCATGTCAGGAACCTTGCCATCTTTAATGGCAACGAGCCTCTGGAATGCTCCTTGTAAATCAGCTGTTACTGATCTCTTCGGCCTCGCTCCTCCCACTGGCTCCGAGATAACTTGCTGTGCTGTAGGTACCACATCCACTTTTTGTTGCTCTCTTTCTTTGCATCTATGAGCTGCACGGGTCATTCTTTGTGATTTCGGATCATCTTTAATTTCCATAAATTGTTGCTTAACTTGATCTTGATCTTGTAGTTTTGTAACACTTGATGATGATATGGCTCCTTCAGCCACTTTATCTTCAAAGATTCCTTCCTTCCTGGTGCCTTGTGGAGATAATGGTGAACCTGCTTTCAAGATTGAGATATAAAAGTCCCTTGCCTTTGCAATCGTGTTGAGCCTATAACGTGTTCCCATGTAATTCAGCATTATACCAACAGGTATATCCCATCTAAATTGAATTTGTCGCTTTTTCAACTCTTTAGCCAGGAAGGCGAAGTCCTTCCTTCTTCTAAGTATTTTGGGTGGTATCTCCTTTAAAATTATAACATCTTGTCCTGAAATTTGAAATTTCTGCTTATAAAAAGCTTGAATAATTTCATTACGGATTGATTTTCTGGAAAAGTAGATAACAACATCTCTTGGAAGTTTTCTCTGTCTTGCAACCCATGAATTAACTCTAAAAAATTTTCCATTTCTCTCATAATTTCTTCAGGTTGACAGGACAAAACCAAGGCCAAATCTGCTGCAATCTCTTCCTCCAAATTTTCTTGAGCACTTTCTTTCAATCCCCTTATTCTCAAAGCATATTCCATTTCTCTATATTGTGACATAATGACCTCATTTTGAGTTAAATCCACGTTCTCCTCCACTTTTCCCAATCTAAGTTCCAGACTTTCAACATGTTCCTCCACTTCATCCACCCGTCCATCAATACGTTCTACATGAACTGCCAAGCCTTGCAATGCAAACAATATGTCATCTCTCATCTCTGCATTTTTCTCTTCAAGTTTCTTTTCAAACAGCTCCTCCATCTCCGTTCTAATCTGTCTTGCATTGTCCTTCAAAGCATCTTGTAAATCTTTCAGTGTAAGTACCGGAATTGGGGGAGAAGGCGGAGGAGTCTTGGCTTTTGGCTGCTGTGATGTTTGAACAGCTGGGGAGGAGATCGTGCTTTTCTGAGGAACAAAAGTTCCCACACGTTTTGTGGCCATTTTACTTTTCTCTTTCTTCTCTTATACTTTCATTTATATAGTATAAAGTCTTATAAAAGCATCAAACAAAAGTAAAAGCAAAAGGCTTGCCCAGCCAGTAAACAACGAGGTAACTAAGTCTGTTACAGTAGAAAGTCCAGAGGAAAGTGAAAGTCTCCAAAAAGTGAAAGTCTCTTATATTTTCTATCAAAGAAAAAAAAACACCCTTCCGCAGCCATATTCCTTCTTCTTCAAGTTAAAATAAAAAGTGAAGAAGATTCTTATTTATTTCCAGAGTTAAAGTCCCAGTTCATTCAAGTTCCAATCCTCCTGGTTAGCTCTGTCTGCTTGTAAAATTCTACTCACAATCTCCTAGAACAGCAGAGGTTGAATCCGTGTCTGGCTTCATTCTGGGAACAAAGGCAGCCCGAGGCACGGAGAAGTCCCAGACTCTGGGGGAGCTCACCTTAGCCCTCACATATGGAAAATTATGAGAGCTAGGGAGCTCTACCCCTATCGGGGAAGCTCACCCCTCCCTTTGCCTGGGGAAGGGGATTCCGAGCCGCGGAACAGCTGTTACATGCTGTTCCTGCGGCTTTGACGCGTCCTCGGGGCAGACGGCTCAAGGAAAAGCCGCCATCGGTGCCGCGATCCAACCGGAAGTCCGAGCTTTCTTAAATTAATTGGATCATCTCAAGGTCTATCATCCACTTTTTACCCGTCTACTAATGGAGCCGCGGAAGCCGCTAACAAGATGGTGGAGCAATATCTCAGATGTTATGTTTCCTATCAACAGACCGACTGGACTGATCTCCTCCCTTTTGCAGAGGTGGCTTACAATAATTCTGTTCATAGCAGCACTGGCTTCACATCTTTCAGAGTAGCCACAGGAAAAGAATTCAGCCCGATACCTGAATACCCTCAAGCGCCCCGTCTTCTCAGACACTTGCTCAATGGGTGAGGGAGTGGGAAGAAGTTTTGAGAGCCACGAAAACTGCTTTAAAAAAGACTTCTGAGACCTATAAAAAGCAGGCAGATAAAACAAGGGCTCCTCAAAGAACATTCCAAATTGGAGAAAAGGTTTATCTGTCAATTAAATATTTACGCCTCAAATTACCTAGCAAGAAATTAGGACCGAAATTCTTGGGGCCTTTCCCCATTGTAAAGATCATTAACCCTGTCACAGTAGAATTAAAACTCCCTAGGCTTTTAGGGAAAGTGCACACTGTCTTCCATTGCAGCTTGTTGAAACCTTTTAGGGGCTCCACATTAAGACCTCCCCCGAACAAGGCACCCAGACCTCTCGTGGTAGCGGGTCAGACTCACTATGAAGTAAAGCGTATTCTTGATTCCAGAATTTTTAAAGGGAAATTGCAGTACCTAGTGCAATGGAAGGGATACTCACTGTCTGAAGCCACTTGGGGGAAAACTAGTGATGTGAAAGCCGACAGACTCATCAAAAGGTTTTATAGGAAACACCCTAACAAACCAAGAGACAGCCCCTAACATATGCTTTTGTATATGTTACAGGATCTGTCCTTTCTGTAAGGGGGGCTGGATGTTCTTGCTTTGACAACAAATGGAGATGCAGCCATTTTACTCTATTTTATGTTTTATTCTTAGAGTTAGAATTAGATGATACTGGGGGAGGAGGAGGAATGTGCTTGTGAGTTTAGTTAGACATAACAATACAGTATAAGAGTGGGAACCAAGGTTTTTTGTAATAAGAGATGATAAGACATGGCGGGTTGAAGAACTGGTGGAAAAGCCAGCATTTCAAACTAATTGGAGAATGACTGTTAGAGGAGGGAATTGTGCTTTGATACTATGTGCTTAGGGGAGGGGAAGTCAGATTTTGGCTTGGACTATGTATGTGCCGATGTGTTGCTACTCGAATAAAGATTCTTTAAGGTAAACAATGCCTCGAAGTTCTTTGAAGAGTTTCATCTGTCGGAACCATGACAAATTGGGTGTGTCTAGTTTAATGAAAAGAAGGACTAGGGGTGACATGATAGCAGTCTTCCAATATCTAAGGGGCTGCCACAAATTAAGACAGAGTCAACTTATTCTTCAAAGCACCTTCTGAAGGCAGGACAAGAAGCAACGAGGAGAGAAGCAACCTAGAACTAAGGAGAAATTTCCTGACAATTAGAACAGTTAATCAGTGGAATGGCTTGCCTTCAGAAGTTGTGGATGCTCCATCACTGGAGATTTTTAAGAAGAGATTTGGCAGTCATTTGTCTGAAATGGTAGAGGGTCTCCTGCTTGAGCAGCGGGTTGGGCTAGAAGGCTCCAAAGTTCCGAATAATAGTGCTGTTATTCTGTTTGTTATGTCCTGGGCCTGTGATTGACAGAGCAGGTGCAGGAAGCTGCAGAGAGACCCGGGCAGACCATGTGGCCTGCCCAGGCCAGACAGGCTGTCTCCAGCCTACTGCACTTGCGCAGAGTAGGAAAATACATTGCATTTATTTAGCAATAAGGCTGACGCTGTTCCCTGCAAAAGGTATAAAAGGGATCAGCACCATTTTCTATTGTTCTGTTGAAGCTTAAATAAAGAAGCATCTGTTGTTATCCTGCCTCATTTCAATGCCTTACCAACGCACAGAACAGAACATTGGCGACGAAGGTGGAGAGAAAAGAGAAAAAAGAATACTAGGCTGACTCACCACGGAAGGCCCGAAGTGCTTGGAAGTTACGCATTCCAACTTGGGTGACTCTGCCTGCCAGTACGAAGACGCTGGAGGAGAGCTCATCAAGATTCATTTGGAAACCCTTCGCAAGACTGAGCAGCACGTGGCATTGGAAGAGGCAACCAAGAAGAAATCATGGCAAAGATAGGACGCCTGTCTGAATTTGATGTAACGCATCCTGAACGTTGGAGCTCCTACGTTGCAAGGGTAGAGAACGACTTTCGAGTAAACCAAGTTTGGGAGGATGGACTCAAAGCTGCAACGTTACTTTGTGTCTGTGGGCAAGACACTTTTGACATTGCTGAAAACTTGGTTGCCCCAGCATCTTTGGAATCTATCGCTTATGCAGAGCTGAAGAAAATGTTAAAGGAACATTTTGAACCGAAGCTCTCGGTGATTGCATGGCATCATGCATTTGAACAGTGGGACCAACATCCCGGAGAGTCTGCTGTGGACGTCATTGCTGCTCTGCGTTAAGCTGCAAGGCCCTGTGAGTTCAAAGACTTGGAAGAATGTCTACGAGATCGGTTAGTTTGTGGTTTGAGGAGCCGAGAACTGCAGCAAAAGATTTTTGCAAAAGAAGCCGTTTCCTTCCAAGATGCGCTAAGGGAGATCACGGCCGAAGAAGCAGCGGGAGGAGCTGTTAAGGCCTTGCGGCTTTCCAAGAATGCTACGTGTTCAGGCTCAGTCCATCAAGAGGTTGCTCGAGAGGTATCCGAATTGGATTCCGAAAATGAGGTCAATCGTCTACAGCAGTCATCGGAGAGAAGGCCCCAAGAGCACACTGACAAAGGGTCTGACAAGGCAGTTCCATTCCCTCGGTGTTTTGGATGTGGAGGTCGCCACAAGCGTTCCAACTGCCATTTTCACTCTGCTACTTGCCTGGCAAGGCCACATAGCCGCCGTCTGTTTGGGTCGCAAGAAAGACCGTCCATCGGAAGAATTGCCTCGGAAAGGTATCAGGGTCCCCAGCCAGAATAGGGTGGGTTTTTGCGCATCCCGAAGGAGCATCTTGAGAACAGGGGCCCACTGGCCATTGAAGAAGAAGCTGCATATTGATGTCAAATTGCAGGGGGTCCCCTTAACGATGGAGCTGGACATGGGTTCAGCTCTGTCAATCATTTCCCAGAACACCCTCAAGCAGATCTGCTGTAGAAGTGGCCAGAGAGTTAAACTCAGGCTGTCGAATCTTATCCTAACTGACTTCCAGAATTCCTGAGTCAGTGTGAAAGGGGAGGCCACGCTCAGAGTGCAGTGTAGAAACTTTGAAGGATTTTTGGATGTTGTTGTGGTTGAGGGTGACCGCATGAGTCTAATCAGACTCGATTGGTTCGAAGCACTTGGAATTCAGGTGACTGGGCTACACAGTTTGCAAACCGCAGGTCTTGCGGAAGTTTGCTAGGAGTTTGCTGACATGTTCAGCCCATAATTAGAGTCGTACAAGGGGCCTCCAACTGCTTTATGGTTAGACCCCTCCATTGCACCGATTAGGATTAAGCCTCGTTGGCTGCCTTTTGCACAAAAGATTAATGCTGAGCTGGATAAACTGCTACAGCAAGGGATTTTGGAACATGTGGATAGCAGTCCATGGGAAACAACCATAGTCATGCCACTCAAGCCAACGGGGAAGTCCGCATTTGTGCTGACTATAAATGCACGCTAAACAAAGCGTTACAACAGCACTCTTATCCGGTGCCTGTGGTGAGCCACATTTTGGCCTCACTTAAAGGAGGCTGAGTTTTCGCCAAACTCGATTTGGCCCAGGCCTATCAACAGCTACTGGTTGATGACGCAACGGCTGAGGCCCAGACGATCGTAATGCACCGGGGAGCTTTCAAAGTCAGAAGACTGCAGTTCGGAGTTAATGTAGCTCCTGACATTTTCCAAAGTGTGATGGAGCGAACGCTCCGTAACATTCCGGGAGTTTGCCCATATTTCGATGATGTCCTCATCGCAGGGGAATCAATCGAAAACCTGTCTGAAAGGCTTTGGTCCATTTTGCTGCGTTTCCGCGAATGGGGCTGAAACTTAAGCAGGAAAAATGCAAGATTGGAGTAACTTCCACTGAATTCCTGGGGTTTCATATAGATGCCAAAGGCATCCACCTTGCTGAGTCTAAGCTCAAAGCAATTCAGCAGGCCCCAAGTCCCAAGTTGAAGAGCGAGCTTCAAGCCTTCCTTGGGCTTCTAAACTTTTACCATTCCTTCCTTCCCCACAAGGCTGCAGTGGCAGAGCCTTTACCCCAGCTCTTGGATAAACAGGCTCCAGGGAAGTGGACAAAGGTCCACGAAAGGAGTTTTGCTGAGGTCAAAGCATTGTTGTCTTCAAATGCTGTTTTAGCTCATTTCAATGAGCAGCTGCCAGTTTGTATAGCTTGCGATGCATCCCCTTATGGGATTGGGGCTGTCCTAAGCCACCTCAAGGCTGATGGGTCACAAGTTCCTGTATCCTAATATTCAAGGACGCTGTCTCCTGCTGAGCGTAAATACACACAGATAGACAGAGAAGCCTTGGCCATTGTAGCTGGCATAAAAAAGTTCCATGACTTTTTGTATGGCCGCCATTTCACGGTCTATACAGACCACAATCCACTTCTGGGGTTGTTCACAATGAACAAACAAACCCCACACATAATTTCTCCTAGAATGTTGAGGTGGTCAATTTTCCTTTCTGTGTATGACTATTCCCTGGTTCACAAACCAGGCAAAGAAATGGGCCATGCAGATGGCCTTAGCAGGTTGCCTCTACAGCTCTTAGAATCTGATCCTGCTCCAGCTAACCACATCCTGGCTATCCAGGGTTTGCCTGAGTCTCCCCTCAATGCAGGGGATGTGGCTGCAGAAACAGCCACTGATAACATGCTAACACGTGTGTTGAACTGGATGCTGTCAGGATGGCCTGACACATGTCCTGGCACCAATTTCCAAAGCTTCTGGAAAAGGAAGCATGAGCTATCCACCTTTAAGGGTTGTGTCTTGTGGGGTAGCAGGGTAGTGATCCCAACCTCATTGAGGACTAGAGTCTTGCAGTCTCTGCATGAGGGACATCCGGGAATAGTCTGGATGAAGGCGCTTGCACGCAGCTATCTCTTGTGGCCTGGGCTTGATAAAGAGATCGAGACCCAGGTCCAGGGGTGCCATATTTGCCAACAGTCCAGGCCTGAAATGCCACAGGCTCTCGTGTATAAATGGGAGGACACATATGCTCCTTGGTCGAGGGTTCATATCGACTACGCTGGCCCCTTTAAGGAGCAATTCTTCCTCATTGTTGTGGATAATCACTCTAAATGGCTAGAGGTCATTCCAGTGTCCACCATGACTACTGCCAGGACCATCCAGGTGCTGAGGGGAATCTTCATCTCTCATGGGCTCCTAGATATTCTTGTCTCTGACAACGGACCTCAATTCACCTCTTCGGAGTTTCAGTCTTTCCTGAAAGCCAACATGATCTGTCATGCTACTTCGGCACCCTTTCATCCGGCTTCCAACGGCCAAACTGAGTGCATGGTGCGCACCACCAAAGATTCCTTGAAGAGGCTCACTCATGGGAGCTGGCACCACAGGTTAGCTGATTTTCTCCTTTGCCACCGCACCACAGCTTGCACAGCTACAGGCAAGAGCCCAGCTGAACTCTGCTGGGGTCTCCGTCTTATTATCAAATTAGACAGATTGCACCCAGACCGGGTGGCTTCACAGGTGTCACAGCCGCGGACACTGAGGACACTACAAGTGGGTGATCTGGTTTGACAAGGAACTATGGACCTGGACATCTTTGGGTGACAGCAGTGGTCTGCAAAGTTACTGGGCCACTGTCATACGAAGTGGCCTTGGAAGATGGTCGTGTGCTGCGTCGGCACATTGATCAGCTGCGATGGAGGCTACCTGCTCACCCTTCCGCTCCTGACTCTGCTCTTGGGGGGGGAGGAGGACCACGATCACAGTCGTGGATCTCAGTCTCGCTGCGAAAACGGGGGTTTGCACTCTCCAAATAGGGGTTTTGCCAACAAGGCAGCTCCTGACTCTGGCACTGGGTCCATGGGACATTGCACGCAATTGGCTTCGCATGCCACACCTACCTCAGGCCTTGTGCCTACAGGACAGTATTCCCAACCGAGTTCTCTCGCTGATCCGGGGAATTCCACCCCACCAAGGAACTCTGGTCTGGGCTTACCAGAAAGAGCCAACCAAAGACAAATGGACAAAGGGTTGGGCCTACCAGACCAGGCCAGCCAGCAAGATCTGCGTTTGCCTGCATCAAATGGGTCTCAAAATCCCGGTCTGCCGAGCCTGGCAGGCGAGCTTGCAGACCGGGCGGTTGCAGCAGCTCCGAGACAATCAGAGCGGGCCAGAAGCCCTCCAAAGTTCTTACAAGATTATGTAAGATTCGTGTCAGTAAGCAAGCAGGCCTAGTGTTCCCTAGAAATAACTAAACGCTCAAAAGAGTGACTTGTAGTAGTTGAAATAATAGTATCTATTTTTGAACCAAGAGGGGAGGGGTGTTATGTCCTGAGCCTGTGATTGACAGAGCAGGTGCAGGAAGCTGCAGAGAGACCCGCCAGATAGGCTGTCTCCAGCCTATTGCACTTGCGCAGAGCGGGAAAATACATTGCATTTATTGGCTGACGCTGTTCCCTGCAAAAGGTATAAAAGGGATCAGCGCCATTTTGTATTGTTCTGTTGAAGCTTAAATAAAGAAGCATCTGTTGTTACTCCTGCCTCATTTCAATGCCTTACCAATGCACAGAGAACACTGTTATTTTTGTTATTTATTTCAGCTGCAAACATCTATGAAGTGCTTCATTGTTGGTTTCTGCTGCTACCTGTGGGCAATTAAGCAATCTGCCTAGCTGTGTTGTGATAGTGACCATGTGTTGTATGCAAGTTGCTGGGTAAAGAAGAGTCTGGAGAGCAGAGATTTACTGCTATGTGTTAAGTCTAACAGGTGCTTTACTCAATGATGCTTTTATCAGAAGACCTTCTTGAAAGTGCTTTACAAGTGACACAACTCTGTGTGTTAAAAGACAAAGTGAGCTCCGACTGATCTTCAGATGCCAAAAGAGGCTATTTTTCAGCAGAGAGGCCTCTCCTGGTGCTCCGAGAAAGATTTTTGCACTCATACAGCACATGCTCAGAAGCCTCTTCCACAATTCCTGGCCATGCAGATGTGATCTCAAAAATGGGCTTTAAAAACAAATCAGAAGGTGCACTGATGCACCCTGCAGAGGCAAACTGTATCACCTCCACAGTGCAAAGCAAAGCACACTCATTTTGCAGATGTCTACAGCTAATCCTCGACTTATGAACACAATTGGAACCAGAATTTCTATTGATAAGCAAGGCGGTTGTTAAGTGAATTGTGCCCAATTTTATGATCTTTTTGCCTTTGATAAGCAGATCGCCGCCGTTGTTAAGTGAATTATGTTAAATGGGTAAGCGAATCTGGCTTCCCCCATTGATTTTGCTTGTTGGAAGCCAGCTGGGAAGGTTGCAAATGGTGATCACATGACCCCAGGTCATGAACACATGTCGGCTGGTACGCATTCAAATTTTGATCACATGACCGTGGGGATGCTGTGACAGTTGTAAGTGCGAGGACCCATTGTAAGTCACTTTTTTCAGTGCCATTGTAACTTTGAATAGTCACTAAACAAATGTTATATAATTATCTTGTTTTATCGTTGAGCATCTTGCTGTCAAGTATATTCCTAAATATTTAACCTTTTTAACTATTTGTAATTCTATTTTTTCTGACAGTTTTTTTTTGTTTATTTGTTTATCTATAAGATTTTTAACTATCACGTTGGTCTTTTCTCTATCTTCAGTCCTGCTATTTCTCCAAACTGTTCTATCTTTTCCAATAATTTAGGAATCATCTCTAAAGGTTCCTCTAGGATAAATACCAAGTCATCTGCAAATGCTTGCAGTTTATACGTTTCATCTTTTATTTTCAGTCCTTTAATTTCTGAGTTCTGTCTAATATTTCTATTTAAAACTTCCAAAGTTAAAATAAATAACAATGGGGATAGTGGACATCCTTGTCTTGTGCCTTTTCTTATATCAAAATTCTCTGTATAGTCTCCATTTACAATCACTTTTGCTGTTTGTTTATAGTATATTGTCTTAGTCATATTTATACAATTTTGTCCAAAGTCCATTGTTTTTAGTTGTTGAATCATAAATTGCCAAGAAACATTATCAAATGCCTTTTGGGCATCTAGAAATACTAATGCCAGTTGTTTCCCTGGGTGCATTTCATAATATTCCAATACGTCCATTATAACTCTTAAGTTATTTTTTATTAGTCTCTTTGGTACAAATCTGTTTTGGTCTGGATGTATAAATTCAGTCAAAAATCTTTTCAGTCTAAAAAGAAAGAGAAAAAAACCTGATAGGTAAATTACAAGATTCAAAAGGTGAAATACATTGTCATAATGACGCACTGAAAAAAATTGCTAAAACTTATTATGAGACACTTTACAAGGTGGAGGTGGTTTCTAAGGAGGCAATACAGGAATATCTAAGAAAAGCAAACCTCCCTAAGATACCAGAGAACATGCAACATATGTTGAATGAGAAAATAACAATGATGGAAATTACAGAGGCTATAAAAAGACAAAAAAAAGATAAAACTCTTGGGACCCGATGGTCTCCCAGAGGAATTTTATGTAGCATTACAAGATATAATAAGCCCGATATTGAAAGATCTTTGTAACGAAACTTTTTCGGTGATGAAAATACCAAAATCCTGGACAGAAGCCAATATTTCTTTTATACCTAAAGATGATACTGATCTCACACAAATTAAAAACTACAGGCCAATATCACTATTAAATGTGGACTATAAAATATTTACAGCAATAATAGCGGAAAGAATGAAGAAATTTTTGAATGAATTTATTCATTAGATCAAAATGGTTTTTTGCCTAAAAGACAGATAAAGAATAATTTAAGAATTATTTTAAATGTGTTAGAATATTATGAAAAACATCAGGGAAAACAAATGGCACTGATATTTTTGGATGCACAAAAAGCCTTTGATAATCTTAATTGGCAATTTATGTTTCATCAGCTACGAGTGATGGATTTTGGTGAAAATTTTATAAACGCAATTCAAGCAATTTACAATAAACAATCAGCAAAGATACTTTTAAATGGAGACTATACAGATAACTTTGATATTAAAAAAGGCACAAGACAGGGATGCCCATTGTCTCCCTTGTTATTTATTCTTACATTGGAAGTGTTGGCCAGGAATATTAGACAAGATGTGGAGATCAAAGGGCTGGAGATAAAAGATCAGAAATATAAATTACAAGCTTTTGCAGATGATTTGGTCTTTATCTTGGAGGAGCCTTTGGAAACAGTCACTAAACTGTTGCAGAAAATAGAGGAATTTGGAGAAGTGGCTGGGTTGAAAATAAATAGGGAAAAGACTAAAGTACTTACAAGAAATCTAACAGAAAAACAGAAAGCTCAATTTGTGGAAAAAACAAATTTTATTATTTATTTTATTTATTAATTGCATTTATATCCCGCCCTTCTCCTTACGGACTCAGGGCGGCTGACAATTGAATAAAATACTAACATATATACATATACTTAATTAAAATTTGATTAAAACGAAATATTTAAATATGTCCAATTTAAAAGTAATTAAAACCCCCTTTAAAATCCCTCAGGCCAGTCCCGCTAGTTGGA
>NW_015386488.1:607452-614990 GCF_001527695.2 Protobothrops mucrosquamatus
GTGCCCCCCATTCCCAACCCACCCAACCGCCGCAGCATGATACCGTGGTCCACGGTATCAAAAGCCGCCGAGAGGTCCAAAAGAACTAGGACAGAGGAATAACCCCTGTCCCGGGCCCTCCAGAGATCATTAACCAACGTGACCAATGCCGTTTCCGTGCTGTAACCCGGCCTGAAGCCCGACTGGAGAGGGTCTAGATCTCCAGATAGCCAAAAAAGTTAAATATTTAGGTATCTATTTAACATCAAAATATACAACAATAAAAGAAGACAACTATGAAAGACTATTGAAACAAATAAAAACAGATTTGGAAAAGTGGAAAAACTTTCAATTATCACTATTAGGAAGGATAGCTACTGTTAAGATGAATATCTTACCTAAACTGCTATTTTTTATTTCAGATGGTTCCTGTCAAACTAAGCCAGAAATTTTTCGATTATTTAAATGCAACAATAATGAGATTTATATGGCAAGGGAAAAAAACAAGAATTAAAATTAAACTGTTACAAGACTCAAAAGACAGAGGGGGCTTTGGGCTCCCAGACTGGAGACTCTACTACCAAGCCACTATTTTGTTGTGGCTTAAAGAATGGATCACATTGAGAAATAAACGACTTCTTTATTTAGAGCAGTGGTTCTCAACCTGTGGGTCGGGACCCCATTTGGGGTCGATCGACCATTTCACGGGGGTCGCCAAGCAAGGCTGTCCGCCATTTTTTTTGCCATTTTTTTCCCCTTTTCCGGCGGGTGCCTTACCACCCTTGGGCTGGGCCAGCTGGTGGTTGGCCTGCTCCGTCTCTGCCGCTTGCCAGCTACGCCTTGGCCAGCGCAGGGGGCGGAACCACGCATGCACGGCGCTCCCGGGCAGGGAAAGTCCTCGACTTACGACCGGTTGGGTAGTCCTCGACTTAAGACCATTTAGTCCCCGACTTACGACCAGTTTAGTCCTCGACTTACGACCGGTTGGGGTTGCGGCATTAAAAAGGTTGAGAACCACTGATTTAGAGGGACATGATTTGCAACTGGGTTGGCATGCTTTCCTATGGTATGAGAAAAATAAAGTACATAAATACTTTCAAACTCACGCTATAAGGAATGTACTACTCTCAGAGTGGGAGAGAATTAAAAATAAAATTTATATGAAAATACCTGAGTGGCTTTCAACAATGGAAACATTTGCATATCCGAACTTAATTAACTATAATAAACTTGTGGTCTATAAAGATATCTTAGATAAAGAAGGAAAACTTAAAGATAGGCAAGATCTTCAACAAAATGGTATTGATTTAACATGGTGGTCATATTTGCAAATCCAAACAAGATATGAAAAAGATGTAAAAGTAGTGGGATTTTACAAAGAACAGACACCACTAGATAAAATACTTTTGAAAACAGATGAAAATTTGATTAAGAAACTTTATAAATTTTTGTTAAACTGGAAGATGGAAGAAGAACAAGTGAAAGAAACAATGATAGTGTGGGCAAAGAATTTTGGTTATTCTATAGATTTAAAAGATTGGCAAAAACCATGGGACCGAAATATTAAACTTACTAAAGCAGCTGCATATAAGGAAAATTTATATAAAATGCTTTATAGTTGGCACATGACACCAGTAAGATTAGAGAAAATGTTTAAAAATGTATCAAATATGTGTTGGAAATGTAAACAACAACCAGGCACTTATTACCATCTCTGGTGGGTATGCCCTAATGCTAAGAAATTTTGGTTTAAGATTCATATATGGCTAGAAAAGATGATTAAAATACAGATAGAATTTAAACCAGAACTCTGTTTGCTAGGAATATTAGGCCTGAATTATGGAAAAGAGAATGAGCATTTAATATTACATGTGTTAACAGCCGCAAGAATAACATTTGCCCAATTTTGGAAAAATGAAAATTTATCATCTGATCAGATTATAATAACAAAAATATTTGAATGTGCAGAAATGGATATATTAACTTTAGAAATGAAAGAAAAAGAAGATACAATTTATTTTAAAACATGGGAAAATTTTTACCAATGGTTAGCAATACGATAGAATGAGAAAAGGTTATGAAACTTAAAGAAATAACTGATAATTTGTATTTATATTTCATGATTATTTGTATGAACTTGTCTTTTTTTTTTTTTTTCGTATTTGTGATATATAGTAAATTATAATCAATAAGTAATATATTACTATTTTAAAGTTATTACAACTAATTAGTATTAAGCATTGTTAATTAGTAAAATGAATGAGATATATTGATTAACTTTTTATTTACATGAAAGCTGTTTAATACTAGAGTAATTATTAAGATTTAATATGTATACCCAGACGGGTTTACTTGCTGAAGCGATGTTATTTTGTGGGATTGATCCCACTTTTGTGTTTACCCCCTTCCTTTGGTTTAACCCTTTTGTATGTCTCCCTTGGTTTTACCTCTGTTGACCCTATTCCCTTGTTACCCTTAAAAAAATCAATAAAATATTTGTTAAAAAAAAAAAATCTTTTCAGTCTCTCAGCTATTATTGAAGTAAAGATTTTATAATCCACATTTAATAATGATATCAGTCTGTAATTTTTTATCTGTGTCAAATCTGAGTCTTCTTTTGGTATCAGAGTGATATTTGCTTCTGTCCATGTATTTGGGAGTTTGGCCTCCATTAAGAGTTCATTACAGACATCTTTCAAGGGTAAACTTAGTAAACTTGTAGGCATTTGTAAAACTCTGCTGGTAGCCCATCTGGTACCGGTGTTTTTATTTATTTATTTATTTATTTATTTATTTATTTATTTATTTAGTCTTTTTATAGCCTCTATCAATTCCATCATTGTAATTTTCTCATTTAACATGGTCTTAAAGTTTTCTGAAATTTTTGGTAAGTTATTTTTTTCCATATATTGAATCATTTCCTCCCATGGAATTTCTTCCATATCATACAGTTTCTCATAATATTCTTTAATTATCTTTTTATTGCCTCATTTTTAAATTGTAGACAGCCTTTTTCATGTACTAAATTGCTTATCAAATTTTTCTCCTGTTTTTTAAGTTTGTAAGCTAACCATCTTCCTTGTTTATTTGCATTTTCAAAAAAAAATGTTTTGCTCTTTTAATTTGTTGTGCCAGTCTTTCTAATTCTATTAAATTAAATTTATGTTTTATGTTTTAATACTTTCTTTTGTGGATTTATTTGTAGTTCTAATTCTATTTTTTTAAATTCTTCCCTTAATAGCAAACATTGTTGTTGTTTTTCTTTGTTCTTTTTTGCCATGTATGTTATAACTACATCTTGAAAATATGCTTTGGTCATGATTTACAATCTGGATGGCATGCATTTTGTGGGATGAGAGATATAACGTTCATCAATACTTCCAGAGACACCATATCAGAGCAGCATTACTTAATGTGTGGATTAAAGTTAAACAACAGAACTATATAGAAACACCGGTATGGCTCTCAACACTGGAAATGCTAGTGCAGTGATGGCGAACCTTTTAGAGACCAAGTGCCCAAACTGCAACCCAAAACCCACTTATGCATCGTTGGGTGCCGGGTGGGTGTGGCCCATTGGCTGGGTGTGGTCAATTGGGTAGGTGTGGCTCATTGGGTGGGTGTGGCTCATTGGGTGGGTGTGGCCCATTGGGTAGGTGTGGCTCATTGGGTGGGTGTGGCCATGGTGGTAACAGCAGACTGGGTGGGACTAAAAAGTTCAATCAATCAATTCCAACTTTGCAAGATCTTTTTTTTCCCCGCGAGGTTGAAATTGATAGATTGATTGAACCTCTTTTTTTTTTTGCACATGGCCTAAAGCGAAAACATTTTATAAAACCCAGCTGAAGGCCTAGGACTGGGGCGATGGCGCGCGTGCCCACAGAGAGGGCTCTGAGTGCCGCCTCTGGCACCCGTGCCATAGGTTCGCCACCACTGTGCTAGTGCATCCAAATTTCATGAACTTGGGAAAAGTAGTTACGTACAGAGATATTCTAAATGAACAAGGGGAACTTAAATTTAGACAAGAATTAAAAGAAAACGGGGTACAATTGGAATGGTGGGTGTACCTGCAAATTCAGTCACGTTATAAGAAAGACAAAAAGGAATGGGATATACGGAGGGATCTGACAACACTAGATAAAATATTATTAGGAACGGAGGAGAAAGCAATCAAAAGAACATAAATATTTATTGGAATATAAAATGGAAGAGGAGCAGGTAAAAGAAGTGATGATAACATGGGCCCAAAAATTCGGATATAATATCGATTTAGACAAATGGCAAATGTTATGGGAAAGAAATAGAAAGTTAACCTTGGCTACCTCATATAAAGAGAATTTGTACAAAATGTTTTACAGGTGGCACTTCTCCCCAGCAAAATTGGCAAAGATGAGAAAAGATATGTCACCACAGTGTTGGAAGTGCAAGAAAGTGTTAGGGACTTATTATCATATGTGGTGGACTTGTTCCAAAGCCAAAGAATTTTGGCAGCTAATAAAGACTTGGTTGGAGGAAATGTTGGGACTGAAGATAGATCCCAGACCAGAACTGTTTTTATTGGGAATGATAGATGGGAAGTTTAACAAAGGAGAGACATATCTAGTGTTGCATATTATAACAGCAGCAAGGTTGGTCTATGCCCAGAACTGGAAAAACGGAAATTCCCCGGTAGAGAGTGAACTAATTATTTTTTTTTGATATGCGCAGAGATGGATAGACTAACATTAGAAATTAAAGACAAGGATGAAACAGAGTATTATGAAGTTTGGGATAAGATGTACTATTGGTTAGACTCGTGGAGAAAAAGTCAGAACAAAGAAAGCTCGTCTAGAAGAGAGAAAGTATAGATTTTCAACCTCAAAGTGAGCATAAGATAGAGATTAGAAAGAATATGAAATAAGAATGGAAATGGAAGTTATGTTGTAAACAGACGTAAATATGTATGTAAATATATAAATATGTAAATAGTATAAAATGCAATATGTAAATGTGTAAAAGATCAATGAATAGGGAGATATATGATATATGGTATATGGTATAGTATGTATGGCAAAATAACAGCCAGAAAAGTCACACTGTGTTTAACCTGTTTTTAAATGTTTACTCAATAAAAATTAAAAGAAAAAGAAAAAAAAGAAAAAATGCTTTGGCCATGTCCCATACATTTTGTAATGTTGTATCTTCTTTTTTATTTTCTTTGAAAAAAAAATCCATTTCTTTTGTTGCTAATTCTGTAAACTTTTTCTTTTAATTTTGATAGGTTCAAAGTCCATCTTATTTTTTTCTGTATTCCTTTCCATGTCATTTTAATTCTATCTCAATTTCCTGCATATTAGTTTTTAGTTCAGGCATCATCCAAATCATGTCAATTCTGGACCAAGATTTATGACTGTTCGAGTAAAACGTATATTGTAGTTTTTCTGGATTCATTTCTCTTCGAGTATCTTGTACACCAATTTCCTCTATCATGTTGAAAAATGTCTTAGGTAGTCTCTTGCTTCCTTATTTTCCTGTTTTGCTACATTTATAATCTAGTGTCCCATCTACTATTGCATTAAAATCCCCTAGTAGGCAAATATTTTGATATTACATTTCTGCTATTTTTCTATGAAGATTTTGATAAAATTCTTGTTGTTTGTTATTTGGTGTATATATTACTACCAAAAGTATATGTTTTTGATTTAAAAATATTTCCACCATTACAATTCTTCCTTCTTCATCTGAGTAAATCAAGACTATGTGTAGTATGTATTATATATGAAATTTTCTTAAAAGTACTAATAAAGGAGAATATTTGTAGCTCAGGGTTGACATGAGGGGTCCTTAGTGCTCTCTGAGCTTGCTTGTTTTCTTGCAGACATTTCATTACCATCTCAGAGAGCACCAAGGACCCCTTATTTCTTAAAGGTGTTAGACTATTATAGGAACAAACAGCACCGACAGAGAGAGTAATATCCAAATACCATCTTATAGTTAGCAGCAAAGGCAATGTTAAGACACCTCTGTTAAAAAATATTGATCTCCAAAAGCTAACCCCACACAATTTAAGTCAAGTTGGTTAAATGTCACCACACTTTGGAAAGAATGGCACAAGGCATAGCCACCGTATCAAAAATTGCTTGGAACAGATTTAATGGAAGAGAAGTTATGCAAAATTAATCAGGCCTTGCTAAAATAGAATTTTTCAAAAAGAGAAAAGAGCACTATAAAATAAAATAAAGAATGAAACCAGTATCCCATTCTCTTCACATTGTCTGAACCACAGGAAAAATATGTTGCACGCTAACAGGATGTTGCAGTGATTTCTGGCTATTCCCCAGGGTACCATTAAGAGAGAAACATTGGGCATTGTTCCAGAGTCCCATAACCTGGAGGAATTAACAAAGGATCTATCACCTCCTTATTTCTCCTCTCCACTATTTGAGCCTTTCTGGAGAAATTAAGATTTCAACTACAACTAAAGTTTAGCTTTCAGGCACAATCAAATTCTTTTACCTGTTATATCAAAGGAAAGAAATGTGTGCTAGAAGGGCAAATGGGGATGGGGGAGAGAAACCAGGACAAAGAATGCTTGATGGGTACAGAGGTAAGGCTGACTCCTGGGGCATCTTCTGCAGGATCCCCTTCAACCCTGGCAGTGCCCTGAGATACCTCACTGAATGAATAAGAGGACAGCAGAGGACTACATTCATCTGAAATTTAAATCATAGTGCACATAACAAGAAACTGCACCGGGGGAATGCATGCCTCTGTTATGACCTACCACTACTTAGTTTCAATGTGCGGAATTTCAATCACTCTTTCACAACTTGACTTCTTCCTGGTGGCACAGGGTTTCTTTAACAGCACAACTAATAGTCAGGAATGATCGGAGTGTAGTACAGTAGCCTCTGGAGGGCCGTCACATCTTTATTACTGAACTACAGTTTTTACCACAACCCCTAAGCCTGCCTGCCTGCCTGCCTTTCTTTCTTCCTTTCTTTCTCTTTCTTTCTTTCTTTCTTTCTTTCTTTCTTTCTTTCTTTCTTTCTTTCTTTCTTTCTTTCTTTCTTTCTTTCTCTTTCTTTCTTTCTTTCTTTCTTTCTTTCTTCCTTTCTTTCTTTTTTCTTTCTTTCTTTCTTTCTTTTCTTTCCACCAACTCAAAGTGGCAAACATGTCCAACACACCTTTCTCCTCCTATTTTCTCCACAACAATGAGCTTTTGAGGTGACTGGGCTGAGAAAAAGTGAATAACTGGCCCAATATCACCCAGTTGGCTTTCATGGCTAAGGCAAGACTAGAACTTCCAGTCACCCGGATTCTAGCCTGGTGCCTTAACCTCTAGACCTAATGGCTCTCTTCATTAGCCAAAAGATAGGCAAGAGAAACTCATAGCTTTGTAGAAAAATGATGAAATGCATCCACTCCCAGCAACCAAAAGATTGCTTGTTCCTGGACACTGTCACAACACAGCTAGGCCCATTGTTTAATTACCCACAAGATAGAAACAGAGACCAACCCCTTTAGAGATATCTGCACTAGATATCTAAATCTAGATCTAGATCTTTTCTTTTTTTTTT
>NW_015386488.1:616010-628005 GCF_001527695.2 Protobothrops mucrosquamatus
GTTTCGATTATCAAACCTCAAGATTTGGTTACAAAACTTAATCACTTCAAACTGAGCAAAATTTGCTCCCCTTTCTGCCAATATAATCTGGATATCAATCTTTATTGTTTTTAGCAATTGAAATGAGTCCAAGTAGCTTTGTATGAGATTAGTTTGCCTAATAGTTTCCACATTTACTCCCAGTATAAATTCACAGTTAAGTTGCTCTGACTCTTCAAATTGTATATCTTGATATATAAAAGCCTGTTCAGGGTTACTCAGTCTCTCTTGTATTGTTCCTTGTTCCACAATTTTATTCGTTTTTAAAAAGTCAATGTAAGGTTCTAATATGGCCCCTTCAGGGTGTGGATAACTTTCATCAGCTACCACCGCATCCACTTGTTTAACCAGATCTTGAGAAGCAATTGTAGCATTCAAGCAAAAATCCTCCTGTTTCTGTGATAAATCTTGTTGTTGTAATAAATCCTGTTGTTGTTGCATCACTTGATCACATCTATTTTGAAATTTAACATCAAACGATTGAAACATCTCAGGACGTTTACACTTCTAAAGATAAAAAAATTAATACAAACTAAGAAAAATATATATATAAAAGAGAAAAAAAATACAGAAAAAGATATATAAATATATAAAGGCATGACTTCCCCCTCTATCAAGACAAATACAAACAATTTCAGTAACTTATCACCATCACTTATATATTTTTTTAAAAAAGATCTCTTCTTCCCATATCTCATCTATAATCAAATTATAAAGTCCTAATCAGCAAAAGTCCATTGACTGACTAGAAATAGCAACATATATGTTAAACTTAATCAAATATATCAGTTTTATATTACTTTTCTTTACTTTGAACATACTGTAGTAATTTATCAATTTCTCTAACCATACACCAAAAAACCCTCCTTTCTTTGTCTTGTCTTGATTTGTCATCTTTAAAGCCTCATCATTCAGTTCTAGTAAAACAAAAAAAGTTGTTTAAGATAGCGGTCCCAAACTTTTTTGGCACCAGGGACTAATTTTGTGGAAAACCTCCCCTGGGGAGGGATGGTTTTGTGCACTACCTATCCTGTGCATGCACCACTCCACAGCCCAGGGATTGGGGAATCTTGATATATAATTTTTTTTATTTATAAAAATAAATAAANCTCACCTACATCGTCCATATAGGACGACTCGGGAACTCAACTCCTACCCCGGGCAGCTCACCTATCCCCTTATGCCCAGGGGAAAGGTATCAAGCCGTTTGACAGCTGGTGCTGGCTGTCAAACCGGCTTTTACGCAAAACAGGCGGGAGGCAGCAAACAGCTGCGACCGACGAAATCGCCTGCCACCGGAAGTCCTAGATCTAGATCTTTTCCTCCCCACTTTCCTTTTAATAAAAATTGGGTCATTTGCTTCTCAATGTTGAGATTGGACTGGATTCCTGGGCTTTTGGACATCACCCCCACCTACTCCTACTATATAATATTTGGATATGCATTCCAGTTTTTTATTTTCTTTTATTTCATGAGCAGCTTTTATTAATGCTGGTGTGATATAATAGAAAGTACTGCTGAAAGTAACAGAGAAGAAATAGAAGAAAATAATGTGTTTCATTCCCTGTTTATTATTTCAAAGTGCTTTTCAAACAACTGGTTTTGGGACATGCACAGCAGCTTTTCAAGGTGCCCCAATTATTGTAACTAGCCCAGGTTTGTCAGACTGGCCCAGACCAGTAATCCTGGAGCAGAAGGTCTCAAGCAATTGGAAATGAGACAGCAATTTTATCAACCAAGAAATCCTGCAGAAAACTATATTTTTTGTGACAACATCTTGAAATGGAGTAGCAGAAAATGTTCTTTTTGGATATAGCAGAAGAGACAGTGCTGGTGGCTTCAGGAGGACACAATGTCCTTTTGGCATTATCCTATCCATGAAATATTCTGGGCATCGTGTCATGGTGGCATTGGACTGCTTGTAGCCTTTCCAAGTCAGCAGTGGGAAACAGAATCCAACAAAAGGAAGATTTCTCCAGGAAAGGCAGATGAAAGAAAAGGAGGTTTTCACCCAAGAGAGGATACATTCATGCCATTAACTTTTGCAAGCATGTCAGAAACCTTCTTTCATATTTTTCCTCTCTGATCATTTTCATTCCATTGAATGGAAAAAGAGAGCATTTTTAATTTGTTTTTTCTAAGTTGAACCAAATTTCCATCACATTATCAGAGGTGGAATGCATAGGAACTGAAAGGAGAGAAAGGGTGAGCTTTACGAAGTGGATCACTTTTGTGACCTTTCTCACCTCATATTCCTGCTTGAAGCCATACCCTTCTGCTGTTTTCATTTGGTTGATGTGCTGGAGAAGATCGGCCACTCGGACAGCAGGGTGAAGCTGCCCAGTGTGATAGGGGGAGCCTTTGCGTCCACACTGCCTTCGAGGGGACCCCCCTAATAGGCTGCTGGACTCATTGACAATGTTGGAACGTTGATCACCTGGAAAGGAAAGGACACGACATCCTAGAAACACAAACAATAGATTCTCAGAAGAATAGGAACTGACAAAAATCCATCTATTGAGTGATGAACTGATGGGTGAGAAAGCTGTTTAAATCACCAATGTGTATTTTCCAAAAGTATGCACAGATCACACTGCAAGTTTTCATCAATATTAGCACGCTGCTAGATTTTGCAGTACCAATTTATCAATAGGAATTGTGTATGATGTGTTTATAAGAATGTTTACATTAGCAAAAGAGGGGAGATGTACAAAACATCTAAATGCAAGAAAACTGGTTGTGAGAAATATGCCTATTTAGGAGAAATATACTTTATGTGAATGAATTTTTTCACAAGGACATAGGATGGAAGTAACGCTTTCACTCAATCCAACTTCTTTCTAGAAAGGCAGAAAACTGGTTTCTCCATAATGTTGAAGTTAATAGATGCATTTTGAAAAGAGTGAATGTGAGTTCAAAGTTTTTTCTATCAATATTCACCTCTAGCATTATGCAAACAAATGAATCGATGTAATGTCAGAGTTGGAAAGCCTTTTTTTAAATATTAGAAGTAAGCACTTTAGGCATTTTTTTTCTCTATCATTCCCAGCATTTTTAACCCTTGATTGTTCTGGTTCGAATTGACTGGAAATATCTCTCAAAAACATCCAGAGGACTCCAGATTGCTTAGTCTCATTTTAAATTCTGACCTCACTGAAATGAAATCACTGCAAAATACTATGGTAATTTTGGAGGAAAACAGCAGATTCTGCAAGTCTATTTAGTTTCTCCTCTAGTCCACTCAGAAATGTTTGCATTAGCAAGATAACATTTTAATGTCATGTCAGAACATTAACTGAGCTGTCCATAAAAGCAATTTATCCTCTGGGATAAAGCCCCAATCACTATTATAATGGCAATAATGTGATGCTACTGACACCTATATGACCCCCTCATCCTGAATGGAATTGTCTTAACAATTCTCTGAGTAGTTCTAGGCTTTTATGCCAATTACTCTGAAAAGGAACAAGCTCTGTTCATGCCAGGCAGGTAAATTCCTTGGTTCTATAATAATAATTTATTAATTTAGGGGAGTGCAATATTTTAGAATCCTAGCTTAGATTTATACACAAGCCAGGCTCTTCAACCATGGTTTAAACTATCTGGATTTTGCAAGAAGAACCAATCAAATTACAGATTGGTTTGGGGGCATGCACCTAGCATTTTCTCAGCAATTGGAAAGATCTCTTTGAGGTTTCAGAGTAAAATCTATCCATCTGATCCTGAACCTCAGTTAAGAAGGAAGAACATAAAGGAGGAAATTGCTTCTTGACCTTAGGCTCCATGGTTTCTATTAAAATATCAGATTAAAACTGAACGTAAAAGAAACCCTCCAAAAGTTTTCCATATTTATTTTATATGTTTGCCAGCAGTGACCATTATCAAGGCATACTTACTGTAGAAAGCAAACCATACAGAAGCTCAGGATAAACTCCACAATTATGGAAATGGTGAATCCTGCTTAAAAAAAATCTACATATACTTTCTCAAAATCTGGAATGGGAGAACTCACCCAGGTCAATTCGCCACGGCCAACTCACCATGGCCAATTTGCTGCAGGACAACTCACCGTGGAATAATTCAACAAATACAAAAGTTAAATTAATTTCAACAGAACTGTGGCCAATTGCAATAGCACTTAGACGTATATACTGCTTCATAGTGCTTTAAAACACTCTCTAAGTAGTTTACAGAGTCAGCATATCACCCCCAACAAGCTGGGTTCTCATTTAACCAACCTTGGAAGGATGGAAGGATGAGTCAACCTTGAGCCAGTGATAATTGAACTCCTGGCAGTCAGCAGAATTAGCATGCAATACTGCATTCTAACCACTGTGCCACCATGGCTCCAATAATAACAAAATAAACAAAGTCAATCCAAAAATACAAGAATTTCAATAATTTCAACAAAAACGTGAATTGTCCCATAGCAGGTAGTCCCGTAGTGAGTTGGTCATGGTCAGTTGATTGCAGCAAGTTGTCTGTGGAGAGTTGTCTTAGATCCCTCAAAATCAGCTGGGTAGAAATGCAATACATCAGGTAAATCAGGGGTTTCCATCTTTGTGGGTTAATGGGCAGATTTGTAATGGTGAGATCTTACTGGTATCACTTTCATGAATTTATTTTTTGGAAAGCTTCCAAACATTGGACTGATCTATCATCTTTAATTTTTATGATGGCATATGGAATCATTGGAAGTTGGGTGGTATACAAATTTTGATTATCAGCATCAACCTTTTTAAAAAGTTGGATAGAACTTAGTAAGCAAAGAACAGCCTCGGATATTACATTGGAGACTCTCCACAGTAAACAAAAAGATATAATTTATTATCTCTGATATCTAATAAGTAGTTGATAACAAAGGTTGAAAATTAACTTGCACTTGGCCCAGAATACATCCAAAACAAGTGAAGAGCTTATGAGTAAATTATCATTTTTATCCTATCATATGCCACGTCTTTACTACTGCAGCAAAAACATTCCAAGAGCTAAATTCCCATTCTATTTTTTTTTAAGCACTGATGCAAAATTAGGGACATACCTCTTGGTTTCCAATCCAGCACACAGCAAAAATGGCCACAGCCATTCTAGCAATAGCTTCAAGAAACTACTTTCTCTACAGGCCTCCCAAGACTAACATTAAACTCACTGCCAAGCAAAGCAGGTGCTGTCACACTGACTTCAATAGATTATAAATGAATCGCAGCAAAATTGGACTGAAAGCTCTCAGATGCTCAAGATAGAGTAATTGCAGGTCTTGTTAAGAGCATGCTTAAAAAAAACCCATGAAAACCTCACAGTAGCCCAGCCACAAACATAAAATACCAGTCCTGTGTAGATCCATAAAAGAGGGAGATTCACCCTCTGGGCTTCCATTATCTGCAAGACAATGGCAGGAGCTATATTAATCTTGTAGTCTGTAGAGAGAAGACATGAGCAAGGAAGCATCTTGAAGCTCCACTAACAGATGTTATTAGCATATGGCTGAAACTAGGGAACAGAAAGAAATTACTTTACAGCTAAATCAGCACAGAAATGCACGCGCGGGTGTGAAATTGCCAGTCTCGGCCTAATGTGAAAGCTCTGCTTCGTTAACTCTTAAAGGCTCATGAGAGCTCAGGGCACAGTCAAAAGTCAATTACAGAAAAGCAGTCCTTGAGGAATACCAGAAACTCATGTTCATGCTATGTCAGTTATATGTATAGACTGCTTTCCTGCCAACACACCGGGCCCTGGGATTGATTTGGCTCATTCTGCTCCCTTGAAAGGTCCCTCCCTTTTTTATTATTTTATTTCTATCTACTCAAAAGAACTATTGTTGCTTTAAGCAGCAGCAATCACTCTCCTAGGAGAGAATGAAGTGGCACAATTCTCAGGAAAGCTAAGCTACTGCTTGAGGAGATGGCAGCTTCTTGTGGCTGTAACAAAGGGCCGTCAATGTTAAAGATTAGCTGAGATGTGAAGAAACTATCCTGCAAGTTGTTATAGATGACCAGGCTGAGACCAAGGGAGGGGTCAAATGTGTCATCAGTCTCAAATCTCTTCATGCCCACAAGAGATCCAAGTCCAGCCCACCTTGCATTCCATTGACTCTTATCTACCGCCAATTTGCTTTGGCTGTTAGTAGTTCAGATTCTTAAGCTTAAGCTTGCGATAAATCTTTATACCCATTTGAACTGCCTGGATCTTCTGATTTCCCTGGCACTTGACACTTGTCTCATGCAATTTCTCAGTTTTCTTCCCATGTGAAGAAAAAAAAGAAGGGGCTTTTGTTTTTCCATCTTATTCTCTTCAAGAATTTATTTCTTTATTCTTGAAAGTGAAAGGGGCTCCAACTGTTGATACTATCACGGATGAATACATACAATTTTCTGTCACTCTGCAGCTTTATTGACTGCCCTTTCTTTCCTAGCTGAGCAAAAGTGCATGAGAGGAGTCCCCATTTGATGTCTGCTTTGGAATGAAGGCAACAACAGCCAAGAAGGTTGCAGAATGGAAGAGAATTCTGTAATGAAAGACCAGCCATTCCCATGCAGATCTCACAGCTATCTGCCCCTACAGCAGTTCAAGAACTTCCTAGTCTAGACATGAGGGGTTTTTTCCCCCAAAATTCTCTTCTCTTACAGAAAAAAAATTGAATCATAGAGATGAAAGGGACCTTGGAGGTCTTCTAGTTCAATCCCTGCCCAAGGCAGGAGACCTTATATCATCCCTGACAAATGGTTGTTCTATCTTTTATTGAAAACTTCCAGTGATGGAGCATCCAGGAGGCAAGCTTTTTCACTGATTAATTGCTCTCATGTCAGAAAATGTCAGAAAATTTCTCCTTAGTTCCAGATTGGATCTCTCTTTAACAAGCTTCCACCCAGTGCTTCTTCCTGCCCTCTGGTGCTTTGAGAAACAAGTCAATCCCCTTTTCTCTATGACAGCCCCTCAAGTACTGGAAGACAGCTATTGTGTCACTCCTACTACTTCTCTTCATTAGGCTAGACATACCTAGTTCCCTTAATTGTT
This sequence comes from Protobothrops mucrosquamatus, assembly GCF_001527695.2. NCBI lineage: Eukaryota > Metazoa > Chordata > Lepidosauria > Squamata > Viperidae > Protobothrops > Protobothrops mucrosquamatus. The sequence goes on from NW_015386488.1 coordinate 623,064, forward strand.
TAATGTAGGATTTAGCCTCCAGACCCTTTATCAATTATGTTGCTTAACAAGACTTTTTCATTGGCTTAATTTAAAAACTGAAAGGAGAATGTTCTACAACACATCACCTCACAAAAAGAATCCCGTTTTGGGGAACAGTTTCTATTATGTCCCCAAACTGCCCAAAGTTGAAAACATAGACAAATAAGCAAGTGGTTGAATACAGAAACAGATATAGGAAGAGATTTAGAACCCACTGTTTTTGAAAACCAATTTGTGCCTTCAGGATACCATATATTATTGTATCTTCTTTTTGAAAAAAACGGTAATTGTGTAAGATTTGTATGTTAAGCCATTCAAAATGATGTATTAATAAAACACTACTGTGACCATCTTTCATCAAGACCACCTTACTGATAAGAAATTGGGCACACAAAGATGAAAGATGTGAATAAGAGCTGCAGGAATAGAAAGCAATTAGTGAGTCTAGCAAGGCATGGCTTTGTCAAGCTAGAGAATCTTTGCTATCCAAAGATCAAAGGGCAAAGAGACGAGAATGAAAAGAGGAAAGAGGAGATGAAAAGAAAGGATGAGCTTAAAATAGTCACTGTGACAGAAACCTAGAAAAAGCAGTTGAAGAAATGACTTCTGATTCCCATCACCAGTCCCCTGGAAGCAACTTGCAAAGACTCAAGCTAGCCAAAAATAAATGTGATTGACAAACAGATCAATAAATGAAACCCATGGTAACTGGGATGGCAAGCATTACTGCAGAATTTTATGTGATGCCCAGATGAGGAATCCATGGTTCACCAAATTTTAATGGAATGCAGCTCAAAGGAACCTCCAGCTAGCATTACCAGAGTTGAAAGATGATGGGAACTGTACTGCAATATCTCAAAGGCCAGTCACAATTTCCCCTGCAGCTGCTGAAAAACCATCAAGGCAAGTAGCCTCACTGCAGAGCATTATGGTTGTGGGCCCAGATGTTGTAGCATAACTATTAATCAGGACTCCTAAGCAAAGGAAAGATCATGACTTTCAGCATGATCAACAATCACATTCCTTGACTAGTGAGCAAAGGAAGGTTATTGTTGTTGCTTAAATCTACCACTTCAAAAAGTTCTGAGCAACTTGCAACATTCAAACATGCAAATATTGAAACAATTAAAAACATAGCAACAAAGTGTGACAAAAAAACACCATAACAACAAGAACAAAAACCACAACAAGGGCTTCACAGAGACACTAATCCCAAGCCTGGGAATAGAGCCAGGTCTTAAGAGTAAGTGAGTGCCATCCAGGGCTTTTTTTCTCATAGAACGCCCAGAACGGAGTTCCGGTACCTTTTTTGGATGGAATCTTGTAGGGTAGGCAAGACGGGTTGTATGAAGTGTGTGAGTTCCAGCACCTTTTTTTTTTTTTTTTTAGAAAAAAAGCACTGGTACCATTTATATCTCAGTAAGGGGGGGAGGGATGCTGTTCCAGAAGGCAGGTAGGGTGACACAGAAGGTAGACATCCTTGGTCCCATAAGATGGCATCATTGAGGGGACCTGGAGTGCACTCACTCTGCCTGAATGGACTAGACAGACAGAAACAGTTGGAAAAGTTATTGTTTGGTAGGGTGGGTAGGAAGTATGGTAACCTGAGGTACACAAGCCCAGCAAGCCATCTTAATGCAAACATCCATTGTCACATAGTAAAAGAAGCAAAATAATATAAAATCATAAAGGAAATAAAGCCACTCCAGACATCAAGTAGAAACCTAAGAGTCGATAAAAAGAAAGCACACCTTGGGGCATTAGAAAGGCAGCAGCAGAGAAACATCCTATAAGTCATTTAAGTGAAGGGCCAGCATAAGATAACCAGCTGTAGATACTTCCTCCTGGACTATCCATAATTGACTTATTGTAAGTCTGTTTTGCTAAACACTGGCATTCCTAGGCTCACCAGGTTTCTCTTTATCCCACAGTGCTTTGCTCCAAGCTGCATTGTGACATATTTTTTTCCCCTAAGAAAGGTACAATCGAGAAGACTTGAGAACATGTTGTCCCAACAGCAAAGACTCCTGTTTTAAAATTGAACTGTTGCTAAACTTTCTTGGCAACTATTATTTCTTAAGGCAAGGCCCAACCATTTCAGAAAGCTTTTCAGAGTGCAACCAGTCAAATGGTACTGAAGCAAACCATGTTGAAAACAGCCTGGGAGATCCATGAGAGAATGCCAGGATAACCAGCTCCACCAGCCAGGTTATAATATGTTCCAGGAGGTGCAGCCCAAAAGCCAAACATTTGACAAGAATGGATGGCCAGATCACACCAACTGCCATTCTGGAAACAGCCATTTCCAATATTAAAATCATCAGCTTGGTTTTCTGCTTTAAAAAAAAAAAAGCATCAAAAGTCGTCTCCTAAAAGAGCCCATCTGAAGAGGTTATAGAAGAAAAATGGCAAAAGTAACACACAGATGAAGAAAACATGTGATCTCACCCCTATTCTTTCTGAAAGAAAGAAGTATTAGGATTCCTAGATTAGATTAGAAAAGGGCAAATGGATCTCTTTGGAGAGTCTGAACAATGTTTGGGAGAGCATTTTCTCTGGTGCCCAGAGTGTTCCTCAACATACAAAGAAAGAGAAATCAAAGTGCCACAGAAATTAAGAAGCAGATTTGCAAAGATCCTCAAGAATACAAATAGACTTACTCCACGATGATCCTTTCCAGGAAGATTTTCAGTTTTGCATTGAATGTGCCTTGCAGACCAGAGATTTAAGATCATAATGATCTCCAAACATTCTCTACCCTACCAGAGGGTATGTTTTCCTGATTTCTAGATCTTTATAAGAAGCCGGGATGGCCATATCTCATGAATGATTTACTGTTTTTCTTTTTTTTTCCCCACAGTGCAGGGAGTTGGACTAGATCAGTGTGCCCCAAACTTGGGGACTTTAAGATGTGTGGATTTAACCTCATGCTGTCTGGGGAATTCTGGGAGTTGAAGTCCACGCTTTTTAAAGTTCCAAGGTTGGGAAACATTGGACTAGATAATCCTTGTAATCCCTTCCAATTCTATACTTCTGTGACACTGGCAGCCTTTTTGTTATTCCTGCTGATGTGGATATAGGAATTTTTTTTGTCTTGTATCCTTTGTTGTTTGCCAGGAGGTTAGGTAAACATTACAGGTTGAATGCTGCATTACAGTTTATGCAATGCCTACTCACAATTCCTAATGCAGATTAGATTTTAAGTGGAAGAGAGAAAATACTGTGAAGTTTGAGCTAAATGAGCAACTGAATTAAATCAATTATAATGCAAATTGTTCTCCCCAAGAAAATCAGTGGGATAATAAAGATTATCTATTTCATTTCTAGACTTAGGAATACTTTACCTAACTAAATATAAATTTTATTGATTCACATATTTGACAAGCAATGTGGCGGCTGGGTTATAATAATTCAATTACATACAGATATCATTAGTACTGATTTCAAACTACTACCGTAAACATTTCCTCTCTCTTTCTCTTAATAAATACTGTCCATATGTAAATTAACACAATTCTTATTCTATCAGTCACATAAAACATAGCTTTCTTACATATATCAATAGTTTTTAGTTTGTATATATTCTAATTATTCTAACATACAATCTTTTAGACAATCAATGACCTAATAAATTTTTCCATTTTTAATTTCCACTAATATTTAAATTTAACGTTTGATATTTATCATTCCCAGGATTTTAAATACTCCCAATTCCTCTATCACCATTCCTCACAAAATCTAATATTCAGAGTACATGTCTTATCAATTTAACTTCTCACCCTCTATGTCGACAAATTAATAATACAATATGATATCCTTATTTTCTGCTACTTTTTGAATTTCTTAAATTAGTGATCAAAATTTCTTTTTATTTCAATATTTAATACTTCCTCTCTCTTCCTCTTTGTATCTGCTATCTCATGTTTGAACTAATAATTACCTGAATCAATGTTCCATATAGACCTGTTTATTACTTTCATCAATAAATTTTTAGCTTATCTATATCCTATTCACCTTTACATGACCTTTATACACAAATTTCTTTCTTTATACACAAATCAATATTCAAATTTAGCTATTAGTATTTATGCTACTAAATTTTAATGGCCAAAAGCTTTCCTTTATCTCAATTTATAGCAATATCTTATTCAACATACACGTCTTATCTATTTAAATATATTCTATTTTAAATTTTCATAAGATGGTCGAAACTCTATTCTTCAATCTTATTCTAGCTTTTTTTCTTTGCCAAGTCATCTCCCATGTCCTTATTTTTGGGTCATCTAACCAATCTTCTTGTATTGTCATAAATGTTATTTGGCGTTGACAAAACCATCCGGTCACCATTTTTTTGAGAGGGCTAGTAGATCTGGCAGGTTGTCTCTTTATTTTTTCATATTGACGTGGTTGTTTTGAATTGTTTATCTTCTCTTCCAACTGTTCTTTTTCTGGATCCTCCAATTCCTTCTGATTTATATAGGAAACCTTTTCCTTTTTCCATGTTATCAGTATCTTTTCTGGATTTTCAAATGTCAGTATTTGTTGAGCAGTTAATTCTTCTGGCATGGTATTTAAATGTTCCACTTTTTCTGTTGTATTTTGTATAGATAATTCTTTAGTTGTGGTCAAAGTTTGAGCTTTCATATCCAGGCTGTCTGTTGGTTCTTTTCTGTAGCCTCTTAATTTTTCATCGGCTGTGATAAGAGTTTGAATAATTGTTTTCAACATTAAAAGAATTTGTTGATCTTTATCCATAAGGAAATTCTGTTCCTGATCTTCTTCCATATTGGTATTTTAGACTAGAGGCTTTACAATTAAGAAATCCAAAAGAAAGAAAATATTTTTTTTCTAAATAAGAAGCACCGTAGAGCTTTTCACAGCTGCTATTTCAAAACTTTCAAAGTTACATATGCCTTATCTG
>NW_015386488.1:628132-648790 GCF_001527695.2 Protobothrops mucrosquamatus
CTTATCTGCTTTCTGGGCTGTCAGCCAAGCCCTTGAAGAATAACAGATTGAGATACCAAGTTTGACCACAGGGGGTCGCCTCTATGTTTTAAAGTTTCCCTTTGAGTCCCAGAATTTTTTTTAAATCTTTTCCGTTTTTCTTGTTTATAAGAAAAAAACCAGATTTTCAACAAAGATAGATAGTAAAAAATAAAGAGTAAAAAATCTTTTAATCCACAAGCTTTAGGAAATACAATTCCAATTGGGATCCAGTTATTTTTTCAACATTTTAAACTCCCCTAGGTAGTCAGTCGCCGCTTTTTCTAGAGGGAGGGCTAAAATCTCCCTTCCCTCACCACAGGGGAGAAAATGCTTAGCAGCTTATGCACGTACAAAAAGTAATTAGGATATAAAAGAGGTAAATCTCACCCAGTCTCTTCCGCGCTGCTTTAAAGTTGCCTGGTGGAAAGTGTGATTTTGTCTGTCTGCAGCCTAAGGACAAGCCATACTTCTATGTCCAGTCCTTTCATCCGCTGGTTTGGAGGGATCGCCAGATCCAACAGGAGAGTTGCTGCTCTCCTGCGATCCAGCGAGAGCCCTTCCTTGCTGGTCGCCTCTTCAGGGTGACTTTTGGCCCTTTTCAGGGCCCCCCAGCAATCCGAAACTAAACAGGGGAGAGAGAGCAAGTCTCCCAGCCGTCCATGGCGGCTGCACGGCAAATCGGAAGTCTACCTAACTATATTTTTAAGAAATGATTACATTATTTAAACAAAGATACAGACACAATGAAATCCATTTGTGATGCTACTAGCAGAAAATGGTGCTAAACATGCCCACGTTAAATATTATTTTTAGGAAAAAGGTAGACAGTGTGAGTTGTGTGTGTGTACCCAGAGAAAATAAACCTGCAGCATTCACTGGGGTTAATCTCAGTAACAGAATAACTTATTTAACCCTGTAAAGCAAGACCATAGAATTAAAAGTGTGCCATTCTAAAATCCATTCATTTTCCATTTGCATCCCATCCCTTTCCATGCTATTAAATGTCAATTATATGTACCTCATATTTACAATGTGCTAAGGAACAAATTATGTACTTGCTTACTTTGCCTGCTGCTCCTGTGGCAAGATTTTGATCAGTTTTTACCCACCATTTGCATAAAAAAAAGCAAACTCAACATCTTTGCAGAGATAGGTCTTGATCCTCATATTGCATACTGTTGGCTACAGGCTGCTAACTAAACCAGGAGAATTTGCCCAGAATTTCAAATAGTATAGACTATCATGAATGAAGGCAAATATACACATCCCACGATAATGTTGTAAGATCCAATCTGGGTTGCTCACTGGAACCAAAAGTTTACTCTTCCAAGTTTTTGGATTCATCCTGAAGTCCATCCTCAGGGAACTTCTCTCTACTGAAATATGTGCTTTGGCTATTCTATGAGTCATATTTATGTAGTGCTTTCCTATTGGTTGATTGGTGTGTTGATGGCTAGCGACTGGCTTTGTTTCCTTGTGCTGCCAAGTCCTCAGTTCCTAAGCACCTGATAAGCTGGTAGTGGATCAGCACTCTGTGGACTGTCAAGGGGCCCGTTTCCCAGGCTTCAATCATTTCCCTAGTATCTTTGTACCGGCACAGCCAACAATCTTAGTAACTGCAAAATTGAATTGTATTGACTGTAAAAGTGAATCAGGATCCTATGGGCAAATTGCATCCAAATAATGTATCCTGAAGTAAACTCTGGAGCATGCAGTTATCTGCTATGGAGCAAGCCAAAACTCGTTGCATATACTCAGGCAACTTTTTAATGCAGTGTTTCTCCACCTTGGCAACATTAAGATAGATAGACTTCAATTACCGGAATTCCCCAGCCAGCTTTAAAAACACTGCTTTAAACCATACATGGCTCAATTTATCACTTAGGACCACTCTATATAGTTCAGAATCATATCCAATTTTTCTTACCATCTTGATCATCAATGGAAAGAAACAAACCACCTTGGTATGTATCAAGCCTAGGTATATATATGAGCAAGAAAAGGTAAAGAAGATAGGTATCCTAGCCCCAAGGTAACCAGAGGGTTCCAGGTAATCCCCTAATTCTCACTGGAGTTAGTCATCTGCAGCATGTCTGCAGTCTTATTCACCCCACGTAATGCAGGATAGTTCAAGGCAGAGGTTGCTGGATTCTCTATCTTCCTTTCCCCTCCCAGTGAGAATCACACATCAGCAGGAAAAACCACTGTCAGCAGAACATTTGGCAGGCAGGGTTGGGATCTGAAACCTTATTTTTGCCTTATTTTATTTATTTAACCTTACGTTTTATTATTTACCATGTGCTTCCTCTGACAGGACTATCGATCTCTCAAGAGATCGATAGAATTGTCAGAGAAATAGAAGATCAGTATGCTCATGTCAAACAATCCCATTCTCAAAAGTCTCTCTGAGTGATTGGAGCAGCCAAATACAATGCTGGGAAGCCTGAATCAGAGTCTCTATATTGTTCACCCCCACCCCCACCCCCCACCCCCGCTCTTTCTTTCTTTTCTTCCATCTAGACCCAATTTTCACCCCAAATTGGTTTTGATAGACAAAGAATGTGGATGGGTGAACTGCTCTGAAACTATCAAGGTCACAATATTTTTCTCTGCGGTGGTCTGTCAGCTGCCCTGTTTAGATACATAGGGACCTGCAGAGAAAGGAAGGGAAATGTTGTAAACTCCTTAGAGACTCCTGCAGATGGGCATGTAAGGTTTAAATAAAAAAGAAATATAATAGAAACCAGAGCAGGAAGTCAGGAAGAGAGGTATTTCCCCCCCTCCCTAAATTTGGCAGGAGATGCTGCTAGAATGAGATGTAACCAGACAAGTTGTGTAGCAGAGAAGTCCAGGACTGGGAGAACCAGATGCCAGAAGATCTGGAGAAGAGCCAGGAAAGGGTCTTAGATAGTTTGAACCTAAAGAAGAATCTACAGAAAAGAATCAGGAAAAAGAAAAAGCAGTCATGGACTCTACATGGGAAGATGCAAACTCCAAATGGTTCAGGTGCCAATTAATTAGACAAGAGTGTATTAAGGGGAGAAGCTGTTGGCATTCCTAAACCTGCAGATAAAGTAGAATGGGAAGAGGAAGAAACCAGCAGCAAAGCAATTTCTATTATAAGCAATAGTAGAAATCTAAGCCACTTAGTTAAGTTCTAAGAATTAAATCAAGTAGCTATTCATCAAGTATTCATATCTGCTAGGTCAAAAGCTCATCTGCTATAGTGGTTAAGACACCAGGCTAGAAACCAGGAGACTGTGAGTTTTAGTCCCACCTTAAGCACAAAGCAGCTGGATGACCTTGGGCCAGTCCTTCTCTCTTAGCCCAAGGAAGGAAGCAATGGCAAACAATTTCTGAAAAACCTGGTCAAGAAAACTGCTGGGACTTGTTCAGGCAGTCTTCAAGAATCAGACACAAATGAACAGAAGAACAAAAAAGATATTCATATGATAAACATTTTTTGGTATATATTTCTTTTTCTCTCCGTTCCCACCCTCAAACAAAGTACCTCTTCCCTCTCCCATTCCCATTCTATATTGGTGTTTGTGTGTACATATGTGTACGAATGTATTGATGCACTTCATTTACCAATGTCCCCAGAACACATCTGTGTACAGATCGCCCTGCAGAGATGCAGAGAAGGTACACACCCATCAAACAGCAGAATTCCTGGCTGACTGTTCTACTGATTTCCCAGGAATTCCACATTCCAGAATAAACACAGAAACAACAAAAGACTAGCCACTCTCATGGGCCAAGCCAAAATAGTGACAATGTTCAGCAAACAGGCAGTTAGAGGGGCATGTAAACCAGACTAGCTAAGCCAGTTGGAGCTAAACAATTCTTATCTTATTTGAAAGAAATGCCAAAAATGGATTTTCCTTCATCAGACTGAAGTAGCATCAAAAGGGACAAAAAAAATTTTTGTTTCTTTCTGCAATACACTATGACTGATAGCTTTTTTCATTTCCTGACAAATGAATTGTGTGAAAATGTCTACTTATACTATGCACAGTCCAGGTAAATCAGATCTACAGTATATATAAAATATAAATCACAATAAAACTATATCATGATCAATGGTATCCTATCTTAATATCATCTAATATCGGTAGTCCTTGACTTACGACCACAACTGAGCCCAAAATTTTTGTTGCTCAGTGAAACAATTGTTAAGTAAATTTTGCCCCATTTTATGACCTTTCATGCCACAGTTAAGTAAATCACTGCAGTTGTTAAATTAGTAACATGGTTGTTAAGTGATTGGCTTTGCTTGTCACCAAAGGTGATCATATGACACTGGGACATATGAGTCAATTGCCAAGCATCCAAATTAATCTGACTCTGGGGAATACTGCAATGGCTGTAAGTGTGAAAATGGTCATAAGTCATTTTTTTCAGTGCCATTGTAACTTTGAACAGTCACTAAATGAACTGTCGAGGACTACCTGTACTCAGGATAAACAATTCTTAATACAAATACAAGTACAACACAAATCAAATTAGGAGGAGGTTTTTCCACTTTCCTGAAGATCCTGGAAAAAGAAGCATTTTAAACCTTTTACAAATGTCTAAAGATTGGACTACAGGCCTAACTCAAAGATGACTTGAAGCCAGAGAACTAAATGGGGGAAAGCTTTATAAAAACATGAGGTGGCAATTTTAAGATAAAGAATGGACTGATTGCACAAGTGAGCGGAGAGCAGAAGAGTCTGAATTGTAATCAGCCTTATCAGATAACACTGTGTGCACAGCCCAGAAGATTAGTACTGACAATTTGAACTGATAACACTTCCAAAGAGCCAACCAATGTTAAAATTCATGAAAACTCAGGTAGGAGTGTATTGGAAGAGATCCAGGACCAATAAATCTGCACTGGTTTTTTTTCTTTCTTAATCTAACTCTCACATTAGATTGAACCACAGACTCCAGGGAAGGCTAACCCTACTTTCATCCTATCAGTAGAAATTTTGTCCTAAAAATTGGCAGGGGAATCTTCAGAGAGGTGTTGAGTCAAACAGGGAGTGAAAATCATGCATGATGAAACATGCACTGGAGGATTAGTGGGGCAGAGTTTTGGAGAAATCAAGCTTTCCCAGAGTGGGGCCAGATTAGGAGACTGCATAGTCTCACACTGGATGGTGGAAGAGGGAAAAGGTAGCCACATCCTAGAATCCCTCAGGATATATTAAGTAGGCTATAAGGTTATAGCTTTAATTTGGCAAGATTCTGTCTGTCATCTGTAAGCAAATAAAGGATTGGACTTGATTGGATTTCACTGTGTCATCTCATGAAATCAAAGCCCTGCTCCTTTTTCACATGTGTCACAATGCACATAAAAAGGCTTTGATTGTACTTGTAGCTTTAATTTTGACTTTTTGGATAACCCACCTGGCACACAATCCTTCTTATAACACTTAAGGCCTCAGCCTAGAAACCAGGAGTCTGTGAGTTCTAGTTATTCTTTAGGCATGAAAGCCAGCTGGGCCAATCAGACTGTGAGATCTAGTCTCACCTTAGTCATGAAAACTGGCTGGGGGAACTTTAGGGCAGTCCCTCTCTCTCTCAGCCCAACTCATTTCACAATGTTGTTATGGAGAAAATAGGAGGAAAAAAGAGAATTATGTGTGTTTGTTGTCTTGAGTTATTTATAAGAAATAATAAAGTCGGGATATCAATAACTAAATAAATACAATAAATAAAGAAACCCACATATAAAATCCAACAGCAGAGCCTAAAGAAGCTTAACTTTAACTCTAATCCTAACTTTATTGTACTACCAACAGAAGAACCAATAAAATCTATTTTGCTCTGTTATATAAATTCTACCGCTCCAGCTTGGAATCAGGACATGTATTCCTTCGAAACTAACCTCTGTTGTTGTAATTGTGAGTATCCATGAAAGATAATCCCAGCCTCTCATCTTCCTGAAGGGTACTCTGGTCTGTGAAGCTCTGATCAACTGCACTCATCATGTGTGTTTTCTCATTGCGGTAGTTGATTGTGGCTTTGGTCATGTTGACAGGTTTCCTAGTGGAAGATTACAAAGAAGGAAAGTAGGCAAATGTTACACTGTGCAATCCACTTTGAATTCTCTCTATAAGCAGATTGCCAAAGGACAAAAATAAGAGAAAAATGAGAGGACAAAAGAATTGGGGCTAATCTTAGAAGAGAAGCAACTTCTGAAGTTGTTGTGGATGCATACCTTAGAAAAGTCAAGAGGCTGGGCTTCTTGACTGCTCTGAAATTTTATCAATAATAGAGTCGCCTTCAGAATTAACAGAATTTCCACACAATTCCTGTCCTAATACCATGTTTATGGGTCTAATCACTTTAAGTTAAAGCCATGTCATTTTTTTTTCCAAATCTGGTCCCCCCCCAGGCATATTTTCCCAATTGTTCCCAGAATTTCAAGCCCACTCATTTATTATTTAAATATCCATTCAATTTATCTCTTGTTTCCCCCCACCCCAGAAACTCAAGTGATATTTTACAACAACCCAATGAGATAGGTAAGGGGGAAGATAGGAACTGCTCAGTTACTCCCTGAACTAACATCGATGTCAGTCTAGGTTTTGATGGTCCTATTTTAAGAGTTTAATCCCTAATTGATCTTTGACCTTGTACACAAGGGCAGTTTGGACAATCTCAACTAGGTAACCTGCTAATCTCATACTACAAAACAGGGATAGATGTATGCAGCTTTACTGCATCCACCAAAGTTTTAAAAAGGTGAATTCTACTTCCTCCAGATAGGTCTCCTGTCATTTCTGGATGTCATTTTTTCTCTAACAGAGTGTCATCCTCATCAGTAAGAATATGGCTAACTCATCAAAACTACAAGCTAGCTCTTTCTCAGTAATCTGCCTAAGATAGTAATTACTCCAATTACTATCTAAGCCTTTCATAGTGCCAAAATGTTCAAATTATGTCATGGTATGAGGTAGTGACTTTGAGGGAAAGCTGAAGACACAGCAGCCAACAAAATGGACAGATAAAAGGCAGCTATGTGGGGAATGTGAGCTGGGCAAGAGGCTCTGAAGACCCTCCTTAGTTTTTGGACTCTAAAGGGGACGAGGGAGAGAAGCACTTTCAGGTTTGCAAGATTCTGTTAATGTAGCTTTACAATAAAGTAGAATTAGCTCATCCAGTCTTGTTTCTAATAAGGATGACAAACTAACATTAGCTTCCAATGCACATGGAATATATTAACAAGCAATCATTTCTGTGTGCATTCCACAGTTCTCAATGAGAACTATGCCACATGTTTGCATTAATGCAGAGGATATAATTTAAAACATCAACTCATTTGGTTTGATCTTATCCTACTACTGTTACATTTTGGTCTGAAATTTATCTGACTGGCAGTCAGGTTTGGGGTTGATGGTTGCTTTATCAAAAGAATTGCTACCAAGTGCATGAGTTTTTCAGCCAGCTTTCTTCAACCTGGCTGCCCTCCAGATGTGCGGCTATTGCTGAGATTTCTAGGAACTCAAATGTACACATCTGGAGAGCAGCCATGTTGGAGAGAACTAATCTAGTTTATATCTCTAGTATATGATTGTGATTAACATACTGAGAGCTATGGGTATTTACACAGAAGGAATGTAGCCCAAAGTAGTACTATTCCAATACTGGAAAGATAAATTTGCCCTGATTGGCAGCACTGGATTTTTGATCTATATTTGGACAAGTTATATTTGGACAAGTATTTGGACAAGTATATTTGGACAAGTATATTTGGACAAGTATTTGGACAAGTTATTTTTCAATAGTGGCACAAGGAACAAATGTCAGAACACTTAGATCAACAATTCTTATTTTGTGCATGATTATGTATTGTGTAATACATATATTGTGCCTATATTACGTGTATGGTGTGTTACATACACACACACACACACACACACACATTTGTCAAGATTAAGGGACATGTCCCTGGATAAAGAGGTATTATGAGATAGGGAGGGCAATTTATATACTGATAGTTGTAGAAATCAACATTTTTCAAGGTGACAAAACCTGCACATTTTCCCCCAAACCAATATTCATTCTGCAGTTGGTTTCTTCCAGAATTCCATATCAGGATTCCACCCTTGAAATTTCAGTCTTCGAAGACAAGGATGGAGGAAGGGTTATTGATAAGGCTGTACAGTATTAAGGACTAAGTAACAAGACACCAAATGATAAACAAGGCATGTGGATTATCTCCTCAGTTTTTTTTTTTTTTAACTTTTTATTAATTTTCCAATGTTACAATTATATCTTTGAAAAGCAACATGGTGCCTGAGTTACAATAGTTCCATTATATACAAATATTATTAATACAAATCTCCAACTATTACAGCCAATATTTCCTCTCTTTTTTCCCTTAATACATACTGTCTCTTGTTTAAATTAGTATACTTCTTATTCTATCCATCAGCTATTTAATAGCTTTTTTACATTTATCAATAATTTTATATGTCTTATTTATTTTAACATTCCATCTTTTGGACCACTTTATGAATTTTCCCAGTTTTAATTTTTCGTTGATATTTAAATTAAACATTTAATATTTATCATTTCCAAATTTTTAAATGACCCCAATTCCCTTTGTCACAATTCCCCCCAACATCTAGTATTCCGAATATATATCTTATCTATCTCACTTCTATATCAACAAATTAGTAATACAATATAACATTCTTATTTTCATTATAATTTCCAAATATTATAAATTCAGTAATCAAAATTTCTCCCATTTCAGTATTCTTCCTTATATCCACTTTCTCATATTTAAGCTTATTAATTTTTATTCTTATCACTACATCAAAACATGTTAATTACATTACATCACTCTTAACATATATATGTTTTAATCATCTTTATCTAACCTTTATAAACAACTCAATATTTCAATTTAACTGTTAATATTTATGCATCTAGGTTTTAATTAGCCAACATTTTTCTTTATCTTCACATCATAACAATATCTGGTATTCAAAATACGGGTCTTGTTTACTTAAGTATATTCTATTTTAAACCTCCTAAATATGCCCACACTCCATTCTTCTTCAATCTTATTCTGGCTTTTTTTTTTCTTTGCCAAATCATCTTTCATGTCCTTGCTTCAGGATCCTCAAAGATTTCTTGTATTATTGTATATATTATGTCATATTGAGATGACTATCCAGTCGCCATTTTTGGAAGGCTGAGGGATCTGGCAGGACTCTCAGATCGTCTCTTTTATTTTCTCCTCTTGTAGTTGTCCTTATTTGTTTATCTTTTCTTCCATCTGTTTCTCTTCTTCATCTTCAAATTCCTTCTGATTTATATAGCAGGTTTTTTCCTCCATCCATGTTGTCAGATTTTTTTCTGAATTTTCTATTGTCTGTATTTGTTGGACAGTTAGGTCTTCTGTCATAGTATTTAATTGTTCGATTTTTCCTATTGTATTCTGTATAGATAGGTTTTTAGTTATAGTCAAAGTTTGAGTTTGCATATCTAAGATGCTTTCTGGGTTTTTTCTGAAAGCTCTTATTTCATCGCCAGCTTTAAGAAGACTTTGGTAAGTTTGGTAAGTTATTTTCAACATAGCAAAAAATTGTTTTTGCATTTCTTCCATAGGAAAGATCTGTTCCTGGACTTCAATAGTGATGAGTTGAATTGAAAACTTTCACAGTTCCCTCCCACCAGTAAATAAGAAACAGAGCTAAAACTCTCACAGCTGGTGTTCAAGGTTACCAGATCAATCTTATCTTGTTTTCTAAACTGTCAGCCAGGTCTCTTTTCTTTAAGAATAATAAATTGCAATTTCAGGTTTAGCCCCAAGATGTCACCCCACTGTTTAAGGAATTCCTTTAAATCTCAAAGTTATTGTAATCCTTTTGGGGGGGATTCTTCTATTTTAAAAGGAAAAAATTTCGAATAAAAATTAAAAGTAAAAAGTAGATAATCAAAAATCTTTTAATCCACAAGCTTTAGGAAATAAAGTTCCAATTGGTATCCATTTATTTTTTCAACGTTTTCAAAAAAGCTCCCCTGTGTATTCAATTGCCGCTGTTTCTGGAGGGAGGGCTAAAATCCCCCTTCCCTCTACACAGGGGGGAAAGTACTTTAGCAGCTTATGCAGGTAATTAAGTAATTAGGATGTAAGAGAGGTAGTTCTCACCCAGTCCTTCCCATGCTGCTTTGAAGTTGCTAGATGGTAAGTGTGACTTCGGCTATTAGCAGCCTAGGGACGAGCCATATTTTTATGGCCAGTCCTTTCGTCCACCAGTTTGGAGGGATCGCCTGCCCTAACGGGAGAGTTGCTACTCTCCCGCGATCCAGCGAAAGCCCATCCTTGCTGGTCGCCTCTTCGGGGTGACTTTCGGCCCTTTTCAGGGCCCCCCAATGATGCAAAACTGAACAGGGGAGAGAGAACAAGTCTCCCAGCCGTTCATGGCAGCTGCCTGGCAAACCGGAAGTCTATCTCCTCAGTTCTGTACTCTTCAGGATACCCAAAGGTATCAGCCCAGTTAAATTACACTATTAGCTTAAAACATTTTTTCTTATATTCTCAATGTAAGGACCCACCTCAATCTTACATCTTAAGAAGACAGAACTCTTGGAATATTTCCAACAGGGATTTTTATTAAGAGAAGCTGATTGTAGGCATGTTAGACAGGATCTGGGGAATCCTCTCCCACCCTTCAATGTTTTAAAATGTTCCCAAGCAGCCCCCACCCCACAGTTCTTCCGGGCAATTCAATCTGTCATCCGCTCCGTTGGCAAGATCACTCATCCTCTCTTTCCCCGATCCTAGGCGTTGGATTTTCCCCCACCCCTTTTTCCTCACTGCCAGCAAAGAGAAGAACTTCAGAGGGACTAAGATGAAAGGCAGATGGCCGCATTGTTATGTTTAGTCCTCTCGAAGAGAATCCACAAACGGTCACTTTGTTGTTAATGAAGGAAGTGAGAGTCATAAACACCCCCCCCCCATTTATCCTCCTCCCCTTTCGTAGTATGACAGAATCCAGCATAGAGTAAGAATTGGGTTTTATCAGAGTAGGTAGATAGAAATGAAATATAATTGGATTCTGACACTCTCTATGTTTTCCACTGAAGATTTATCAAGCAATCTTGGTTCGCATGTCCATAAAGTCATGACATAATTAGATTATTTTGACCATACAATGCACAAAAAACTCAAGGAAAAAAGTCAGAGTTCTAAATTGTGATGGATGGATTTGCACATCATGCTAAACAAAAACAGCATGATTTCTGGTTCCTTAAAAGCTCCAGTGGAAGAGAACATTACCCCATGGGATAGCAGTATTGAGAATACATCTATTTGGTGAAATTAGAAATTTATCTTAGTGAAGCTCTCTTCCCTTTGTGTTCTTAAAAACATATTGACAGAAGATATGCTAAATGAATCTGAAGGTTAGGGTCACTTGTCAAAAAAAGTAACAAATTTCTCAATCAAAGGCAATACTTATATACACCTTCCAAGTCTTTTATAAGTGCAACCACCCATTTTTATGGCTGTGAAAATATTCTAGAGCCTGTAACATTGCCTCATCTTGAAATACAGCACTTATGTCTGTTCAATATTATTGATTCTACTCCCGATGTGATTTTAAGCGTGGACAAGTTCTTCAAATACTTACATTCAAAGAGTCAACTTTACATAATTTGCTTTTCACAGCTCACAGCTGTATTAAAACTTTTGCTTCAATTCGTACAGAGAATTTTCAATCTGAACATCAGTTTTCAGTTAAAAGCCAAAATTCAAGGCTCACAAAGCTTTATTCTTTAGTTTATGCCATGTACCTTGGGATTTTTATTGTTTAGCTGCATTTTTTCCCCTCTCTCTTTGAATTTCTGGTGCAGGGAAAGAATGGGGAGAAATGATGCAGATCTTATTGCAACCCTACAGAAACATTGTATTTGGGTATTACATTTGGGTGTTCAGTCTAACGTGGGAATGCTCAGTCCAAGAAGTCATGTGGGTGGTGTTGGTAAAAAGAGTCAGTTTACAGTAGAATTACTGCATTCCCAACAAGATGCTTTCACTGTACATGCAAATACTTCCATGTCAGCTGAAACTGTTTAGTCTCAGGAGTCCATATAAAAGCAAAATATAGAGTTAGGTACCACACTGATTTTATGCCACCCTTGAAGATCACCCCATCTCTTCAGTTACTACCAGCAGCTCAGAAAGCCTCATGCTCCTAAACATTTATGGAGATTCTCAATCATCCAGGTCATGGTTGTTCCAAAAGTGCTTTCCCAAAAGGCAACTGGACTTTCTTGTGTTTTTTTTCCTTTGAAAATGTTTCGCTTCTCATACAAGAAGATTCTTCAGTTAGAACTTCCTGGATGAGAAACAAAAATGTTTTCAAAGAAAAAAAAACTAAGAAAGTCCAGTTGCCTTTTGGAAAAGCATCTTTGGATCCTAAAAAATTCCGTTCTTGAAAACGTAGAAGAAAGGTGATTCAAAGAATTTCCCAGTTTCCCGCATAGCTAGAGATGACAATGAACTTGGCCAAGCTCGGTGTTGTGTCCTGAGCCTGCGGCAGCAGGCTCAGACGTTGTCATGGCAACGGGCTGCTGTAAGCTGCCCGGGGCCAGACAAACCGGCGCTCTGCCAGCCTGCGCGCATGCGCAAGGCACCAAGAGTGCGGAAGAAGTAGCAAGTTTACCCAGACAGTTTCTGTAGCTGTAGAGAGAGTCGCAAGAGGCCTGCGAGCCTCCGTTTTGGTCTCCGGAGTTCGGAGCAGAAATAAAGAAGGTTTCTGTTACAACAGCATGTCTGCCTCTCCATCATTGCTTAACCAAGGACTTAACATTGGCAACGAAGGTGGGATTCATCTTGCAAGCTGAAAAAAAAGGCTGTAAGACTTACCTGAGGAGTCCTTGGAGCAAGGAAGAAGGCGTCAAGACTCAGCATTTGGCCTGCCAGTACAGCGTCGCTGGAGGTAAGCTGCCTGAGAGGCCTATTCCTGATCAGATTGCAAGTTGGCAAAGATTGGGAGGCTGTCAGAATTTGATGTAAGTCGACCAGAGAGGTGGGAGACTTACATGGCAAGAGCAGAAACTTACTTTAGAGTAAATCAAATTAGGGAAGATGGCTTAAAGGCTGCAACCCTGCTGTGTGTATGTGGTCAAGATGTATTTGAGATTGCAGAGAACTTGGCAGCCCCTGCTCCTCTAGAGTCTGTAAATTACACAGACTTGAAGAATTTACTGAGGGAACATTTCCAACCAGAGATGTCTATAATTGCTTGGAGACATAATTTTGAACAGAGAAATCAGAAAGCAGGAGAATCAGCCAAAGAATTTATTGCAGCATTAAGAAGAGCAGCCAAACCATGTGAATATAAGGATTTAGAAGAGAGGCTCAGGGACCGTTTTGTATGTGGGTTAAGGAACAGAGGCCTACAACAAAAACTTTTTGCGAAAAAAGACTTGTCGTTCCAAGATGCTGTGAGAGAGGTCACAGCTGAAGAGGCGGCAGGCGGGGCAGTCAGGCACATGCGGCCTAACAAGAACGGTGCAGAAGAAGCTTCTGTGCACCTAGAAGAAGCGCAGGAAGACGCTGAGGAAGATCCTGAAGAAGAGGTGGATCATCTTTTCCCATCTACTGAAAGGAAGAAAAAGGAAAGCAAAGACAAAGCTTCAACAGGGCTCAAGTGCTTTGGGTGTGGAGGTCGCCACAAGAGGGCCGACTGCAAGTTTTGTTCAGCCGTCTGCAGAGCGTGTGGAAGACAAGGCCACATAGCAGCCGTTTGCCTAGGACAAAAGAAGGTACAACATTGAGAAGAATTGCACCTGAAAGGTCCCCAGCCAAAACAGGGTGGGCTTCTGTGCGTCACGCAGAAGTGTTTGTAGAACAGGCACACACAAACCGCTTAAAAAGAAGTTGTCTCTTAAGGTGAGACTGCAAGGGATTCCTTTAGTTATGGAGCTGGACATGGGGTCCGCTCTTTCAATTATTTCCCTTCATACATTCAGGAAGATTTGCAATAGCAGTGGGTTTCAGACAAAACTGAGGCCTTCCAATATAATTTTGACAGACTTCCAAAACTCTAAGGTGTGTGTAAAGGGGGAGGCCACCCTTACAGTGCAACACAAGAGTTTTGAGGGTCCCCTAGATGTTTTGGTTGTGGGGAGGGACAGAATGAGTTTTATAAGGCTCGATTGGTTTGAGGCTTTGGGAATTCAAGTCACGGGATTACACAGCTTGCAAACACAAAGCCTAGCAGAAGTCTGCAAGGAATTTGCAGATGTGTTTAGTTCACAGCTTGGATCCTACAAGGGGCCTCCAGTTTCATTGAGACTTGACCCCAACATCACACCTATTAGGGTAAAGGCTAGAAGAGTGCCTTTTGCTTTAAAAGGAAAAATTGATGCTGAGTTGGATAAATTGATCCAACAAGGCATTTTAGAGCCTGTGGATTCAAGTCCATGGGAAACCCCAATAGTCACGCCTCTTAAGGCTAACGGGGACATCCGTATATGTGCTGATTATAAGTGCACTATTAATAAGGCATTACAACAGCACGCATACCCCATTCCAGTAGTCAGTCACATTCTGGCTTCACTTAAAGGAGAGAAGATTTTTGCAAAGCTTGACTTGGCTCAGGCGTATCAACAGTTACCTGTTGATAAAGCAGCTGCTGAGGCACAGACAATTGTAACTGCAATTTGGGGTAAATGTCGCACCAGGCATATTCCAAAGCATCATGGAGAGCACACTAAGGGGCATTCCTGGTGTCTGCCCTTATTTTGATGATGTTCTCATTGCTGGAGAATCCATACAAAATTTAGCAGAAAGATTGAGGGCTGTACTGCTGCGTTTCAGAAGAGCAGGTTTAAAGCTCAAGAAAAACAAGTGCAAAATAGGGGTCACTTCTACAGATTTTTTGGGATTCAGAATAGATGCCCAAGGCATTCACCCCGCTGAGTCTAAGTTAAAGGCAATACAGCAGGCTCCTCATCCTAAGTCAAAGGGTGAACTGCAGGCTTTTCTAGGTCTTCTTAATTTTTACAATGCTTTTCTACCTCACAAAGCTGCTGTGGCTGAGCCTCTACATAGGCTTTTAGACAAGCAGGCAGTCTGACAGTGGACCACGGTCCACGAATGGAGTTTCAATGAGGTCAAGACCTTGCTTACATCTCATGATGTACTTGCTCATTTCAATGAGAAATTACCTGTATGCATCGGCTGTGATGCTTCCCCTTACGGGTGCATTCCCACTGTAGTACGGTTGGAGCAAAGAAAGAGGAGAGAGATCATCTCTTTCGTGTGTGCAAGCGCAATGGGTATCCAACAAGGTTCATTAGGCATCACAGTGTACCACCCGAGCCTAGAAGGAACCCACCAACGGATGAATTGGCATCACGGCCGACGCTGGTCACCCTCCCATACATCTGCAATGTCTCAGAAGCAACAGCTAGGCTACTGGCACCACATAACGTGAAGGTAACCCATAGACCCAACCAGACACTCCAAGCTGCGGCCATGCGCCCCAAGGACCCACTCCCCAACATGGAGAAGTCGGCAGTCGTGTATAGAATTGACTGCAGGGACTGTCCTAGTAACTATGTTGGGGAGACCTCTAAGAGGGTGAAAACTAGGGTCCATGAACATAAGTTAGCAATAAAAAGAGGCGAATGCCATTCCCAGATATGGGCGCACATGGCGGAGTCCGGCCATCGGTTTGACTTCGACAATGTATGGGTTTTGGCTAACGACAGCACGAAAGAGGGACGCCTGCTCAAGGAAGCGTGGCTCTCAGACAGGGATTCAATTAATCGGCACATCGATCTCTCTCCAGCGCACTTAGCGCTGAGGGCACGGAGTGTGAGCAGCAAACCCCCACCCCGCTGGAAGCGCCGCAACAACGCACCAGAGAGGTCAGCAGAGTCAATAGAGAAAGCCACAGGAAGAGCATCTCCTCCCCCCCCAACCGCCTCCAGGCACCCGGGCACAATGGGGATTACGGGCAGAGGATCCCATCGCCAAGAAAGGTGTGCGCTCCCGAAGAACTCAGGGATCGACATGAGGGAGGGTGTAGGAGTGATGACTGACTTACCAGGAGTTTTCCCCCCTCCCCCCAAGGCACCGGAGCAAGGCGGCACCCCCCAATGAAGGAACAACATCAGAATCGAGTCGCCTAGCACTCTCAGCCGGAGCCGGTGACACCCGCGTGGAGAGCATGCGCAATGGACCGGCCAGGACCGGGTCGTGCGGGGACGACAGGACGGAGGCCGATAGGAAGGAGGGGGGTCCCGGAGCGATAGTCACTCGATCGCGTACAAGGAAGGTTATCCCGCCGAGCTGCCCTGCAGAGGCGACCCGACCACCCCACCCCGCAGCTCCAGTCTGTTTGAGCCAGCGGGAAGCACGGAGCAACCCCCAGAGTGCTGACGGCCGAGTCGGGAACGGCCGGCATGAAGGGGGGAGGAAAAAACTTGGACAGAATAGCATCCATGGAGGGGGTGGGCGCGGGAAGGGGACTGGCGAAGAGAAAGAAGAAGTGGAGGGAGGCAATGAGCCTAGGCAGCCCAGGTGGAATGAGCAAAAGAATGACAAGGGCGGACCGCTGAGGGATATAGGAGATACGGGAGATACGGCCAGAGAAAAAAAGGGAGGGAGCACCTACAGGAGCTGCAGCGGGGTGGATGGGATCAGCTGGGCTCCAGAGAAGGGAACAGGCACCCCCGGTCTGGTGGATTCGATCGTTGCAGGGGGTAGGAGGGCAGGATCACGCGGTCAGGCGGTGCGGGGGATACGGCCAAAGAGGATAGGAGGGGGGAATGTCCCATCTGCTCCCAGCCCAAGCAAAAATGAGACAGGTGAAGTCACACACATAAGCAGGAAATGCAGGGCAGGAACAGCCGGTAATGTAAAAACTACCATTGGAATGCAGCTTACACAATTAGGACCAGTGACGAGGTCCAGGGGCCGTGTGCAGGCTCTACTCAACCTATAAAAGACTCTCCCATAGACTGGCTTCTTAAGCCCTGATGATGTCAACAGTGGCTGATGAAAGCTTGGTGTTTGTAAACTTGGTATTAAACTTTTATAGTTTAAGGATTCTCCCTGGTGTTCACTTTTATTTATTTATTCTGAGCATGGATGTACCCAGGGATCGTATTTTTAATGTTATTATTAGTAAATATGATAGAGCAGTATTGCTCATGGCCAGGAAATGGGAGAAGCTGGCACACCGCATTTCGACGAACTATTGTAAGCTGGCGTTTTTGCATAACTGCATCAAGGAAGGCATGCCCCTGAAGTCGCTGAGGAGGAAACCTACCATCGACTCCTCTGAATGCCAACAAGCGGTCCGTCAGTTCCAACGCCGCACCATGTATGCGCTCATTAACAACCAACATAGGCGCATAGACGGCTTGAAGGCATGGGTCCAGGACTACCGGGAAAGGTGTAGTGTGGAGGTGACTAACCAGCATTTTTGGGCGCTTGACCAGCATATCCGGCAAACCTCTAGGAGGACAAGCCAGCATATGACGGGGATATTCCAACGCAGGACGGATAACCTGCGAGAGTTGGATAGCAGCACCTTCTCCGACAGACTGGTATGTAACCTGTCAACAAAGACACTAACCAGGTCACAGCTCACCCTACTACAGCGGGATGCGGGCTATAACCTCATGGACGCGCACGCACTTGACTTTATAGCAGCGCTGGAGCCTACGATGCTTCGCATTGGAGTGGGGGAGGAGGTCAAGAACTCTCTCAAGCAACAGGTCACGGGGCTGCTGGTAGGCCATAGACGATATCAGACATTGTCCAAACAGGAGATGGAGGCCCTGGAACAACTTAAGAGGGATGACTCCATCGTCATACTCCCAGCGGATAAGGGGAGGGCCACAGTCGTGATGGACAAAGTATTGTATACGAACAAAGTGCTGGAGTTGCTCCAAGATAGAACGGCGTACAGGGTGGTTGATAAAGACCCTATGGTCGCACTCAGGAATTATGTTAACAAGCTTCTTGATGGCCTGAAACGGAGCAAGGGAATGGGGGATGACATTCTGAGGAGGGTACGTCCTAGCGATTCAGCGCTGGCCAGGTTTTATGGGCTGCCCAAGATTCATAAGGCAGACGTTCCCCTCTGCCCCATCGTTGCATTTAGGGGCACCCCAACCTCGGAATTGGCCAAGTGGCTGAGTGGTCGCATTGGCTATCTGACCAACGACAGCGCCACTACTGTGAGATCGGCAGAGGAGTTCCTGAGTAAAATCAAGACCCTGAGGGTGGAAGAGGATGAGGTAATGGTGTCTTTTGACATCGTTTCACTCTTCACCTCCATTCCCCAGGGCCTCGCAGTCACAACTTTAAGAGACTGCTTGAGTCAAAGGAACCCAGAACAACAGCAGGATTCCCTTCGAACTGAGGACCTGATAAGGTTGGTGGAGGTGTGCCTGGGAACTTACTTCACCTTCCAGGGCACCACGTTCGAACAAATTATAGGGACACCTATGGGGTACCCGATCTCCAGTGTGGTAGCAGAAGTGGTACTCCAACAGTTGGAACGCGTAGCGATGGCCCAGTACCAGCCCCAATTTTGGGCCCGCTACGTGGACAACACATTTACGGTCGTCAAGAGGCATCAGAAAGCTGACTTTATGGGCATACTCAACTCGGTATACCCCGACATCCAGTTTACGATGGAGGAAGAGAGCCAGGGTACCCTGGCATTCCTGGATGTATTGGTCCATCGACAGCCAGATGGAACTTTGAACACAAGGGTATACCGGAAACCAACGCACACAGATAGGATCCTCCATTATAGAAGCAACCATCCGGTGGCCCATAAAGTCAGCTGTATTAGAACTTTATTCAAACGAGTGCATTCCCACTGTAGTACGGTTGGAGCAAAGAAAGAGGAGAGAGATCATCTCTTTCGTGTGTGCAAGCGCAATGGGTATCCAACAAGGTTCATTAGGCATCACAGTGTACCACCCGAGCCTAGAAGGAACCCACCAACAGATGAATTGGTATCACGGCCGACGCTGGTCACCCTCCCATACATCTGCAATGTCTCAGAAGCAACAGCTAGGCTACTGGCACCACATAACGTGAAGGTAGCCCATAGACCCAACCAGACACTCCGAGCTGCGGCCATGCGCCTCAAGGACCCACTCCCCAATATGGAGAAGTCGGCAGTCGTGTATAGAATTGACTGCAGGGACTGTCCTAGTAACTATGTTGGGGAGACCTCTAAGAGGGTGAAAACCAGGGTCCATGAACATAAGTTAGCAATAAAAAGAGGCGAATGCCATTCCCAGATATGGGCGCACATGGCGGAGTCCGGGCATCGGTTTGACTTCGACAATGTATGGGTTTTGGCTAACGACAGCACGAAAGTGGGACGCCTGCTCAAGGAAGCGTGGCTCTCGGACAGGGATTCAATTAATCGGCACATCGATCTCTCTCCAGCGCACTTAGCGCTGAGGGCATGGAGTGTGAGCAGAAACCCCCCACCCCGCTGGAAGCGCTGCAACAACGCACCGGAGAGGTCAGCAGAGTCAATAGAGAAAGCCACAGGAAGAGCATCTCCTCCCCCCCAACCGCCTCCAGGCACCCGGGCACAATGGGGATTACGGGCAGAGGATCCCATCGCCAAGAAAGGTGTGCGCTCCCGAAGAATGCAGGGATCGATGATGAGGGAGGGTGTAGGAGTGACGACTGACTTACCAGGAGTTTCCCCCCCTCCCCCCAAGGCACCGGAGCAAGGCGGCACCCCCCAATGAAGGAACATCGGAATCGAGTCACCGAGCACTCTCAGCCGGAGCCGGTGACACCCGCGTGGAGAGCATGCGCAACGGACCGGCCGGGACCGGGTCGTGCGGGAACGACAGGACGGAGGCTGATAGGAAGGAGGGGGGTCCCGGAACGATAGTCACTCGATCGCGTACAAGGAAGGAGGAGGTGATCCCGCCGAGCCGCCCTGCAGTGGCGACCCGACAACCCCACCACGCGGCTCCAGTCTAAGCCAGCGGGAAGCACGGAGCAACCCCCAGAGTGCTGACGGCCAAGTCGGGAACGGCAGGCATGAAGGGGGGAGGAAAAAACTTGGACAGAATAGCATCCGTGGAGGGGGTGGGCGCGGGAAGGGGACTGGCGAAGAGAAAGAAGAAGTGGAGGGAGGCAATGAGCCTAGGCAGCCCAGGTGGAACGAGCAAAAGAATGACAAGGGCGGACCGCTGAGGGATATAGGAGATACGGGAGATACGGCCAGAGAACAAAAGGGGGAGAGCGCCTACAGGAGCTGCAGCGGGGTGGATGGGATCAGCCGGGCTCCAGAGAAGGGAACAGGCACCCCGGGTCTGGTGGATTTCATCGTTGCAGGGGGTAGGAGGGCAGGATCACGCGGTCAGGTGGTGCGGGGGATACGGCCAAAGAGGATAGGAGGGGGGAACGTCCCATCTGCTCCCAGCCCAAGCGAAAATGAGACAGGTGAAGTCACACACACAAGCAGGAAATGCAGGGCAGGAACAGCCGGTAATGTAAAAACTACCGTTGGAACGCAGCTTACACAATTAGGACCAGTGACGAGGTCCAGGGGCCGTGTGCAGGCTCTACTCAACCTATAAAAGACTCTCCCATAGACTGGCTTCTTAAGCCCTGAT
>NW_015386488.1:648890-661871 GCF_001527695.2 Protobothrops mucrosquamatus
TATATATATATATATATATATATATATATATATATATATATATATATATATATATATATATATATATATATATATATATATATATATATATATATATATATATATATATATATATATATATGGCTAGTAATGGAGTTAAAAATCCGACTCTTGGGTATATCCATGTTGTATCAGAATAATCACGACCACCAAGAGGAAGTTTAAAATGTTTAAAAGCAGTTAAAAGTTTAAAAGCAATTAAAACACTTTAAAAATAAAGGCTACCAAGCTTTCGTCGGGCTCTCCCGACATCATCAGGGTTGACAAGGCGGTTTCTAGGGAGGGTTTATATGCTGCTTCCAAATGTCTGCATCCGGCTACGGGACCGCGTGATCGGGCCCCGGTATGTGCGCTCCTGCACTGTGAGTATCCTTGTTTTACCCGCATGTAACTCTTTTAACTTCTTTTTCCGTTTGTCATTATGCGGCCCTTGAGTATCTCTATCACGGGCCGGCTGGGGTCTTTCCTACATCTCCCCTCCACTTCATCTTCCACACCCTTTCCCTCAACCTCATCATTTTTACAGGGTCTAATCCAGCCGCAGTCAGTCTTTCCCCCCCTTTCTCCTATCTACCTCCCCATCAACTCCACATTCTCCCCCATAAGCAGTTCCGTATTCTACCACCCCTTTTACACCATCATCCACACCTCCATACGATCTCTCATCCGGCTCCTGGGGCCTGCGGGGAATTCCCACCCCCCCGCGACCAACTTTCTCATTACGGGGGTACCCAGCCAAACTTTGGCCCATTCCCCCCCCACTTTTGCTCGCTGAAGCCTGCGTGTCCCTCGATCTTACATTTCGCCATCCGCTCCATTCCTCTCTTCGATCTGTTTCACCCCATCCCCTTTCACCCGGCGAGGCCCGCGTGTCTCTCAGTCCTTCATATCGTCGTTCGCTCCATTCTCTTGCATGCTCTACCACGTTTTCCACTATTCTTTCCACACTCTCATCCCTACCCCCTTGGGATCCTGTACCCTCCTTGCATGCTCCACGGGGGCCTTTCCTCATTCTGTAGCCATCTCCCCCATTCTGGTAGTGCCCAATCGAGCCTCGGTCCGTTCCTCTCCTCCCTCTTTTACTCGCAGTAGACCATGCACATCCTGATACTCCACTTCGTAGTCCATCCTGCTCCTCTGTACGCTCACAACCATCCCCCCTCAGCTCGTACTGCGGTTCCTCCTTCTTCCTTTCCACTTCCTCGGCCAGCGGGCGCTCCATCTTGCCCCGGGGTCTTCTTCTCACGCTCGGTCCACCCGAGGTGCCTTGGTGTCCTTGCGGCCGCTGGTTACAAGCGGGATCCTCCCGTGCGGGGCATTCAGGTTCCTGGGCCACTGCATCCGCCCCCATACCCCGAAGGGTGATGGTCCCGGGCGTGTCCATTCTGCGGCCTAGGCCTCTACCGTGGCGGTTGTTATGCCACGCCCTGAGGGTCTGATGTGCCTGACATATGTCCACGTGCCGGTTAATCGAGTCCCGATTCGAAAACCAAGCTTCTTTTAATAATCTGCCACTTTTGGTGGCATCAGTGGCAAGGACCTGGGCATGTTCGAAATCAAAACGGTGGTCCTGCTCGGCCATGTGGGACCATATCTGCGAGTATTGCTCGCCTCTTCTAATGGCCAAGTTATGTTCGTGGAGGCGGGTCTTGAGTCTTTTAGAAGTCTCACCCACGTAGTGGCTCTTGCAATCCATGCAATTAACTCTGTAAACCACCGCCGATCTTTCTATCGTGGGGAGGGGGTCCTTCGGGCGCATAATTTTTGAACGTAACATTTGGTCCGGCTTATGGGCCACTTGGACGTTGTAAGGGGCCAGTAGCCTGGCCGTAGCCTCCGATACGTTATTAATATATGGTAACGTGATGCGCGTGGTTTGCGTGCTGAGGTCCCTCCTACGTTGGTCATTTTGGGGTCTCGGTATTCCGCTGTGGCATCTTACGAATTTTAAAGGATAGCCATTCAAGCGGCAGACCCGGTGCAAGTGCCTCCTTCTCTTCAAATTTAGCCTTCGCTGTGCTGCAATGCGTGTGTATACGTTGGAATAACGTATAACGTTGCGTGTGTATACGTTGGAATAACGAGCAAAAGTGGGGGGGGGAATGGGCCGAAGTTTGGCTGGGTACCCCCATAATGAGAAAGTTGGTCGCGGGGGGGTGGGAATTCCCCGCAGGCCCCAGGAGCCGGATGAGAGATCGTATGGAGGTGTGGATGATGGTGTAAAAGGGGTGGTAGAATACGGAACTGCTTATGGGGGAGAATGTGGAGTTGATGGGGAGGTAGATAAGGAATTGTTACAACAGGAAGATTGGTTGGAGGAAGGGAGCTTGAGTGCAAGTGATGGTGGGTTGAGTGGTTATGGTAAGATTGGAGGGAGAGTGTGGAGTAAGTGGCGAAGGGAGGGGGGATGCACGAAATGTTAAGATCGGAGGGGGGGAGGAAGAAGCTGAACGAGGCTTGATAGAGAAGCCCAGCGAAGGAGAAATTGGACGGAAGCCCATCGAAGACCTCCGGAGGCTCCGTAGGGTTAATGGAGGGAATGGCAGTATGGATGAAAGTGCCCTTGGGGCTAATGGATATGGCAGCGATTGCGAGGGTAGGAGGGGGATCAATGAGAAAGTAGGTGGGATGTTAGCAGAGAAGGCAATGTTGGGTCTGTGGAAAGAAGGGGATCCGAATATGGGTGAATGTTGGAAGGGAACGATGGATGGAGGTGAATGGGGGATGCCGCACGGGCAGGAAAGACACCTTAATCAATACGCCTTAATGGGATCATGTGCAGAAAGGGGACCCCGGGAGGTAGGAGGGCGTCCCCGCATGAAAGACGAGGGCGATGGGAGGTTGGAGGGGCGGAGCAGCCAGGAGGATGGTACAGAGAGAGGCGATCCGCCAGATACGAAGATAGGAGAAAGGGGGGGAAAGACTGGCTGCGGCTGGATTAGACCCTGTAAAAATGATGAGGTTGAGGGAAAGGGTGTGGAAGATGAAGTGGAGGGGAGATGTAGGAAAGAACCCCAGCCGGCCCGTGATAGAGATACTCAAGGGCCGCATAATGACAAACGGAAAAAGAAGGTAAAAGAGTTACATGCGAGTAAAACAAGGATACTCACAGCGCAGGAGCGCACATACTGGGGCCCAATCACACGGTCCCGTAGCCGGATGCAGACATTTGGAAGCAGCATATAAACCCTCCCTAGAAACCGCCTTGTCAACCCTGATGATGTCGGGAGAGCCCGACGAAAGCTTGGTTGCCTTTATTTTTAAACAGTGTATACACACACACACACATACAAGTAATTCGGTCTACGGACCGAATCCTCCACTATAACAGCAACCACCCGGTTTCCCATAAAGTTAGCTGCATCAAAACGCTGTTTAAGCGTATGCGTTCACACTGCAGCATGGTGAAGTCTAGGGCAGAGGAGAAAAAACATTTGTACCATGTATTCCGACTTAACGGATATCCGTTAAGATTTATTAGGACGTTTAGCAGGACGTTCGAGCCCCGAAGCAACCGACAGGAAGAACCATCCCAAACATCAATAACACGTGTCTCCCTACCGTATATAAACAACGTATCCGAGGCCACAGCCAGACTGTTGGCCCCCTATAATATAAAGGTGGCACACAAACCTGACCAGACTCTACGAGCGAAGATCATGCGCCCCAAAGACCCACTGCCCACCGCAGAAAGATCAGCGGTGGTATATAAAATCAATTGCATGGACTGTCAATGCAGTTATGTGGGAGAGACGTCAAAAAGATTAAAGACCCGCTTACATGAGCACAGGTTGGCGATCAAGAGGGGCGAACAAAACTCACAGATCTGGTCACACATGGCTAAAAACAACCATCGTTTTGACTTTGATAACACACAGATGTTAGCCAGTGATGCCACGAAAGGGGGCCGGCTGCTAAAGGAGGCTTGGTTTTCGGAAAAAGACTCCATCAACCGCCATATAGAAATGTGCTCAGCGCAATGGGCCCTATGGTCTTGGCATAAAAATCGACCCCGAACTGTTGGAAGAGACCGAGGTACCGACCACACACTAGCAGGAACAATGAGACACCCCCCCCACAGTATAACCGGATGGATATGCCTTTAGCATTCAGCCAGGCAAATATGACTTTAAATAACCCCCCAAAGGGGAAGGAGGACAGATCAGATATCATACGGCCAGATATGGCACCGGTAAAAAGGGGGGGAGCCGTTAACACAGAGAGAGATGGAGCTCCTGAGTTGTGGCCTCAAGCAGCGAGGAGATCCGATCACCCCCCAGAGAAAGAGAAGAAGGCGAAAGGGGGAGGTATAGAGACAGCCGGACCGCGCCAGGAGAGGGAGGGCAACCCTATGTCAGCAGATGCAGCGGGGAAGCACGGGACCAGGAATAAACCATTCGAACAAGGGAAAGATTCCCCCTCAGGAGATGAGAGCAGAGGACCCAGATGCAGCAAACGGAAGACCGAACAGCAGCGAAAGGGGGTTGTAGATAATACGAAAGGGGACAGATTACCTGAACTACGGCCGTGGGGAGCGGGGGCAGGGGGGGGATCAAATTGCAATTCGACAGAAACGGTTGGAGGAGCCAGGAGAAAATGTAAAATAGAACACACCCCCCACAATAGACAGGACCACGGACCGGGGTATAGTGAGAAGGGGATGACTGTTACCCATGAGGGAAATGAAAGGATTTTATCCAACTCCAGGATCGGAAGGACTGAGCACGATAGAGCACAGAACAAGAATAGGAAAGAGTTACTACAACATGCTCAGCTGGGACCCATGACACGCGCTAGGAGCTGGATGCAGATGATCAGCGGCTGCATATAGGCGACTCCCAACAATGGCTTGCATACCCTGATGATGTCAAGAGCTCTTGACAAAAGCTTGGTGGTTTAGTAAATAAATTTTAATTTTTTAAATTTTATATGTTTTATTCTCTTGGTGATCAACTATTTATTGTTTTTAATATATAATATTTTAAGATAGGTAGGTAGGAACACATTGAAGTATGCCATTTAAGGAATAAGGAGATGTATTTGAGGGCTACTGTGACTACAGTTGGATTGATTTGGAAAGGGAGCACCATTTTTCCCTATTTCTTTTAGAAGAAATGACACTATTTCCAAGACTTGGCTTTCATCCTGTGCAAAACAGGTTCAGTGGAAGTAGAACTCATTATGCACCCTGGACATATCTAGCTTTCTAAGGGGAATCTTGATTCCCTCCCGCTGCAAGTGCATCCCCACCCTAGTTTCCCCTGTTCTGAAGCATTTCCATTCTATTTAAGCAACATTCAACATCATCATTTCTGTACACCCTCCCACACAAGGAGGGGGACTTTAAACATTCATGTGACAAAGAAAGAAAATAGTTGGCAGCAGCAAGCAATGGAGCAAGGAGAACTGAATGAGAGAATTACTTACGGGTAATAGGAATAAGAATAGTAGTTCCTCCTGGCAAGCGTGCAAACAAAAAGAAAAGCAGATATTGCATAAGCAGTTTTTTTTTCTTGGCAGATAATAAAAGAAAAAATGAGTTACTTGGACCAGGCCATTGCCCATGCAAAGAGGTAGAGGAAGGGGTGCTGGGTGCTGGTGGGGGAGGAGAGAGAGAGAGAGAGAGAGAGAGAGAGAGAGAGAGAGAGAGAGAGAGAGAGAGAGAGAGAGAGAGAGAGAGAGAGAGAGAGAGAGAGAGAGAGAGAGAGAGAAAGAGAAGAAATATTGAGAGGGGGCTAGGTAGAGATGGCAAGTAGCTTCTATCGGTGCTTGCTGTCAGACAGCAAGCAAGATCCCCAGCCAAAGCTTTAGATAAGTAACTTATAACCCTAATTTTAAAAAAACTTATAAGAACTAATGTGGATCCTTTGCAAGACTGAGGGAGGGAGGGAGGAAGAGAAGGGAAGGGAAGGGAAATGAAGGAGAGAGGAAGGGAGGGAGGGAGGGAGGGAGAGAGAAGCCTGCCTATCTCAGCTTTTATCCCCCCCTCAATTTGAGCAGACAGCTCTTAAGAGATGATTCCCCCCACTTGATCAGCAATTCAGATTCCTTATTCCCCAAGAAGCTTTCCATCTTTTGGGCTGTCTTAAAACTCAAGGACAGCATCTCATTTCAGACAAGCTTAGCCCATCAAGCAGCAATCAAAAATCAGATGACCTGGAATATCAGAGATATGTAATGCTTTAGAACAGTGTTTTCCAACTTTGGCAACTTTAAGATGGGTTGGCTGTGGAATTCTGGGAGTTGAAATCCACTCATCTTAAAGTTGCCAAGGTTGGAAAACACTGCCTTAGAAAGTGAATGGCAATAATCCCTGCTGATCTGGAAACTCTTCCTGTTCATTGCATTTAGGCAATCCATACTTCTTACCTTTAAAAAAGCTGGAACCATGAACCAAGGTGTACCTGGACATAGCAATAGATAAGCCCCTGGAGTTCTCCCTAACAGCACCCTTGAATTTTGGGGGCTTGGCACTGCTTCCATTGACTACATAATAGGAAACATGAAAACAGCAACCTAAACCTTTATATACATTTAGCAGGGCTAGGAAAAACACAGTCAGCCAGCAAACCCAAATGGGAAATCATTCCATCTGTATGATGCTGGCAGGATCATCCTAGCCATTGTAGCCTCATCTGTCCTCTGTGAGAAAATTAAGTACAGCTATAGACATCCAAAAGATTGATCATCCTACTCTAAAGTATAGTAAAATGACTACAAGTGGCAGGTTTTGCATGAGATGCAACCTCCCAATTAGTTAACCAAGAATGTGTATCTTTCAACTCTCCCGATTCCTTTAGCATACCTAGTTTAAAAAGCGATCTTGGAGGAATTGACTGAAACCAGCCAAACCTGCCATACAGAGGGAATCTGATTTCTAGAAATTCATAAAAACCAAAACCAAAACCATGTGCCTTTGCTTATTATAATTCATGACCGAGGAACAGCCAGAACATCCTCATTTTCTTCCCACAACAATTGCATAAATATCCGTCTTTTGCATCAAAATAAGTAGCAATTCAGCCATGGAACCACTCTTGAATCGCTAGTAATACTTGGTTCATTCTATCAAATAAATACCTAGAAATAAAGTACATGGTGCAAACTAGATATAAAATTGTCTAAGTTGATTATCTATCTCTCTTTCTCTCTACTAAACAAGTGGCAAGGTATGCATTATATCTCAAGTGCTGGTAAAAGGGTTGAGAAGATAGCCACTTGAAGGCCTTGAATTCAAGAAGAGTGCATAAAAGCAACTTTATATCAACATAGTAATTCTGAGGTCTCTACCGCTATTTCCCTTGAATACATTTTTCTATTTAATTTCCATTCCTCATGCTCATTCTATGACATAACAGAATAACAGAGTTGGAAGTGATAAATATGCATCAATATGATAAATCTTCAGAGTCAGTTAAACCTACAATACAATGGAAACTAATTGAACAGAAGAATAAAATACAAATGGTGAGAGTCAGGAAAAGATAACATAAAGGAAGTAAGATAAACATATAGGCAAAAATAGCTGGGTCTGAGAAAGGAAGAAGAGAAGCCATAAAAATATATATAGTTGTAAAAGGAAATGGCTAGCCAGGAAAGAAAGGTTGAAGGGGAGAATAGGAAACTAAGCCGAATAAGATAAGAGGAAAAGCACACTGAATTGAAAAGCAGGAAAAGAACTTATTGTTTAAAATGGGGACATAAATATATACTGAGTTTAAAATAACCATTTAAATGTCTAATTTTTCTTATTCTTATTGTATATGTGAATATGATTTAATATGTTATCAGGAAATGTGTATAGGCGGTCGGAAAGAGTGTAACCTCATAGTACCTCAGCCAATGGGGAAAGAGGAGGGTTGTGGCGTCTGGGACAAGGGATGTATAAAGAAGGAAATATTTTGGGTTAAAACGTCGGAGAGAACCAAGGTTTGATAGCTTCTCTCCCTGCTTATTGCAATAAATGAAACAAAAGGTCTTCACTGTGTCTTGGCTGGTTATTGGTCAGGCGAGCTTGCTTCTGGTCATGAAGGAAAGTAGCCAGGAGCACATAACAGAAGGGACCTTGGAGGTCTTCTAGTCCAACCCCTTGCTCAAGCAGGAAATCCTATACCATTTCAGACAAATGGCTATCCAGTTTCTTTTTAAAAGCCTCCAGTGGGCTTCCGGTTTGAATCCCGGCGCCGATGGCGGCTTTTCTCTGAGCCTCCCGCCCCGAGGACGCATAAAAGCCGCAGGAGCAGCATCAAACAGCTGCTCCGCGGCTTGGAATCCCCTTCCCCAGGCAAAGGGGAGGGGGGGAGCTTCCCTGATAGGGGTAGAACTCCCGAGCTCTCATAGTTTCACAGCTGTGGGGGTGAAGGTGAGTTCCCCCGGAGTCAGGGACTTCGCGCTTCAGGCTGCCTCCGTTCCGGTGAACGAAGCCAGACGCGGATTCAACCTCTGCTTATGGGAGATCGTGAGTAACTTTTGTGAGCAGAGAGATCCAGGTGCTTGGGAGCTGG
The DNA here is from genome assembly GCF_001527695.2 of Protobothrops mucrosquamatus. Lineage (NCBI taxonomy): Eukaryota > Metazoa > Chordata > Lepidosauria > Squamata > Viperidae > Protobothrops > Protobothrops mucrosquamatus. The sequence goes on from NW_015386488.1 coordinate 657,434, forward strand.
AAGAATTTGAGCCTTTAGCTCTTAAGTTAATAACTCTTCTCCATTGATATTTTGAGTTTCAGAAGAAAGAAAAAAAAATGGCCGCGGAAGGGTGTTTTGCTCTTTGACAGAGACTTTCACTTTCTGGGGACTTTCAGTTCTGCTTTCACTTTCTGCTGGACTATTACTACTGTATCAGATTTGCTTGTATTGCTGGTGGGCAAGCCATTTGCTTCTGCTTCTGGTGGCAGTTTCTATAAAATTTTACTGGACATTATATTATATAAATAAAATTAGAGAAGAGGGGAAGAGAAAGTAAAATGGCTTCAAAGCGTGGGGGAACTTTTCCTCCTCAGAAAAGCTCGAGCTCTTCTCCAGCTGTACAGACATCACAGCAGACAAAACCTACTCCCCCACCCTCTCCTCCAATGCCAGCCTTAACATTGAAAGATTTACAAGATGCCTTAAAGGACACTGCCAAACAGATTAGATGTGAAATGGATGAGCTGTTTGAAAAGAAACTTGAGGAGAAACTTGAAGAAAAAAATGTTGAGTTGAGAGAGGATATAGTGTTTGCACTGCAAGGTTTGGCTGATCATGTAGACCGCATTGCAGGGCGGGTGGAAGAAGTGGAGGAACATGTTGAAGTTTTGGAAATCAGAATGGGGAAAGTGGAAGAGAATACTGATATAAATCAGAATGAGATTCTTATGTCACAATTTAGAGAAATGGAACATGCGTTGAGAATAAGAGGACTGAGGGAAAATGTCCAAGAAAAACTGGAGGAGGAAATTGCAGCAGAATTGGCCTTGGTTTTGTCCTGCCAACCTGAAGAAATCACGAGAGAAGTGGAAAAAATTTTTAGAGTTAACTCATGGGTGGCGAGACAGAGAAACCTTCCAAGAGATGTTGTTGTTTACTTTTCAAAAAAATCAATCCGCAATGAAATTATTCAAGCTTTTTATAAACAGAGATTTCAAATTTTAGGACAAGATGTGATAATTTTAAAAGAAATACCACCCAAGATACTCAGAAGAAGAAAGGACTTTGCGTTTTTGGCTGAAGAATTGAAAGTGAGACAAATACAATTCAGATGGGATATACCAGCTGGCATAATGGTTAATTATATGGGCGTACGTTATCAGCTTAACACGGTGGCAAAAGCAAGAGATTTTTACAGCTCAATTCTGAAAGCAGGCCCATCAGTGTCTCCTCAAAGTATTAGGAAGGAAAGAATTCAAGAAGATAAAGACACTCAAGGAGCCACATCATCATCAAGCGTTACTAATTTACAAGATCAAGTTCAAGCTGAGTTACAACTTTTGGAAATTAAAGATGATCCAAAATCACAGAGATTGGCCCGTGCAGCTCACAGATGTAAAGAAAGAGAGCAACGAAGAGCGGATGCGGTACCCATAGCGCAGCAAGTAACTTCAGAGCCAGTGGGAGGAGCGAGACTGAAGAAATCAGTGATGGCTGATTTGCAAGGGGCGTTCCTGAGGCTCTCTGCCACTAAAGATGGCAAGGTTCCTGACATGGAATGTTAACGGCTTGAATTAACCGCAGAAAAGAAAAAAGGTATTTTATTATTTGAAGCAACATAAAAATGACGTTGTTTGCTTGCAAGAGACTCATATTACAGTGAAAGATCAAAAGTATCTGATTAATTCACGGTTGGGAATACATTTTATTGCATCTGCGCCTCAGAAAAAAGGTGGAGTAGTTATTTATGTTAAGAAGGAGTTTTTGCCTAAATTGATTGATACTGACCCAGAAGGAAGATATGTTTTTATTGAAATGCTTATGAATGGGAAGAAATGTCTTATTATTGGATTATATGCTCCAAACCAACAGCAGAAACAGTTCTATAAATTGATACATCAGAAACTAAATCAAATGGATTATAAATCAGTTATTATGATGGGAGACTGGAATGGTGTCTTAGATCCAAGAAAAGATAAGAAAGGTTCCTGTAAAGCTTTTAACTCAACATTGCCCAAAACTTTTTTTGATTTGAAGGAGGAACTGGAACTAGAGGACATATGGAGGGAACGGAATATGGATGAGAAAGACTATACCTTTTTTTCGGATAGGCACCAATCCTACTCGAGAATTGACTTTTTTTTTATAACTAATGATTTTCTTTCCAGGGTGAAGAATGTTAAGATCTTTCCTAGGACATTGTCTGATCATAGTCCGATGTGGATGGAATTATTTGGTGAAGAAGGAAAGAGAAGAACTTGGAGATTGAATGAAAATTTATTTAGATATGATATATATGTGCAGAAGTGTAAGGGTCATTTGAAAGAATTTGTTTTGTTAAATATGCATAAAGGTACTCCGATTTCAATAGTCTGGGATGCTAGCAAAGCCTATATGAGAGGTATTTTGATTTCTATGAATAGTGTTCATAAGAGAAAGCAAGTACAAAAACGAAAAGAGTTAGAGGAGGAGATTAAATCGAAAGAACAGGCTTTTATTTTAAACCCGTTGGATAATAATTTAAAAGCATCTATAACTATGCTTAGGGAACAATTTAATATGTTAATTGATAAGTCCGGAGAATAATGGCGCTTGAGATGAAGCATTTCTAACAAGTCTTTATTCTCTGCTTCCAGATTACGAACAACCCGAGCAGAGGCACGCAGGCCTCTATTTATACCTTCTGATCCCCGGGCAACTCCAACCAATGACAAGGCGGTCTTTTCCCACCTTGCGCGTGTGCACAAGGCTGGCGCCACTCAGTCTGGTCCCGGGCAGCTTTTGCAAATGCCCGGGACTCTTGCAACGTCCCGAGCCTGCTTTTGCAGGCTCAGAACACAACACCCCTTCCCCCTAGATGAAATAATACGGCGCCCACATGGACGCCATCATAGTGATAGTTATATAATTAACTGTTGAGTTAAAGTCACATAGTGTGTGTAAGATGTGGGATAGTTTCCGTCATACAGAGACCCAATGGCCCCGACATCGTTTACAAAGAGTCAACCAGACAGGACCTCTATTCAGTTATTGTAAATAACATGCTCACCTCACGTAATCTGCAAGGTATTTGGGAGGGGCCTTGACCCTGAGCGACCTTCTCGGACCTGGGGAACTTGTAGTGTTTTCCCCGCTGCTTTCCACACTAGGTGAATTGCCCTGTGGTTATCTTGTGACTTCTGTTTGACTTTCTTGCCCGTCTCCTAAGCTTGAGAAGTCAGGACTCTGTGGATCGCAATACCTGGTTGACCTACCCCCTAAGGAGTTTCCAACCCCTCTGTACTCATCTCCGTGTTTCCTGATGGGGTGTGGTTTTCCTGGCTCCTTTCTGTAGTGATAGGGTCTAGGGATACCTCCCTGTTAGCCCTAAAGCGTGGGGACATCCTTCTCTGAGCCCTTTCTGTGAAGGACGTGTTACCCCTTTGTTTTGCCTGCTCTCTTGTATGTTGTGAGTTGTGAGTATGCTCCCAGTACTTCTCCGTGTCTGGAGTATTGTTTGTGAGGTGTGGATAGTTAGTATACCTCCGGTGGGAATCCCAGGCTGGAGTGTGTGTGGGGGTGTCTGTGTGCCCCCTTCCCCATGAATTGCTACCTGAATCTCCTGTGGAATTTGGGTGTTGAGTACCCGTGTCGTTCCCCACAACCATTGTTGGCAGCTGATTCTGATTCTCAGAATGCATTCCCCATTCCTCCTCCCCCCCTAGAGGAGACTGAGGAGGAACCCCAGGCGAGTCCCGCCTCACACGTAGTTGATCAATGTGGTGGCGAAGAACGCGGCCGTCGTCCAGGGACACCTCGTAGGACAGAGGCCCCGAGACCTTGCAGACCGTAGCCGGGACCCAGAGGTGTCCAGGCCCATAGTTCCTGGCCCAGACAGGATCACCTTCACGCAGGACCCGTGGTGGGTGTGGCTGAGACACCTGTGAAGCTACACGCTCCGGATGCAGCCTGTCCAATTTAGTCACGAGCCGACGACCCCAACGGAGTTTGGCCGGGCACTTACCCGTGGCAGTGCACGGAGTAGTACGATGGGCTAGAAGAAAGTCAGCCAACCTGTGATGCCAATTGCTGTAAGTCAGCTTCTTGAGGGCGTCCTTGGCGACGCGGACCATCTGTTCAGCCAGACCGTTGGTGGAAGGATGGAAGGGAGCCGAAGCAGCGTGGCGGATCATGTTGGCCTGCAGAAATCCCTGAAACTCAGTAGAAGTAAATTGAGGACCGTTATCTGACACCAGAACATCTGGCAGCCCGTGTGCAGCAAAAATGTTTCTCAACACCTGAATAGTCTTGGCAGCTGTGGTAGAAGACACAGGCACGACCTCCAGCCACTTGGAATGGCTATCAACAACAACCAGGAAGAATTGTCCCTGAAAGGGCCCAGCGTAATCTATATGTATTCTAGACCATGGAGTGTGTGTTTCCTCCCACCTGTGCACAGGGGCCTGGGGCATTTCAGGCCTGGACTGCTGGCATGCAT
>NW_015386488.1:663052-664703 GCF_001527695.2 Protobothrops mucrosquamatus
TCACTACAGGCACAGGATAAGCATGTTGCTGTAGGGCCTTGTTTAGTGTGCACTTGTAGTCAGCACAAATCCGGATGTCCCCGTTTGCCTTTAAAGGCATTACAATGGGGGTTTCCCACGGGCTGGAATCTACAGGCTCTAGAATGCCTTGCTGGAGCAACTTGTCCAGTTCAGCGTCAATCTTACTCTTAAGAGCAAAAGGTACTCTCCTACATTTAACCCTGATGGGCTGTACCGTTGGATCTAGCTTTAGTGAAACTGGAGGTCCTGTGTAGGACCCTAGTTCAGAACTGAACACATCTGCAAACTCCTTGCATACGTCTGCAAGGGTCTCTGTTTGCAATTTATGTAGCCCTGTTACTTGAATTCCCAAGGCCTCAAACCAATCAAGTCCTATGAGACTCGTTCGCTCACCCCCCACAACCAACACGTCTAGGGGGCCTGCAAAATTCTTGTACTGTACTTTAAGGGTGGCCTCCCCCTTAACGCACACTTGAGAATTTTGAAAATCCGTAAGGATTACATTAGAGGGCCTTAACGAAACTCTCTGGCCACTGCTGCTGCAGATTTTGTGAAATGTGTTGAGGGAAATTATGGATAGGGCAGACCCCGTGTCAAGTTCCATCGACAATGGAACTCCCTGCAATTTCACTTTAAGAGATAGTTTCTTTTTAAGAGGTTTGTGTGTGCCTATTCTTAAAATGTTTCGGCGTGTTGCACAGAACCCCACCCTGTTTTGACTGGGCACCCTGGTACCTTTCAGATTCAATTCTTCCTTCGGTTGTACCTTCTGTCGACCCAGGCAGACTGCAGTGATGTGGCCTTTCTTTCCGCACGCTCGGCAAATGGCGGAACAGAACCGACATTCCGCTCGCTTATGGCGTCCACCGCATCCGAGGCAACGAAGCTCAGCTGGGCCCTTGTCCTGACGATCTTTGGACCTCCTGCCAGCTGCTTGGTAAAGCTTGTCCACCTCTTCTTCAGGATCTTCTTCCGACTCCTCTCGCACGTCTTCCTTGTGAATAGTGGCGGTCTCTGGAGCGCTTCGCTTAGGCCGCATGTTCTTGACGGCCCCACCTGCAGCTTCTTCTGCTGAAACCTCTCACAGAGCATCTTGGAAGGAGACATCTTCCCTGGCGAACAGCCTCTGCTGTAAGTCTGTGTTCCTCAGTCCGCACACAAAACGATCGCGCAACCTTTCCTCTAAGTCCTTGAAATCACATGGTTTAGCTGCTCTTCTCAAGGCCGCAACGAATTCTTTTGCTGATTCCCCAGCTCGCTGATCCCTCTGTTGAAATGTGTGTCTCCAAGCCATGACAGATTGCTTGGGCTGGAAATGTTCCTTTAAAACTTTCTTCAGATCGGAGTATGACACCGTTTCCAGCGAGTCCGGGACAAAAAAGTAGATAGAAATTTTAAGGCTCATATTTTGAGAAGTGCTCTACTTCGAGTTTGGAAGAAATATTATTATAGATTAAATTATAAGATTCCTATTTGGGCAAGTCCAGGACAGATAATAGAGGGGATATCTAAGGGAGTAAAATTGGATAAAGTTTCTTACAAAGAATTACTTTTGCCGGTAGGACGAGATTGGCAACTTAAATCTTTAGTAGATCTGAAACAAGAAAATATTGAATATTCATGGTTTTAT
>NW_015386488.1:665372-670133 GCF_001527695.2 Protobothrops mucrosquamatus
TTGTAGGGCGGTAAAAGCATTTTGGATAAAGATATGGTGGAATATTCAAAATATTTTTAAGAAAAAGATAAAGTTTAAGCCACAGTTATTTTTGTTGGGCATTATGGAAAATTTGGATAAAAAAGAAATGGATTTGATGTTGAATTTGATAACTGCTGCAAGATTGTTAGTAGCTCAATGTTGGAAAACGGAACGTTTGCCCACTATAGAAGATTGGGCATTTAAAGTTTCAAATTTAGCAGAAATGGCTAAGATTTCTGCCTACGTGAAGGATTATTCACAAGAAATATATATATTTTGGTTTGGAGAAGATGGATAGATTATATTGAGAACAAATATGGAACTAAAAAGTTTCATTTGGTTTTTGAGTAAATTTTAGATTGTTAATGTAGTTTATTTCTTTTTAATTAGTAATAAGATGTTATAATTATAGTGTTTAATATGTTTGTTTAGAAGAGAGTTAAAGGATGTTATAGAATTGTTAATTGAATAGTGATATAAGGTAAGATAGAGTATACTTATTGTATTGTTAACCCTGTAATTTGCTCTGGGAAGTCGGGGGGGGAGGGAGGGGGGTGGGGAAGGATGGGTTTCGGGGAGGAGGGGAGTTATATTGTAAAACTTTTAAAAATTTTCAATTAAAAAAAAAGCCTCCAGTGATGGAGCACCCACAACTTCTGAAGGCAAGCCATTCCACTGGTTTATTTTTTCACTGTCAGGAAATTTCTCTTTAGTTCTAGGTTGGTTCTTTCCTTGGTTAGCTTCCATCCATTGTTTCTTGTCTTGCCTTCAGGTGCTTTGGAGAATAGGTTGACCCCTCTTCTTTGTGTCAGCCCCTTAAATATTGGAATACTGCTATCATGTCACCCCTAGTCCTTCTTTTCACTAGACTAGTGAACTGCAACTGTTCATATGTTTTAGCCTCCATCTCCCAATCATCTTTGTTGCTCTTCTCTGCACTCTTTCCAGAGTTTCAATCTTTTTATATATATTGTGGTGACCAAAACAGGATGCAGTATTCCAAGTGTGGCCTTGCCAAGGCCTTATAAAGTGGTATTAACACTTCACATGATCTTGATGTGAATGCAGCCTAGTATTGCATTGGCTTTTTTGATGGCTGCAGCCCACTGCTGGCTCAAATTTAAGTGATTGACCACTAGGACTACAAGATAAAACATAAAACAGGCCAATGAAGCTATCTAGGGATCCAGAGGTACAGCTAACCCCTACCCTTCTGACCCACTTCACACCCCATCCCAGGGGAGAATAAAATAAAATGATAGTACATGTGTATGTTTGTGGGTCCATCCTCTTCTATCAATGCTTCTCCCACTAAGGTCCTTCCTCTTTCCTCATAATTAATTTCCAGGGGTGATGCTCTAATTTGGGGGCTTAACATGACAAGATAAAACCCATATTTGATAAATTTGGCTTCTGAGCAGAAATCCCAGTTGCCATTTGGAAATAGGAAGCTAACACACTTTGTTAAAGGTGTACCAGGATTGAAGGTTCATTATGTTTGAAGATCTGGACACCTTTGTTTTTATATTTGCCAAAATTAAAATTAAAAACTGGAATGGCTTTTCTGAGGACAATATATAAGTCATTGTGTATAAGTCATATATAGAATTGGAAGTTGAGGAACTAAATTATCACATAACTTGAAGTGATCACAGCAATGGAATACAAAACGATTATTTTCTCCTACAATAATTGTGGATGAAAATGTCAGCAAATATTGTGAGGAAATTTGAAGAAAAAAAGAGATTACATTAAGATCAACATTCTAAAGTCTGATAATAATCAAAGCAGCACTGTATTGTGAAAATTGGAATCCAAGACATTAGGAGACCACCGGACTGGGAAGAAAACTGATGGAGGAAAACAAAACAAAACCCACTTTCTTCTTCAACTGTTAGCTGCAGAGTTTTCTATTTCCCAGAATGCCATGCAGCATCCAACTTAATATCAATTTGTTTGGGCACTATGAGCAATTAAAATGTCTGTGTTTGTTCCCAAAGCCCACAACTGGGAATAGAACAAAAAAACAAATATGGGCCCAGAAAACCTTTTTTAAAAATGAATCAAATCTCTCCTCAAATACAAGACAGATGCCATGTGATCTGGTGCAGCACCAAGCCAAAATAACAAAGAGACATATCTCATTCACACAAAGTTGAGCCTTTGGATTTAGACTCTGCTCTGAGAAATCTCATCATATGTATTTTTCCCCATCCTCCTTCTCTCCTTAAAAGGTGGCATCATTCTGGAAAATGGCAAAGAAACACACAAAATATTTATTGACAGTTTGGCAGACAATCCCAACACATTCCAAGCATGTAATTGTTCCTCATCAAGAGAAACAAACCAAAATGCATTAATGTTCCTCTACTACATGAAATATCATCTGGTTTCTATGCTTCTATATAATCAGTTTCTGTGCACTATGACTAGAGCAGCTGTTCCCATTTAGTCACCCTTAAACCCATGCGACCCAATTTTATTTTTTTAAATAAACATAGACCTCTGTTCTTCTCTTCTTTCTGTCTCTCTCTTTAGTCTTTCCCTGGTCTTCCCAACCATATTTAGCTACATAAAAATAACAAACTTTTTATATTTACTTCAGTCTTCCTCAAACTGGATCTCTTCAGATGTTCTGGCCAATAGTTCCTGTTATGTCCTGGGCCTACTGAATGACTCAGCAGGCTCAGGAGGCTGGGCAGACCATGTGGTTGCCTGGGACCAGACAGGCTGTCTCCAGCCTTGTGAGCATGTGCAAGGTGGGAGACTAGCCTTGCATTGATAGGCTGAAGCTGTCCCTGCAAAGGGAGTATAAAAGGGCCAGGGCCATTTTGTTTGCTGTTCTGTTCTGTTTGTGATCTCAATAAAGAAGTTGTGTTTTGTTACTCCTGCCTCGCTTAGATGTCTCTGATTCTAAAACAGAACAGTTCCCTTGTCCAGTGTCCTTGGACACTGGATATTCTGTGTTAAATTGAGTCCTTTAGTATTTGTAGGACTAAACAACTGACGAGATGTAATTTAAGGGAGGCTGATCTAACAGAACTTTCCCTGGCAACATTAATCTTTTTCTTGTGATTATCCAGCCTAGGTATGTAGACTGAGAAGATTATGGACTTCTTAATTCAGGTATTTCAACAAGTATTTTAACCATAAAACACATTCAAACAGTTGAGCCAACCTATTGAGATGAAATGAACCCAATTGAGATGAAATGAACCCAATTGGATATACAGACAAAGAGTTCATGTAACACATACAAACAACACTTTTTTCACTAACATCTATTTAGTGGCCTTGATTGTGTTTGTGCTCCTGGCTATAACAAATAGTATAGCATTACTATCTGATTTTCTTCAGTCATTAATTGGCATTTGTTGGATGTTCAATCAAAGTGGACACAAAAAGAGGAGAGGTGTGCTGATTTATGGTGGCAAAGAATCAGGAGCATGGTAGTATCTTTTCTGACTAACAAATTGTATTAAAAGACATAAGCTTTCATGCTAGTTATACCAAATTATATCAGAAGCCGGTGTGGAAAGAGAGATTAAAAAAAAAATTGTTCAGAAGGAAAAACAGGACTTGGATAGCGATGACAGCAAAACATCAGTTTCTAGTCGAACTAGAAGTAATACAAGGGCAAAAACAGAAGAAACGATAGCCCCTCTAAGTTTTGGTCCCTGGACCAAACAACGCAAATGTTCCGATGCTCCAGTATGTTCCCTTTACAACCACTGATCTACTCAAATGGCGTCAGCAATACGGACCATTTTCAGAAAAACCTCAAGAAGTAATAGATTTATTCTCCACTATTATCCAGACGCATAACCCAACGTGGGATGATATGCAACAACTTATTTCTACTTTACTGGATATGGAGGGGAGAGAGAAATATAGGTTATATATAGGTTATATATATAATTTTATATATATAAATATAGGTTAGGTAAATATAGGTTAGGTAAATTAAAAGTACTTGCCTGCAGATACCCTGATGGGGGAGCAAATTATCAGACAAACAGAAATATTGATGCAGTAGAAGAGAGACCGGACTGGAATGTTAACGATGAACAACACCAAAATTTGTTGCGGAATTATTGGCTTTTATGTTTAGAAGCTCTGAGGGAAGCCGCAATCCGTCCAGTTAATTATGCTGCAGTAACTAGTATTTGGCAAGATAAAAATGAATCACCAACCGCTTTTCTCAGCTGACTGATAGAAGCATATAAAATAAATACAGGTCTTGATATGGAGATGGCACAAAATCGCCCACTCCTAATTGAAAGATTTATCACCCAAAGTGCCCCAGACATAAAGAAAAAGTTACAACGCACAGAAGGGGCATTAGGGAAGAATATAGCAGAAATCACAGAAATAGCTCAGAAAGTGTTCCGTAATCGTGAAAAGGAAGAAGAGCGTAAGTCAGATCAAAAAGAAAAAAAGAAGGCTGAAATGTTAGCAGTACCCTTGGGGGGGAATGCGCATCGGACCCAACCAATGTGCCATCTGTAAACAGGAAGGACACTGGCAAAGGGAGTGCCCCCAGAGTTAATTACTAATGAGACTGTGCAGGGACTAACTGAATTGGCCAAAGAAAATGTGAAATCCAGGACATATATTATGCAAAATAGGTTAGCCTTGGATTATCTGTTGGCCAAAGAAGGAGGGGTATGTGGAAAATTCAACCTAACAAACTGTTGCATCGAAATAGATGAAAGTGGAAAAGTGCTGAAAGACATAACA
>NW_015386488.1:672774-673778 GCF_001527695.2 Protobothrops mucrosquamatus
ATTCCAAAGGCAAAAAAAGCTCGACATGGTTTAACGACTTCATATGGGGCTCTAGAGACTGAATTGCATAAATGGGTTATGGAGTGTCGTCAAAATGGTTACTGTGTAATACTCATGGGAATTCGCTTACATGCCCTTCAAATGGCTAAAGATGACAAATTTAAAGCACCAGGCATTGGAAATTTTGTTGCATCAGCAGGATGGTGTACCCGCTTCATGAATAGGTTTGCCCTATTTTTGCGGCAAAGAACGAAGATTTCACAGAAGCTGCCAAAAGACCTTGATGACAAAGTGGTGTCATTCCATTCATTCATCATAAAACAAAGAAAGATCCATAACTATGACCTGGGAGATATTGGGAATATGGATGAAACGCCTATGACCTTTGATCTTCCAAGCAACAGAACTGTGGCAAGTTTGGGAGACAAAAGTATTTTACTAAGAACCACAGGAAATGAAAAAAACCATTTCACAATCGTTTTGTCATGTTTGGCTAACGGAACTAAGCTGCGGCCTGTCATTATTTTTAAAAGAAAGACCTTGCCTAAAAAGGTCAAATTCCCACCACGAATTATAGTGCGTGCACATATTAAAGGCTGGATGGATGAAGACAGAACAAAAAAATGGCTGGAAGAAATTTGGAACAGACGACCAGGAGCAGCCTTAAAGAAAAAACCATCATTGCTAGTTTGGGATATGTTCAGAGCCCACACATCTGATGACATAAAAAAATTGGCAAAGTCTTCTCAAGTTACTTTGGCAGTTATTCCAGGTGGTCTTACATCTGTATTGCAGCCCCTAGATATGTGTTTAAATAAACCTTTCAAAGACCGTGTGCGAAAGATGTGGCATGAATGGATGTCATCTGGTCAAGCTCAACTGACAAAAGTTGGAAATCTGAGGAAGCCAGACATAGAATTGATAGCACAGTGGGTTCGTGATGCATGGGAAGAGATTCCAGAGGACATGGTGCAACGCGCCTTCAAGAAATGTGGCATTAGTAA
>NW_015386488.1:674431-689431 GCF_001527695.2 Protobothrops mucrosquamatus
ATAATGCATAATCACTAGGAAAATTCTGTGTCAGTAATATGTGACTAACCTAATGCGCATTGCACATGGATACAATGTATGTAGCAAACCCTCCATTGTATACCCGTGAGAAACGAACCTAATGTATTACAATGTGTATTTCAATGTGTATTCCTTTGTTCCTGAGAAAAGGAAAGTATAAAACTGAAGTTTGAGCCCGTCCTCAGGGTTCAGAATTGCTTGTCTCTATTGCTTCTGAACCTGTGCAATAAATCTCTCTGCTAAAACCCTCTGGAATTCGTAAAAGTCCTTTCGTTTTCCACAAGAGTTAGACATGGTACTACCATAATCCTAATTTTCAGTCAAAGTAAGAGTGTGCTTGTTACTCTCACTCCAGAATCTTGTGAATACACAAGACTCCCGAGAAAGGCCAGAACATAATCGGTCCCATAATATTTGAGTTTCACACCATATCATTATCCATTTAAGATTAAATCTTAACCTTCTGGTTAGTTCCAATTGGCTCCAAAATAACAAATTTTCAAGTTTCAAGAATGTGATCCAGTTCCATTCCAATCCATTTGTTTAGAAAGAAAAAGATTGAATGGCAGTCCACCACATCCAATATAATATACAGCAGGGAGCAATCCTTTGGAATTTTGTATGTGTGCAACTCTGTCAATCTCTGTACACTCCTAAGAGATTCCCAACAACCTGAAAAATTGGTTTTATCGACAACTGGTGGGCATATGACCAGCTTTCCTGACAAACTTTGATCAACAATATAGAGCTGTCTGCAAGATCTACAATAAGAATTTTTTTAGTTCAATAGCAACCCAAAGCAGCATCACGGACTGCATCTTGGTGATGCTAGCAGCTATGCTTTGGACAGCAAAAAGTTTAAGCAAAAAGTTGACATTGGTTTTTTTTACTGAAGCTCACTGCTCAAAACCTTTTGAATTAATCAAAATCAGAATGGAATACTAATGCTTCCAAAAGGATAATTCATGAAGTACACACACACACACATACACACACAGAGTAAAATAAAACTATGAAACTCCACTCTAATTATTAATGCCTAGCTTATGATTACCAGATGTAGATTCTGGCTATGAGAATTAATGAATGCATGAATTCATCCTTTTTTTTTCTTGGACTTACATGAAATGCCCAAGCCTTGTTCCCAGAGTTAACATAGACATTATGCTCTTATAAATGATGGAATGGTCTATAAATTCTTTAAGACCCAATTATTATGTCCAGTAATCATAGGCATTGTTTTTTCTTACCCCTGGCCCAAATGTAAGGTAGACTTTCCCAATTTTGTGCCCTCCAGATGTGTTAAAGATAAGAAGAACAAGAATTCTAATGAATTTGGCTGCTTATATTCTGAGGCGAGAAGCTCATAAAAATGACAGTGCACAGATTTAACATAGTTTTTTTTAAAGAAAACTCCCCAATATTCCCCCCAACAGAGGAAAAATCAAGTATCAGCCTGGTGGCCACCAAAATATTGTCTGGAACACCAAAAAAGAAACCATGATAATATTGAAGCTCTCCATGGTTAATTTCTAATTTCAAAACACTTCAGCCCTGTTCTCATTCACATGGTATCTAATTTTCCATGGTGAATACTATCCACCAATAATGCTCTTGTTATGAGCCCCTTCAAATTTTTATAATTATGTCTAAGCTCTACACATACAGAAGACAGGTGGGGAGGAGCATGCTAGCTGAAGCTGTCTCTACCATTCTCAGCTTGTTACCTTCTATGCATGGATGTGATAGCTTAGTTCTGCACTGTGCGTGACATTTATTGATTTTCTCAATGAAACAATCTTACTTCCCTCTCCCATTTCCTGAAGATCAAGAAGCATACACAGCACCACCATAGACTGAAAAAGAGTGACTGGCTGAAAATTATTCAGGGACCCTCCATAAATAAAGGCCCTATCCAACACACTGCTTTTCATTTGCAACTTCATACACGTGGAGAATTAGGTATTACAGAAATTGTTCTTTTTTGATGGAGATTCTGCCTGCAATTTAATCTCTAATTGTCCATTTTTTCTAATTGTGGATAAAACTTAATTATGGCAATCAAAAGGGTTATGGATTAGATGCCATTGTCGCAAAGGACTCACCTAGCCCTTCCCTGAATTACTTCAAGAAATATGGAGCCCCATTTTTATAAATAAAATGTATTGGCTGCCCATCTTACCATAAGGTAACTATATATACATTTTTGCCTCATGATGTTGAATTTACTACAATCTTTTCTCTCCATGGTGAAACATCATGACACTGTTGGCAAAGTCATTATCAGTAGGAAACTCCCAGGTCAATTCTCTCTGAAACTGGGAAATACACCCAAATTTCCATTCCCTGTAAATAAACTGCATACAGCTTCCACACTACACAAAGCAATGGTATGTGTGTTCTTATATAGACAGCAAATCGCCACCTTACATTACTGTGGAACATGTATTTGGGTACACAGGGCAAAATGGCATTTAGGAATTCTCCAACAAATTTGTGGGCAGAGAAATGTGGTGAATGTTTTGCTCCCTAGGAGAGGAGAAAATTTCCAAACATTTCTCAAAAATAGGATTTAGTCTTTGCAGTTAAGGAAAACACTTTGGGGGGAGGGGAATTCACTTAATGTCTTGGGATTTAATGAAAAAAGAGCCATAGAAGCAGTGGATTTCTAAAGAGGAAGGACTGTACAATATTTACCTTACCTACTCCTTAGTAATTTCCTACTGAAATAAGTGCAAGAATTCTATGAGGATTTTTCTGAGATTCCTTTTTTGTTCTCTGAAGTTATTTAAAAAGAAAATTCTTTTTTCATCAGAATGAATGAGAGCTTGCTACAAAAGTACTTCTTGTTCAACACTAGTGCTGCCTTAGAGGCAAATCAGAACAATAGTCCCTCTAAGCTGACCAATGTGAGTGCTCCAATATTTTGGACTATACAATACAATCTAACTGTCATGTGTCTGAGTAACGAAACACTTAAAAGGACTTTCAGGCATGTTTTCTCCTAAAAGCTTTTATTCATGTTAAAATATGTCAGCACGGCATGGTGGAATGCTTAGAACTGCTTATCTTCCGGTACGCCTAGCATTCCAGACATTGTCCACTCCCTTATTGTAGAGTCATGGTTCACATCTTCCAATCAACTTGAAAGATGTGATTTACTTCCGGTTTCTTTCTCCCGGGCTATCCCTATGCTCCTCCCTCTCTCCTAGTTGCTGGTTTAACTATATATATACCAGACAGTTCTGCACATTGTCAAAGCAAGAATATACAGTATTTGCAGCGTTGACACTAACATTTCCAAGCAGTGATCTCAAGACCATTAGCATGCCAAATATGCCACTGAGTCTCTCCCTTAGCCAGTCTAGGCTACGGCTGCTGCTGCTTGAATGAAGGAATAAGGACTGACCTTATTAAAATCTGGCATGAAATAATATACTACATCACATTTGATTCTAAATTACTAGCTGGGAGTGACAATTCTGCGACATGTTTCGATGATAAAAAAATTGAAATTCTAAGTCACACCAAAGATGGAGCTTGGCATACTGATGAAAATGCATTGGAGGGGGGGAGAGAGTGCTCACCAAATGGCAATTGAAAGTAAAGCTGGTTAAATCCAGTGATAAATTAAACACAACAGTATCTGTTTAATGGGGTAGTCCAATGTACCCTAACAAATCCCCCATTACTAGCTTCCCATTCTGAGTCACTTTTGATATGTAGATAGGCATCAGCAGATGGCAGCCCTCCCCCTCCAAATTTAACTTCTGGAATGCCCCAATCAGTATTTCAATTTAGCTGTTCTTGTTAGAAATTCTATGGCTTGCAGTCCCAGCAGATTTACAGGATATTAGTAGGGACAGCTTGACTTATTGGTCAGGTAAAAAGAGGCTGATGGATTTGCAATAGCTGGAGATAAAATGTAGGGGAAGGAATGGCAGAACCTGAGGGTGGAGTTAAGAGGGATCAGCCTAGAATCCCTACATAGCCACAAGTGAACTAAATTCAACCCCTCTTGAATTCCATTGACCCTTATCTAACCCCAAGTAGGTGTTAACCTTGACAAAATTCTTGTGCATAGGCATGACTAGAAATAGATCAGCTTAATTGGACTCTCATGTGTGGACCTGATCTTTTACTCCTGACATAAAATGACTCACAGAGTATGAAAAGGAGCAAGACAACAAGGAGAGAGGCAGGAGTATAAACATGGAAAGGATGGAGAAAAGATTAAGAGTGAGGGAGACAATGCTTACTTGATTTGTGTATCTGTGTGTGATTGTATAGTTCAACTGTCTCACCAGAAAATAGGAGGGAAGAGAGGGAGTTTACTCATATGCTTTGAAAGAGGATCTGTAGCTACAGGGGAGGTGTTACAACAATTCTCCCCAATTCCTATCTTTTAATGGAAAATGAAAAAGAAGCATTCATTCATTCATTCATTCATATGGCCATTCATGTGATATACATGACTCTGGGAAGCTAACAATTAAAACAAAATAAAAGCAGACTAAAAACTCAACAAATGATTTAAAACACAAATAACATAACACAGCATAAGACAGCAGCTGAGAATTATCAAAAAATGTACGGTCAATGTAACCAAGAAGCAGGCTCACCCACACTATCAGAGCTCCAGGCTTGATGCCAGGTTTTTAATGCCTTGTAAATCTGGGGAACTCTGGGATTTGAAGTTTACATATCTTAAAGTTGCTGAGGTTGAAAAACACTGCTATAGTCTATATACTAATAGCTCATTTAGAGGCAGAGCCCTAAAGGCTAGAAGATTGAGTGGGGAGGTATTTTTAATAGATGAAAATAAAGTGGGGCTGGCTGCAGAACTCAGGGACTTGAAGTTCACATATCTTAAAACTGCTGAGGTTGAGAACCACTGGGCTAGATCCTTAACAATGGTTATTCCCTAACAAGTAATATTATTAAACAGTTAGCATTGATATTCTGTCATAGTCCACTGACTATAATTCTGAAGGTAGAAATTTAAAAGCATTCTACCTCGATGTATTTTGGGATCTGATTTTGGATTTGAACCACAGAGGAAATCTTGGTGGGCCATTGAATACTAGCATTTAAAAATAATTATTTGAAAGTATATCTTGGTAACAGCAGCCCTATTTCTTTCTTTTTCACTTCTCCAGTATTTCTGGGGAAATGATATGAAAAAGCAAACAGTTCTCTCCAATCACTGAAGACTGGTATTATCAACGCACACTTTTAATTTTTTTTAATGCTGCAAAAATCACTTAGACACCTTGGGCATTAAACAAAACTAAGGACCTAATCTGCTGAATGATTTGGGGGAATTTAAAAAAATAATTTCTCTTGGAAAAAATTGTGAGACCTCAGAAGTGCCTTTTCAAAGCAGCAGGAAGAATACGATTTCTTAGGATTCATGAAATGGCTGCTGGAAAGAGAAAGATTCAGTTAGATCAGAATTAAAACTTGTTTTATGCTCTAAAGATATAAAAGTAGGAACAGAAAAGAATAGCCCACCCTCCACGGACTTTCAAATGCCCGTATGAGAATTATTTTGTAAGAGGGGGAAGAGCAAAGAAAACATACTTTCATCTGGAACAGCTCAGACCAGCTTCAGCCTGCTTCAGCAGCAAGCTGCCATTGAGATAAAAGTTATGTTCTGAGGACATGTCTTCAAGAAACAGTGAAATATTTTCATGCTTTGACAAACATGTTATGTCAATAAGCCCTGGTCTGATCTAACAGAATAACAGAGTTGGAAGGGACTTTGGAGGTCTTCTAGTCCCCCCTTACCTGCTCAAGCAGGAAACCCTATACCATTTCAGACAAATGTTGTCCAGTCTCTTCTTAAAGTAAGAATAAAGAATCTAGCAAGAATAAAGTGAATGATGCTGGGTTGTATTAAAATGTAGGGCTATGCAATCCTCATGTTAAATTCAGAAGAATTACTTTGGAATCCATGGAAACATGAACACAGCACCTTCCTGGGATGTCATAAAACAGCCGTATCTGCTCCCACCATCATGCAGCACCTGTAATGTGTTGCATACAGAGTGCTGGGTTCATGTTCCTCAGATTCCATAGTATCTCTTCCAAGTTAAATCCAAAGCACTGCACAGCTCTACTAAGAAATGAATCAAGAAAATTTGCCCAACTCCCCATAGATGACCTGATTGCCTCTTCTCTGAGCATTTACATTCTTCCATTAGACTAAGTAGCTAATCTCTAAAAGGAAGCTGAGTCAGATTCGGCTCCAAAGAGAGGTATGTTTGTTGGAAAGTGGGTGGAGCTATCTGCATGATAGCAAGAACAAAGTCCTCAAAATGCTTCCTTACCCTTTCCGAATGACAACAATGATTGCCCCAAGAAGGATGATCAACACCACCAGTCCTCCAGCACAGATGCCCAGAATGAGGCCCATTTCCTCCGAGTGCTGGGAAACTTCCAAGGGACGCTTACTTTCTTTACAGGCAGCTGTAGGAGATAAACGGCAAACAGATGGATCAAGAGAACATGAAAATAGGAGAGTAACACCAAGAGCTTCTCCTTTCTTGCACATAATTTGCGTGCATCCTCAGAGGACATAGGAACAAGACTGCTGGACATCATCTGAGATATTTTTAAAGATTGTTACAGCAGGTTAGCAATAGCACCTTGCCAGTTGATCTCCCCCCAAAACTAAGCAGGATAGACTTGGTTAGTGTTTGAGTTGGAGACCAAAAAGAAATCCCCAAAACAGACATTATATTGTGGAATCAAAAGAGCATTCTGGAAGAAATCAGTGGAGAATTGCTTCATTATTCAAGGATGTGTTCACGGTGTCACTCACAACTGAGTTCAATCCAAGGAAGTATTACCTTTGCATTTAATTATTCATGGAGCTTATGGAGTTATGGTTCTTATCAGTTTAAATAAAATAAAAAATGCATAAAAATGGGAATGGGGAATTCTTATTGCCATATTTTAGAGATGTAGAATTGGTAGGAGACACTTAGACGATTGAGGCAACCTCTGCTTCACTATGGAATTCCAATTAAGCCAACCTTAAGGGATGACTTTCTTGCTTCAGCTTGATTACTTTCAGTGGAGGAAAACCCACACCCTGTTTGAATCACCGGTTCCCTTGTCAAACTTTCTGATAATTGAAAAACTTTCAACTAAAACCTGGAATGTACCATTGAAATACATTGTCTGATGTTCTGCTCTCTGGAGAGATAAAGAGTGAGAGAACTGTGTGAATTCCCAAAGAAACATGCTCTTCTTGAAGCTAATTTTAGTGGTAAACTTCGAGGGGTTCCAGAGCCACCAGAAGGATGCTCAAGGATTGTATGCAATCTGCAGACCACCCAGGAAATAACAGGTAAAGGAAGCTCTGTGCCTAATAAACGTGATATCAGTTCTGATACTTCTTTCCATAGCAACTTCTCATTTTCTTAAACATGTTACAGCTGGTGGGTAGATTGCTAAACTTGCATATAATTACAATGCTCCTCTGATTACTTCTGCTGGTAATAGAAATTATGCTTTTCACTACTAAATTATCCTCCAATGATATACATGACTGTAAAATAAAAAATACCACTCCTCCCATAACCCAATTGGAACACTGTAGTTCTTATTTTCTGTAGTTCTCAGAGCGAAAAAGAGTGAATGTGCCACAGTCTGAATTATTTCTTATTTATAGAGCTGATTCGCTGCTCAAACAACCAAATCTGAACTATGTATTGTTGATGTCTGACAAGCAGATATTTGACATAGATGTACATACATCTCTTATATGGTTGACATTTTAAAAACCATGACATTTTCCAATCTAGTCAAAATTTGTCTAGAGATTCTTGTTTTTTTCAATTAAATCACAACCAACTGGTCTTCTGAATTCACATGGTGAATTATTTAGCAATTGATGTCATTGTTTTGATGATACTTTGAACTGCCCTTGTGGAAATTTGGCAGGAATCATCCATCTGTGTGTCTTTTGCAATTAAAAGCAAGACACACAAAACCTCCAGCCATTGCCCCTAAGTACAGTTGAATTAGGCTTCATCATCAAAAGGAATGTGTATTTCAAAGTTTCTGATGAGCAGATTGAGTTTATACTATGTAAGGTACATCTTTTGCATACATATTGGTAAGAAATTCTTTTATTTTAAAGTGGGATTGAATACAAAACTAAAAATCCACGGCATTTCATATCTTGAATCAAAGGAACAATATATTAATGAACTACACTAAGAAAACTCTATGCAGTCCTCAAGGGCAGCCCCATGTAGAGCACATTACAGCAATTGAAATGGGAGGTGACTAAGACACCATGAGCCAAGCTTCCAAATCCAGGAATAGACACGATTAGTACAACCTACAGTAGCCATGACTGCCACCTCCTCTTCAACTAAGAGTCATCAGTCCAGAAGGACCCTCAGATTGTGTCCCAACTGTAAAGTGTATCCATAGGCAGACTTAAAAATGGAAAATCTCCAGATCCAGGTCACCAAGGATTATACATAAATATCTTGTCTTCCATCATACAGTTCTCTCTCAGTCTACAGCCCCCCTGGCACCCCTAACTTCCCTTCCATTCTATAGGACATGACCAGGAGGGACCTCCTTTTGTTCAGATTGAGAAATATGGAGAAAGACTAGCAAGTAGCATCCTCTGCCACTTCCATCAAGAAAACACAAAACAGCTATCAGAAAGAAGATATGTGAGGGTGATGGGTGGTTAAAAAATGGGATAAATAAAATAAAGAAACAAATCCTCAAGGACCCTGAGAATGAAAAAGAGAAAACATTTCAACCCAACATTAAAACTACATATCACAAGGCCAATTGCCCATCACAACATCTTTCAGTGAACTTGGGGATCTCTCTATTCCCTTTGTCTAGATTGCTCTCTTTCTAGTCTTATTCTCCGCTGGTATTTAGATAGCAAATTCCTTGTAGGCATGGACCTAATCCTATAGTATATGGTGATCTATAAAGCACTTTGTATACCGGGAATCAGCAATCATAATTTTAGAGATCAGTGGAGTCCTGAATCTCATTTCTGCACCTTTTGAATGTCTCTTTCCCCATTGTCCTATCAGTTCTTCAAAACTTTTCTCCAAAATTTAGAGAACCAGCACCAGAAAATTCTGCCCCCACAACATATACAGCACAGTCCTGCTCATCTTGCATTATCACCCAACAACTGCCCATCCTTGATGCAGATTGTTATTATAGATTGCTTTTAACAGCTGAATTTTAGAGTACAGTAATTTCTCCAAAGGCTGCCTCTTATGTAGAACAAAAACACACCCCCCCCCCAAAAAAATATTTGTTCTTCCAGTGTCCCTGGAGAGCCATTCAGATGACTGCTAGGATGTTTCGAATTATGTCTGGGGAAATGAGATTTGTACAATTCAGACTTCAGGAGGGGAAGGAAGGAAAGGAAGATGTGACTGAGTATGTGATGAAAACAATAGTCCTACACATCTAAGAGGCAGGGAAAGACTTCTTAGAAATGGAGAGATTTCACAAAGCATAAGAAGGAAGAGGGGGACAGTTTAGTGTAGTGGCAAAGGTGTCTGGCTAAAAACCAGGAGACCATGAGTTCTAGACTTTCCTTAAGCTTGAAAGTCAACTGGGTGACTTTGGGCCAGTTTCTTTCTCTCTCAGCCCTAGAAGTAGACAAGGACCAACCACTTCCAAAAACAGAGCCAATTTTATCTAGTGGTAAAGGCACTAGGCTAGAAACCAGGAGACTGTGAGTTCTAGTCCTTCCTTAGCTAGCTGGATGAATCCCTCTGAGCCCAACCCATCTCATAGGGTTGTTGATAGGATGGAAATAAGAAGTGGTAGCATCACCTTGAATTGACCAAATATTAAGGCAGGATTTTTTAAAAAAATGAAGTAAATAAACATATAAGAATATTTACCTTTCCGAGCTATTCGGATACAATTCAGTCTTGTTTCCTACAAAAGAAGAAAAAAATAAGCAAGGTTTTATCACACCCATGATCTCTTTGTCTTGCTGTTTGAAGTGAAAGATATTTGACTTATGGTCAAATTTTAATTACGGTCATAGGCCGACATATGAGGAAGATCATAATACTCAGAGAGTTATTTCATTTTTGTTTTTTGAGGAACGAATGAACACATTGGATATTATACAATTCTCCAGTGTGGCTGCAAATTGCTGAATACATGCTTTCTACAAAATATATGTTTCTTTTCTAATTATCATTGGCATATATACCTCATACCTGACAACTTGTGCTGCCCTTTCCTTTGCAAATACTTTTTCCCCTTTAGACCAAGTGAAATTACTTGGGGGGAGGGGAGGAATGCAAAAAAACATTTAGGACTTCATTACTTCCTGACAGTTTTCAATAAAAAATCATTCTCAGACCTTTCTTCAATATTTTGGAGACCTATCATTGATGCTGTGCTGAATTCACCAATGCTCTGGTTTGGTATAAGGCAGAATGGGGGGGGGGGTGTTGGTGAGCAAACACACCCCTATCCAGAGTACTAGAACTGCAGTCCCCAATTTTTCTGGCTCCACAGACCAGCAGCAGCAGTGACAGTGGCAGTGACGGGGGGGGGGGAGAGGATGCTTTCATGCACGCAACCTAGCTCCTGTGCATGCACAAATGAAGCTTCATGCACTCACCTGCCACTTTTGTGGCCCGGTTCCCAACGGGCAATAGACCGGTATGTCCCAGGGGTTGGGGACCCCTGACCTAGAACTAAGGAGAAATTTCCTGATTGTGAGAACAGGTAAGCAGTGGGACAGCTTGCCTCTAGAAATTGTGAGTTCTCCAACACTGGAATTTTTAAGAAGAGGTTGGACAATCATTTTTCCAAAATGGTAGAGGGTGTCCTGCTTGGGCAGGGGGTTGGACTAGAAGACCTCTAAGGTCCCTTCCAACTCTGTTATTCTGTCATTCTTCATCTGCAGATTTATTTCAGTTACTTCACAGAAAAGAATGGAAATGCTGTCACCTCAGTCACAATTCTGTAATCTCAGACACATTTGAAGGAGGATATGTAATTTGACACTGAATCTTCACCCACCGCCACTACCACAGATTGCAGCCTATGGGTGGGAAACAACACTATTAGGCTGATGGTTTTCCTTGGCAAGGACTGACAATAAGGTATTCAACAGATTGGGCAGAGGCTCAGGAGCCAAGGCAAGAAAATCCACTTGTCATCTCTTTGCTATCCCCCATTGTCCAGAACCTCCCTCAAAATCTTTCACCAGCACAAAAACATTCTCCACTTTGCTTGCCTGCCTGCCTGCCTGCCTGCCTGCCAAATGACATAATAATGCCACTACTGCAGATGGAAATGGAGGAAATTAAACCAATCGTCATTATTTGGCTTAATGTCCCTTCTATCAAATCATGATGTTAGGATTCCTTGTTGGACCATTGGGAATATTTTGATGCCAACTGCAAGAGTACCAGACTGCATTTGCAAGGAAGAGGCTAGAAAGAATCCCAGGCAAAGTTAAACTCTTTCAAAAACAACCCCCCAGCTGCTCTGTTCCTCCTAAACCTAGGCCATGAAATTAGCGTGGTCTTCCAGAAATTACCACTGTGGGCTTGGAAGAGACCATCTGAACCCCAAGCATAATCTACTGAAACAAGGGTTAAGAACAAGCGTTTATTATCTTTTTAGTTTAAATAAAGCATAGACACATCTGAATGTACTCCAAATGGTTTATAACCTGCATGACATATGAAGTGGGGTGATGTGGGGTTCAGTAAAGGACATCAAGAAAATTGAGTAGATTTGAAAACACAAGTTTGTCGTCTGCCCAGGTTGCTGAATTTCCAAGCTTTTTGCCCTTTTGCCAAAGTAGGGAAATGGGTGAGATAACTTCTTAATCGTTTTAAGTTACATCTATAATTAAAATCCAGAGTGTCAGTTTGGTGTAGTGGTTAAAGCATCAGGCTAGAAATCGGGAGTGTTCTGTTTTCTGCTGGGTTCAGCATTGAAGAGACAGGAGTAGTAAACAGGTACTTCTTTACTGAAGACAAAACAGAACTCAAACAAAGATGGCTCCGGCCCTATTTATACATTCAGCTTGGGGCACTGTCAGCCAATGAATGCACCATATTCTCCCACTCAAATGCATACTGATTAACCTTGCAGACAGCAAGTCTGGCTAGCAGGCCATGTGGTCTGCTAACGGTTCCAATGCAGCTCCCTGCACCTGTTTCATAAGTAAAGCTCAGTACATTACACCCCTCCCCTCCTGGTTCTTTAACACATACACAATATTTCTTGTTGTTCAATACTACACACGTTTCACAAGACACACAATGACATTCAATGGTACAAGAGTCTTACAATTTACTGTCAATATTCAAAATACCAAACATTACAGGTCATACAAAGACACAACATTAAAGTACTTAGGCATTTCAATTTCAAAAGAACATACATAAGCATTTCAGTTGCAATAAAAATACATAAGCATTTTAAGCTTGCAATGACAGAAACTTCACGTAGTCCTTTAAAAACTTCGGTGGGCCTTTGGCCCACTCCGAACGTCTCGGAGCTGCTGCTAGCTCCCGATCTGCAGCTCGCCTGCCAGGCTCAGCAGACCGGGGCTATTGGACCCGTCCGATACAGGTGAAGCCAATACGTGAAGGCTGGCCTGTCCCGGTAGACCCAAGCCTTTGTCCATTTGCAGTTGGCCGGCCTGTTCTGGTAGGCCCAAACCAAAGTTCCATGGTGGAGTGGAATCCACCTGGTCGGCGTAAGAAGCCGATTGGGAACAATGTCCTGTTGGTTCAATGCCTGAGGTAGTAGTGGCGTGAAAAGCCGATTGAGAGCAATGGCCCGTTGGCACATTGCCTGAAGTAAGAGCAGTGTGAAAAGCCGGTTGAGCGCAATTCCCATGGACATAGTGCCAGAGTTAGGAGCCGCCTCGTTGGCAAAACCCCCGTTCTGTGAACACAATGCTTCCCTTTCACTGAGAGACTGAGATTTACGATCGTGATCGTGTTCCTCCTCCCCCCCGAGAGCAGAGTCAGGAGTGGAAGGGTGGCTTGGTAACCTCCAACGAAGCTGGTCACTGTGCCTGAACAGCACATGACCGTCTTCCAAGGCCACTTCGTAAGAAAGTGGCCCAATCACCTTACAAACCACAGCTACCACCCACAGTTGCCCTGATCCATAATTGTGAGCCCAAACCAGATCACCCACTTGCAATTGCCTTGGTGCCTTAGGGTGTTGCACCTGCGAGGCAACCCTATCAGGGTGTAAGCAATCCAGCTTTGTGATAAGACGGTGACCCCATCGGAGCTCAGCTGGGCTCTTGCCTGTAGATGTGCAAGGCGTCAACCTGTGATGCCAGTTGCCATGGGTGATCCTTTTCAAGGATTCTTTTGTAGTGTGAACCATGCATTCTGCTTGGCTGTTAGAGGCTGGGTGAAATGGAGCTGATGTGGCATGCCTAATCATATTTTCCCTTAAAAAGGACTGAAACTCTGAAGAAGTAAATTGAGCTCCATTGTCGGAGACGAGGACATCTGAGAGCCCATGCGTTGCAAAGATCCCCCTGAAAACCTGGATGGTCCTAGCAGTCGTCGTAGTGGACACTGGAATGACCTCCAGCCACTTAGAGTGACTGTCCACAACAATGAGGAAGAGTTGCCCTGAAAGGGGCCAGCATAGTCCATATGTATTCTCGACCAAGGGGCTTGTGTGGCCTCCCATCTATATACAGGGGCCTGTGGTATTTCTGGCCGGGACTGGCATGCATTCCATCATGCTCTGAAAGATGCCAGGGGCTACATTCATCCCAAACTGTAGCCTTCGCACTTTGAAGGCTCCCCGGTGAGTCACAATGGTTTGGGCCTCTGCCGTGGCATTGTCCACCAGCAGTTGCTGATAGGCCTGGGCCAAATCTAATTTGACGAAAATGCGATCTCCCTGTAGAGACGCCAGAATATGGCTAACTACAGGCACCAGATAGGAGTGCTGCTGGAGAGCTTTGTTTAATGTGCATTTATAGTCAGCACAAATGTGGACTTCTCCGTTGACCTTAAGTGGTGTGACAATAGGGGTTTCCCATGGACTACTATCCACTGGGTCCAAAATGTCCTGTTGCAACAGCTTGTCCAGCTCTGCATTTATTCTCTGCTTGAGAGCAAAAGGCACCCGACGAGGCTTAATCCTTATCGGTGCCACAGAAGGACCTCCACACCCAAAACACTGAGAGAAGGGAACTGCCTTGTCAGGTTGCCTTTGAGGCCTTCTTTCTGGAGGTTGCTGCAACCGATTGACTTCATGGTCCGATTCAGAGTCTTCAACCCTCTCGGCGTCCTCTTGGTGGACCATGTCCAAGCAAGGAGGGTTCTTGGAGAGCCGCAAGGCCTTAACAGCTCCGCCTGCTGTTTCTTCGGCCGTTATCTCCCTTAACGCATCTTGAAACATGTTTCTCTAGCAAAGATCTTTTGCTGAAGTTCTCAGCTCCTCAGACCACAAATAAATGCTCCCGTAACCATTCTTCAAGATCCTTGAATTCACATGGCCTTGCAGCTTGGCGAAGAGCAGCTATGAAATCTGCGACGGACTCCCCGGGACTCTGGTCCTGCTGTTCAAAGGCATGTCGCCAAGCGATGACTGAAAGCTTCAGCTCAAAATGTTCCTTGAGCATTTTTTTTAGTTCAGCATAAGCAATAGACTCCAATGGCGCTGGTGCAACCAAGTTCTCCATTATGTCGAATGTTGCTTGGCCGCAAACACACAGCAGTGTCGCGGCCTTCAATCCATCTTCCCGAACTTGGTTGACTCGCAAGTAGTTGTCAACCCTCGTGACGTAGGAGCTCTCAGGATGAGCAACGTCAAATTCTGAGAGTCGACCTATATTCACCATGGTGAGTCTTTGGCGGCCTTTTCAATGCCTCATGCTGCAGAGGGGTTACAGGGCAGTTCCTTGAAGCACTCTCCTCCAGCGTTTTTATACTGGCAGGCAGAGTG
>NW_015386488.1:693183-717545 GCF_001527695.2 Protobothrops mucrosquamatus
CTTCACAAGGAGGGACTCTGCACCGTCTATCTGAGGCACAGTGGCCTCCCTTGGACAAAGGCTCTCCCTTATAATGACCGCTACCCCCCCGCCCCTACCCCGGGTCCTTGGCTGATGAAATGCCTGGAAACCTGGCGGGCACAGGTCAACAAGGGGAACTCCCCCCTCTATGCCCAACCAGGTCTCGGTGATACCTGCCGGATGTTTTGAACTGGAGATGGTATGCTTGGAGATGTGGCTCCTGCATATAAATTCTGTGCTCTGACAGAGATCCTGCAGCTTATAAAAGATTTAAAAACAATTTAACTGAATCTCTAAATGTGCTTAAATTGTGACATTAGATTGAATCATTCAATTTCGCACTGAATGGGAGTCGATTGCTAATCTTGGTCATCTCAATGTGATGAAGTCTGGTGGGCTGCTTTTTGATTTTCATTTAAGACCCTCCAATTTGCACATTGCCTGTACAATGTGTCTACATATATACGTTCCTGCACAAGCAATCCAGATCATGCATAAATAATATATTTGAGTCACCAAATGGTGCAGATGGGATCCTTGCATTACATGCATACAAGACTGCTAAGTTATTTATCCATTTAGCTAGATCAGTGGTTCTCAACCTTTTTAATGCCGCGACCCCAACCGGTCGTAAGTCGAGGACTAAACCGGTCGTAAGTCGAGGACTAAACCGGTCGTAAGTCGAGGACTAAACCGGTCGTAAGTCGAGGACTACCCAACCGGTCGTAAGTTGAGGACTTTCCCTGGCCGGGAGCACCGCGCATGCGTGGTTACGCCCCCTGCGCCGGCCGAGGCGTAGCTGGCAAGCGGCAGAGACGGAGCAGGCCGACCACCAGCTGGCCCAGCCCAAGGGAGGTAAGGCACCCACCGGAAAAGGGGAAAAAAAATGGTGGACAAAAAAAATGGCGGACAAAAAAAATGGCAGACAGCCTTGCTTGGCGACCCCCATGAAATGGTCGATCGACCCCAAATGGGGTCCCGACCCACAGGTTGAGAACCACTGAGCTAGATTGTCTGGCAACCGCTTCCCCAAGTGTGAAGATTAAAGATTTGCTAGTCTTTTAAATTGGAAATAGAAGCAACTCAATTTGGGATGCTCTACATACAAAGAAAGTATCCCTCCCCTTAATTATAGTCCTAAATGTTAGGAAATCATCTCATGGTTCAGTAAGTGGTGGGGACGTTTACTGCAGTAAGACTGTTGAAGTTAGACTGTTGGGTATTTCACCCTGATAGGAAATTACAGTCAGTGTAAGGAAAAGAAGCATAGAAACGAATATATTTTAAAGAGGGAGCTGTACCAATCAATACCCAGAGCTTGCTACTCACCCCTTTGAGATTGCTCATAGCCTGGTAGTAGATGAGATAGGCCTTCTTGGGTTCCAATGGAGGATTCCAGTAACCACTATAGGTTTGATTGTCTCCTACAGTGAAGGGTCTGGCTTCTGTGAGGCTGCTTGGGGAAAGTTCAGCTCCAAAGTAGTGAACCAAGCCACGGGATATGGCGTCATCAAAAGTGAGTGGCACTGGAAAGCATTCTGGGCCACTTAACTCTCGCTTGATCTTCTTAGGTCTGTCTTCTTCCACAATGACTTGATATGTGCTGGGAACCCAATAAGGTTGGGAAGAGAAAGCAAAAACAAGAGGTGATGTTAATTGAAGCCCATCCTAAACTAATTTATGTTTAGTTATTTATTTTTCACACTTCTTAACCATCCATCTCCCTCAAAGAGGGGCTGCTGGTTCTCTTACACTGCCCTTTCTAAATCCACACTGTCTATCTTCTGACTTATCTATTTGTAGTGGATAATAAATCTTTTCATCTAAAAGTATGGCATCACTTCACTGTTGGTAAATGAATTGCTTTCAGTAAAGTTTCCAGGATGAAGAAAGAAACAGATACACTTTTGATTCTCAAAGCCCTATTGTTCTGTGTTGGAGGAAGTGCCTGTAAACTAAGAGATTGCAGAACATGCTATGAAGTAAGCATGGTTGTGCTTGACTGAGACCTCCAAGAAATTTCCCATCAGCAAAAGTACTAAGAATTAGAGTCAAATAGAAGGAATGCTCATGCTATTATCCGAAAGGCTCCTCCTGAAAACTTCACAAATAATTTTGTCTTCCCATAGAAGCATTGCCCTGTAAATGGAATATTAGCAGCAGGGTTTTCCCTATCAATTCTACATCATAACAGTCAATCACCCAGCATCATAATAGTCAATAAGCATTGTCAACCTGGGGCCCTTAACTTAATTTTACGCAGCTCTTGACTAATTGCAAATGTTTCCTGCAAGCTGTAAATTGGAGTTTGTCAAGAGCAATCTCTAGTGAGGAAGAAATAGAATGGAAAGGGGGTTTTCAGACCCAAGAACAGCATGTGGTGGTTCTTCCAAGCTGAGTTCTGTATTGTTTCCACACCTATAGACCAGGGGTGTCAAACTGCTGGCCCACGGGCAGGATGCATCATGGCGAAACCGCGCCCACTCCATTGTCGGCAATGGAAAAAAGGTTGTGACATGTCGTGACATGTCACGTGACATTGCGAGTTTGACACCCCTGCCATAGACATAATCTTGTCAAACTAAACACTCTGACTATCTGTACCTATAATATAATCTGGGGACTCTTAGGGAGGGACTGTCTTCACCCTCTTTCTCTCACATAAACTATCTGGATGAGTTGTCTCATATTCCTCTGGAATGTACCCTCTTCTTCCTGGGAATCCAGGCTACTATATTCTATCACAAGAGAGTATCAACAGGAGAAAAGATGGCTTCATCTGCTTTTGTTTCTAGCAATACTCCCATTTAAACTCCACCTATTATTTCCAAATAGGACCTCTGGACCCTCTTATTCTCAAGAGAAAGAGAGAGAAAAGGTGCTGCTGCGTTATGTGAATGATAACATAAATTCATGGAGCTTCTGGGTTCCTGCAGTTTGCCTCAATTTGGGCCAGCTAATAACATATCAGGGATCTGGCCAAAAGCATTTTCATTATGGAGGCATCTCTGATCTGTTTCAATGACTTACCAAAGCAGATGCGCTATCATCGGTTTTCCATCTTTGAAATTACCAAAATAGCTCCCCAAGGAAGGCAGATACAGGCTTTGGCCAACCAATCTGATAGGAAGGCAGCTGCTAAATTTGGATCTTGCTGACTGCCGTTCCCTCACTGCCAAAAGCTCAAGGAAAAGAAGCTCTTAACTTGTGTACACAACACATTCAAAGATGCTCGCTCTTCTATCACCCATCAACGCAACATACAATTGTTCTATTCTGCCTTTGGAAGGTCCCCACTAAAAATCCCAACACAGAAGCTTTGGCAACCATATAGCTACCTTACTACCACCATCAGAACAGGTACTTTCAGTGTGTCTAAGGTAGCTGTTTAAATACCTGATGAAGTCTCACACATTGAAATAAGTTTTGTTAACACCTGGTCTGAAAAAGCAAAACCAACCCAAATGTTTCCCTCCCTGTATGAGGCAGATAAATGGATAGAGAAAACTACACAGGATGCGCTGAATTCTGCCCTATTCTTCCACATACACTGGGACACAAAAAATGTTAACTGAAGAGCCTAAAACAAATAAAGCTGACAGTCACATCCCTCAGTTTTGTCTGGAAGTGAAAGCTCCTGACAAAATCCCAGTAGTATAATTCAGCTGTTAACATAATGAGGTCTTCAAAGCCAACTAGTTATATTTGTGCACTTGCAAGAACAAAGCTATGCAAGAGTGTGACACAAGGCTGTCAACGTAGCACCCACGCATCCTCCCAGCAACCACAGGCGTTAACGTAGGAAAGTGCTCTAAAACAAGGATCTCCAGCTTTCGCACCTTTAACACTTGTGGACTTCAACGCCCAGAATTCCTCAGCATGGCTGGCTGAGGAATTCTGGGAGTTGAAGTCCACAAGTCTTAAAGTTGCCAAGGTTGGAGACCGCTGCTCTAAAAGGCCTGGAGGCAAAATTTAAACCTTCACTTTCTTAGGGACATATTTTTCTTTCCAAGGAAGTCTACAGCTTAATTGGTGGAAAGGGGAAAGGAACCCAAAATACTGAAATAGTTCATTGGATTATGTTTTAATAGGTTATTTAAAATGAAAAGTATCAGTATGTTATTACTGAAACAGGATAAACATGCTCCAGGGGTGAAGGCTGAACAACTGTGTGTACCACTGAAAGAAAATTAAACAAAAGAAAATTATTATTTCTGGGTAGAAGTATTCAATTTATGGATAGCACAATTAAGGCCAATGGTTCTCAATGCTTCCCTTCTTGCAAAAAAAGTCAATGACTTTGTTTTAATGCTTTTTAAAACAGTTGCCATGCCTAATTATAGCATATCCCTTTATTTATCTTGATCACTAAATTAACCAATCCTAGTTGTGGATGGGCATCTACTGAACATCCACTGACATCCTGTATATTAAATTATATTAGACCAAGCCATGTCCCTCCCCCAAATCATCCAAAATCTTAGATGCTAACTCCATAAGTTATCTGTGAAGCAAAAGAGGTAAGCATCTCAATAAAAAGAGGCATTTCAGCCTTGCAGGACAAGCATATTTTGCAGTTAACATTTTTAGAAAGCAAAGAAAGATAAAAGGAAATAGCCTTATTTCAAAATTCAAACTAAATTCATGATGCATTGCACAGGACTGGCTGTCCTATAAAGATCGGCCAATCTGTCAATTTTGGTTAGTCTCTGTTTCTTATTTCAGGAAATATGTCAGGCTCCATTTGTCAAACTAGAGAAGTCTGCATTGAAATGCTCCACATTTCTTTCAACTTACAGATTTTGTTTTTGCTATGTTTCTCAGTGTAGAATTTTGTAAACAACTCTCCCTAATGTAATGCACTTTTTACATTTTTACATTCCTTTAAAAAAGGAATTGTGCATTGCATTCCATAATACCTTTTCTTAGGATTCCGATAACCATGAATTTCAAACAATAATGGTTTACCAAGACAACCTTGCTGGTGTTTCAAAGCAATTTCATTCCAGCCTGCATTCAGTTATTAGTTTAGTTTAAAGGGCACCTGTTATTGTTGACTCTTTATAATGAAATTATTTTAATTTTGTGTACAGAGCTTTCCATTTTGTTTCCTTTGACTTTATTAATAACTCCTCATCTCCTCTGCCCCGAACCTGCTAGGAATGGGATGGGCTGTAAATATTGTGAAATAAAAAACAATTGCATTGTTAAAAATATGAAATTAGATAATCATTAATTTATCCTTATTACTACCTGATTGGGGCACCCCTGCCCTGGGCTGGCCGCAGGAGAACAGTGATGGTGCTATCCGACTCTCCCAGTGGTGAAGGTATGTCTCCATAATCAAAACTAGGTGCTGAAACAAAGCAAAAGGCAACAATCAAATGGGACTACATTTCACTCATTTTCTAGGTGCATTGTAGGGCTTCAAGCACACCATTGTAGCCACCATCTTGAATTTTTTTAGCATATGCTATGGATACGCCAATTGTACGTTACAGCTGTAGTAAGCAGTACTAGTCATAACAGCAAGCATCATTATTATTATCATAAGAAATGGCAAACCATATGCACTCTATTTATGGACTATGGTTCGTCACACAGTCAGCCAAATGTTCAGACTGGATTTCATGTTTTTATCCATCTATGGATTCCTTCCCAAGGACATGGGATAGGCAGATGTGGATGTTTGATGGTATTAAAACTATCATCACAGAATTTAAGCTGTTCCAAGTAAAGCTGCCCTTTGCAATGACTAATGGTGATTTTGTCACTGCTGATGATGTTCAACTGGTGTTCTAATTCTTTTGGGATTGCACCCATTACTATCAGTACTAGCTTTGCTTTCTTTTGCCACAACTGTTCTATTTCTATTGGCAAGTCTTTGTATTTTGTGTTCTTCTCCAGTTCGTTCCCTCCTATTCTACTGTCTCCAGGTATTGCCACTATTTTTATTACTGTAATTATTTGTACCCCACCTTTTATTATTTTGTTTTTGTAAATAACAAGATAGTGAACAACACAATACGATATCCTCTTCCTATTTTCCCAAAAGCAACAAGCCTGTGAAGTGAGCTGGGTTGAGAGAAAGTAATTGGCAGCCAGCTTTCATACCTAAAGCGGGATTGGAACTCACAGTGTCCTGGTGATTGGCCCTAAGATATCTAGCCAGCTTTCATGCCTAAGGCAGAACTAGAACTCACAATCTCCTGGCTTCTAGCTCCCCCCCCCTATCCTGGTTTTATTACCTTTCAGTTCACATTCAGTTGGGATTTTTCTGACCATAGAGTTTTTCCCTTAGAAATAGGGGTAGGTACTGGATATGGCTGAAGTAAGCGGTACAGGTTGTCCTTGACTTACAACTAGAATTAGAAACTTCCATCACTGAGTGAGGCGATCATTAAGTGAATCGCTCTTGATTTTATGATCGTTTTGGTTGTGGTCACTAAGCAAATCCAATTTCCCCCATTGACTTTCCTTGTCAGAAGCTGACTGGAAGGTCACCAATGGTGATCCTATGAACCCTGGACAGCACAACCATCATAAATACACACAGGATGCCAAGCACCCAAATGTTGATCATATAACTGCAGGGCTGCTGTGACAGTCATAAGTGCAACGGCTAGTCATAAATCACTTTATTCAACATCATCATAACTTCAAACAGTAGCTAAATGAATGACCATAATTCGAGGACTACTTGTACCTATTCACACAGAAACATCCCCTTTACAACACCAACTTTTTAATCTTCTCTAAGCAGCAAGGCAGAGAGGCAAACCTTGAATGCACACATTCTGAGAAATCAATTTGAAATTAAGCTGATGGCTGCATGTGACCCTAAGGTCACTCTCAATCTACTTCTGCATTAAATCCCATTCAAAATACTTATGAGAGAAAGGGTTTTTTAGAAAAAGAAAAAGAAAAAAAGGGGGGGGGAGCTTGTAGCTACCTCTTTTTCCCATCTTTACATCTGAGAATAAAAAGTATCACAAGGAGACAAGCCTTCAGATCAAGCCAGATGCTCCTGAACCATTCTTTATATCTAAGGAGCTTTGAAGGAACTGGAAACACCTATAAAAAGTGCTGTCTTTTCAACAAAGCTAAGTTGTGAGAGGTGCACAATACAATAGCGATTCAATGCAATAGGTGGATTCAATAGAGATTCAGTCAAATTGCCCAAACTTGACCTTTCTCAAATCAAAATGAACTGTAAGGTGGCACATAAATAATTGCAAAGGTGTTACTATTTGTTTTCAAACTTCATCAATTCAACATCTGTTCACTTAGGATTATGCAAGAATTTGACTGAGATCTAATCAAACTTTCCTATCAACCTCACCTATCTTCATTGAACTAAGTTAAAAAAAACCAGTAAAATCCAAACATTTCAAACAGATACAGACAATTCAGAAGCTTCTGTGTTGTTCCAAGTAGCCATTTATGAAATTCAGATTGCATCTAATTCAACCACTCCACTGGATTGATTTTCCAATCCAGTTCAAATTGGTCAGTTGGACTGATTTCCTAAATCAAAAATTGCCTATTTTGATGTGGCAATTCAACTAAGATTTGCACAGGTCAAGAGCTCTCCACAACATCAGTTACAGTACTGCCCTATTCCAATACTGTATTATATGCTG
Organism: Protobothrops mucrosquamatus; assembly: GCF_001527695.2. Classification (NCBI taxonomy): domain Eukaryota; kingdom Metazoa; phylum Chordata; class Lepidosauria; order Squamata; family Viperidae; genus Protobothrops; species Protobothrops mucrosquamatus. Next base: position 700,848 of record NW_015386488.1, read on the forward strand.
TATCTATGCGAAATGAAGTAATTTTTTTTTTGGATATGTAACTGTTAATCTCGGAGGGGTTGTTAGAGGGAAAGGGGGAAGAGTGCATGGTGCATATAAATGGAACATTTTCCCTATGGTTCCATCTCTTGCTTTTATTAATGGTCACAGACTCATGTCCTTGGCTCACAGCAAGAGAAACTACTGTATTTTTTAAAATGTGCATTGAACTGTGCTGATTATTCTAAAAGCAGCCATTACTGCATGCTCCTCTCTTCCAATGCAAGGGAAGCAAAGGAAAGAAACATAAAGGATGCATTAATTAAACCTGCTTTTGACAGAGTAGGACAAATGGAAATCATGGCCAGGAACAACTTTCAAGACTAATAAATGAACAAGATGCAGGAGAAATGTACTTGCTTCATATTTGGAGATGAGCTTACTTCAATTTATGCTCCCCAAAACTAATTTCTGAATCTGAATATCATCTTTTCTCTGTTTTCTACTTCTCAATGTGTTGAGATGAAATGTTCCCATTCAAAACTTGAATGAGAAAGTGTCTGCTTTGGAGGACATTAAGACCATTGCTCAATGGCCAGTAGGTACCCAAATCTGCAATCCCCTGGCCATTGCAGGATATGACCAGGCTGAGCATGAAGGAGGGGTCAAACACGTCATAAGTCACAAGTTTCTGCACACCCGCAAGAATTCAAGTACAGCTCACCTTGAAAGCCTTTCTTATCTCCCACTCATTTCCTTTAACCATTAGTTGGTCAGATTCTTGTAAAGAGCTTAAGCTTGCAGCTTCCGGTTTGCAATCACGGCGCTGGCGAATGTGCGGGGTGATCGCTCCCTCCACTGTCCGGTTTTCTCCCGCTGGGGGACCTTGAAAAGGGTCGGAAGTCACCCTGGAGGGGTGACAAGTGTGAAGAGGACTCCCAAGTGATCGCGGAAGGGCAGCAGATCTCCTGTTTGATCCTGGGCAACTGTTTGAACTGATGGGGAAAAGATCGGCCATTAACATGGCCCATCACCAAGCCGCTACCAGCAGAGGCCAAAATTATTAACAAGCACTTTGAAAGCACCGCGGAGGAATTGGGTGAGATCCTACCTTCTTTCTACCCCAAGTAGTATTTTCCTGTAAAAAGCTTCTTAATTTCTTCCCCCTGTGAGGAAAGAGGGAAGGGAACGTTTTCCTCTCACCCTCTAAAATGGCGGCATCTGACTACCTCGGGAAAATAAAGCCTTGAAAAGAACTAAATAATTGGATTTGCATCTATTTGATATTCAGGGATGCAAAAAGTTCCTACTCTCATGGGGATTTGCTACTCTATCTACTCTTAAAAAAGATGAAAAAGAACTTAAATTGGATAAAAACCTAGCCTGGGATTTGAAAAAGATTTTAAATGCTATTGAGGACATCTTGTGGCGAAACCTGGTACAGCAAGTGAATATTCTTGACAAAAAGACCTGCTCACAGCCCAGATCTGTCTTTGGTACTATCTAAAAGAGATTAAAAGCTGAGAGAACAGCTGGGCAGTGAAATTGCTTTTTAGGACTGTGGAGGTGAATACTCACTGACTCTCGCTTAATAAATAGCCTTCACTAAAGGACTATCTATAACCACATCAGAAATGGAGGAGGACCAGCAACAAATTTCAGCTAATTACAAACCTATACTTGAAAAAATTCTTGAAGCTACTGAGATAATTAAAGCTAGACTGAAAGACAAAGGCGCCAGCTTAAACCTACAAAGCCAAACCCTGATTGCAACCAAAGAACTTCCAATTCAAAAAACAACAGAAGAGGAAGAAATTAATACCAAGACAGAGGACTTTGAAAAACAACAAGTACAATGTACTGAAAATCTAGACAACCAAACCCTGACTGCAACTAAAGAATCTACAACCCAAAAAACAACAGAAGCGGAAGAAAGTAATACCAAGATGGAGGGTGCTAAAGATCAACAATTACAACCTACTGAAAACCTAGACAACCAAATAACAACCATAAAATTGGACATGACGTTTTACTTAGACCAGAAGAAACCTGAGGAAGAAGACCAGACTGAATTGAAGACAAATATGCTAGAGCAAATATGGGAATCTGGGCCACCAGGGCGACAACTTAACTTTAAATGGGCCAATTCCTCTGGAAAATTGATAACTAGATGGTCTCCATTGATTCAAGTAACATGCACAAGAATGAAGGGAGATCTATCTGATGATCTAGAGGCATTGGTATGGAAGCCTGGTTGGCATAAAAAGAAAGCTAGAGTTAGATTTTAAAAATGAGTTTTTTTATTTATTAGAGAGGATCCTAAATCTCAACTAATGGGCTAAAGGGAGATTTTGAGATGAAGGGAAATATGATTATTAGATTTAACTACTGTTGGAAAATGGTAAAAAATAAGGGATTAATTGGCCTAATATTGAGGATTTAGATTTATAAGGGAAATGAAAATTAATTATTAGGGAATAACTTCGAATTATTGTTTAACCCAGATAACCCAGGCGATGGATTTGAGATAATAAGGATACTCCATTAGTAAGTAGTGATGTAATAGAATGAAAAATAGAAAATGTTTATGAAATAAAATAAGAATATATTCAAGTAAGTAATAGGTGTATTTTAGATATTATAATTTTTATATAGTGAAATAAAAGAAATTTGGGTTACCTGAAATTTAAATACTATGGATATTAAAGGTTAAATTGGAATATTGTAATTGAAAATTAAAAATTAGGTAAAATTTAAATACAGGATATGAATATGTATAAGCAAAAATATAATGTTTTAACTGAGTTTGTTATAATTGGAAATTTACCAGCTTTAAATATGATATAGCAAATGTTAAGGGAAATAGAGAATAATTTTTTGATGATGTAACCTGAGATATGTACTAAAGATTTTGTTATTGTACTATTGACTACCCAATCATCATGCTGCTTTCCAAATACTCAAATGGAAAACTGGAAAACCAATAAAAACCTGTTATATTAAAAAAAAGAGCTTAAGCTTGCAATAAATATTTATATTAATTTGAACTGCCTGCATCTCCTGATTTCCCTGGCACTTGACAGCCATGGTATTTTTGTCTACAAGGGCAGCACACCCATCATCAACAGCATTCACCATAGGGAAAAAGAAGGTAACCAGATGTGGGAGAATCTCCAGCTAGAGCAGGTGGAAAAGTGAAGAAACTGGCAAGCTTAGAGGCCTTGCAAAGCAAAAAGTGATATAGACGTGATGGCCCCCAAATCCCTTAAATCTTTATCTGGCTGTCCCCAAGAAAATGCAGCCTGTATGTCAAGATTCTTGTAAATAGGCAAGCAGTAATAAAGAAGCTACTCTAATCAATTCAGGGTGTTTCTTTGGTTCCTTGCATTTGACACCAGCAGATGCTAGTGTAGATATTCCCTTAGGTCAGGGGTCCCCAACCCCTGGGCCATGGACCAGTACCGGGCCACGGCATGCCAACAACCAGTCCACACAAACAAGCAAAGCCCCATTCGTGGGATGCAGGCAGCACACAAAACCACACACTCTCCGGTCCGTGGGAAAACCTTTCTCCACGGAACCAGTCCCTGGTGCCCAAAAGGTTGGGGACCTTTGCCTTAGGTGGACTACAAGTTAATCCTCAACATATAACTGAAATGAAACCCACCCATTACAGTCGTAAGTTATAACAGCCATAAAATGACCAATCCAATTTTTTGGGAGAGTCATTAAGCAAATACAGTGACTGTCCAGTGGCCACCACAGTCTTTAAATGAATGTCATGGTTGTTAAGTAAATCAATAGCTCACAATGGGTGCAGGTTTGCCCAAAACTGGAAGTAAGTGCCTGTTTTCAGTAAAAACATAATAAAACACAGCCATATGACCCTGGAATGCTGAACACTGTTGTGTTGTTGAGCGTCTACGTTCAGTCACATGACCACAGACCACATCCTTTCAAATGCAGGTCATAAATTGTCTATAGGTCCATCATAACTTTGAACGGATGCCAAGTGACCAGTCGTAAGTCAAGGACTACCTGTACTTTTTACTCAGGGCTGTCCTTCCATGCAAAGAGCAAAACAATTCATTGACAACGTCCTCTACCCTTCCTCTCTCTTTCTAAAGAGTCTGCAGGACTTGATTAATAAGTAGTCTCTCTGGCCCACCTCCTGCTGCCTCGCAATTCCTCTGCTCCCCATTAAAAAACATTGCAGCCCATTCAGCGTTGTTAATAGTTATACCACAGGCATTAGCAAACAGCCCTAAGTAGTATATGGCTTGTTAATAAAGCCCAATTAATCCTTTTTCTGTGCCTTTGTGAGGCAATCTATTAGGTTTCTTTCCTGTAATTTGTCCCATGATATGGGACTTTGTGGGAAGGGGAAGTGGGTGGTAATCTTATTTCCGCAATACCGAATATCTAAATTATCTCAGCTTTGCTTCTTCCCGTGAGACATTGGCTTTCCCCAGTCCACAGCCCCCTTCTCCCAGGAGACAACCGAAAATGCAATACAGGTAGTCCTCGACTTACAGCCATTCATTTAATGACCATTCAAAGTAACAATGGCACTGAAAAAGTGACTTACAATCATTTTTCACACTTATGATCATTGCAGCATCCCCATGGTCACGTGATCAAAATGGGGCTGCCTGGCAACTGGCATATGTTTATGACGGTTGCAGTGTCCCCGGGGTCATTTGCGACCTTCTGACAAGCAAAGTCAATGGGGAAGCCAGATCCACTTAACAACCGTGTTACTAATGTAACAACTGCAGTGATTCACTTAATGACTGTGGCAAGAAAGGTTGTAAAATGGGACAAAGCTCACTTTGATTTGTGTATCTATACTTTTCAACTGTGGTCATCAGTGAATTATGCTTTGCATACAGTAAACAAAGTCTTCAGGCTTCATTACCCCAAAATTAAAATGTTGGGGATGGGGAACACTCTGCTGATTTAAGACAACATTAGAAATCTTTTACATTACAAGATTTTGTCTTTTTCTGACTAGTTTACCCCCAGGAAATATAACCTTTACAAATCCCAATACAAACACAGTTGACAAGACTCTCAGACTCCACAAGTGTGGAACCAAACATGCTTGTCTATAGGCTTTGCACTTAAAGAATGTTCATAGGCACTTCACAGATATACAGGATTTTCTGACAGGTAGGCCACAGTCAGTAAGGATGGGATCTCACCATTCCTCTACTCTGATATTAAGCACAGGAGCCCCCCAGGGTTGTGTGCTAAGCCCTTTCCTTTATTCCTTGTATACGCATGACTGTACCCCACTGTATAACACCAACGCAATTATTAAATGTGTGGACGATACAACAATGGTGGGGCTCATTAATGAGAACAATGAGTCTGCTTACAGGAAGGAGGTACAAGGGCTGACATTGTGGTATAATGAAAATAATCTTACACTTAACACCACAAAAACTAAAGAACTTATAATTGACTTTAGGAGGAAGAGAGATGTACATCTACCATTGTACATAAATGATGAGGAGGTGGAGAGGGTGGGTAGTTTTAAATTTCTGGGCACTTATATTTCGGAGGACCTCTCATGGACTATGAATGCTAACATGCTTGTGAAGAAGGCACAGAAGAGGCTGTACTTCCTGAGAATGCTCAGGAAGATAAATTTATCTCAGCGTCTACTCCTGTCCTACTATCACAGCACCATTGAGAGTGTCCTGACATACGGCATTCTTGCATGGTATGGGAGCAGCTCTGTAGCGGACAAAAAAGCTCTACAGAGAATTATTAAAACTGCCCAGAATATTATTGGACTCCAACTACCAGCCCTGGATAAAATCTTTGAATCTCGTTGTTTGAGGAAGTTGCATAACATTCTCAGAGACTCTTCCCAACCTGCTTACAATCTTTTTGGACTGTTGCCTTCTGGCAGAAGATACAGAATAATTAAAACTCGGACCACACGTTTTCTGAATAGTTTTTATCCCAGAGCTGTACTTGCACTCAACAACGAACTAAGGGGCCACCATCAGTGAACTGTTGGACAGCATTACTTGGTCTGTTGTGTGGATGTTGGGTGGTTTTAGGGGGGGGGATTGTGGGGGGGGAGTGTGTTTGGGGATTATGTGTGTGGGACTTGGTTTTTGGGTGTCAAGTAAATTTTGTTGTATAGGTATACTATGTACGCACATACAATGACAATAAATATATATATATATACACCCACCCCCCAAAAAAACAACTGCAGGAAAAATGTATTTGGAAATGTGTTGCCAGAGATAATACATTGGAAAACATGTATTTTATCTGTAAAGTTTTGCACAACATTATGTACATGCTGCTATACATTGCTTTATGCTGCTTTTCTTAAATTACAGATTGGTGCAAAATAAATTGGGAAAAATATGTATGAACCTGGACACAAAGCACCAGCAGCTATCGTCTAAGTATACACATTGTTCTATAATAGTTTAATGGCAGAACATTTGCTTTACATGAAGAAGCAACGTTCAAAAATATTATGCAGCCCATAATAAGAAGATCTCACTGGAGAACTCAAAGACCCATGAGCTGAATCAATGTAAATAATATTGGATTTTGTTTCTTTCTTAGACTGATTGATGTAGTTACCCATCTCATTTTCACCTGACTCTAGGCAGTTTTCAATAAAACAAAAGAAAACAAAACATGCAATTGATAAAACCAAAATAAAAGCAGACAGCAGCTGGATTGTCCAAACTAATGTTTGGATTTTATCGCTTGTGTGATTTTTTTTCTCCTCTTCACATCTTTATCTTATTATTATTTTGTGTCAAGCATTCCACTGACTGAAGATAGCTGCATCTCCCTAAATAAAACAGCACCTGGGGAAAACAGACACATAGAGACGTGCACACACATGCCATTAAATGAAAAACACTCGAACCTCCTTCACTCAGCAAAGCCACCTTGCCTATGGCACCTCAAGACAACATTTCCCACTGATGCAGAAAGACCCAGAGATGGCAGTGTTCAGTTTCTACTCTTCCAGACCACCCCTAGTCATAGATCCTATCAAAGCCACTCTACTGAGTTCGGAAATGTATTCCAGCATTGAAGACTCTGCAGTGTAAACAAGACAGCTTTTGGACCATCATGCAAGTAAATTATCCAGCAGGGTTGTAATGCATACAGTTTTCCATTTGTATTCAGACTGCAGGGTATCTAGGAAAAAGCAGGAGGAGTTTTGGAGCATGAAGAATCTATTTTAGGAAGAGACATATTTAAGGATAGTGGGATAAAGGGTGACCCCCATCAGTTCAAGCAAAACACACAGCTTCGAATGCTGAAACCTCTGCCTGACAGTGCAGTGTGAAATCCAGAGTCTCAATTCTGTGAGATTGCTAGTGGATTTGGTGGGTCCTGAGAAGCTGGGGAGCTAACTTGGCTTGACAAGAGAGATGAAAGAATTTCACTACAGTTTTCAGAGGCAGCAGATTTGAAAGAGTTGCCAAAAAGGACCATAGCCGTATCACAGAGATTGATGTTAAACGCAACACATGAGTATGCATCTTTCGCTGAACAATACGGGACATTTTTTTAAAAAAAATAGGTGTTTCTGAAAGTATTACCTGGAATAAAAATATGCATTTTTACCATTGCTTAGGAAAAGTGGAATTGAGAAAAAAAATGCTATACTGAGAATATATTCAGCTATCCAATATATTAGGCTTTTTTCACCATTATATGGTTCCAGATTATTGCACCCTCCCAAAATAGATTACAGGCGTGAATTCAAAGAAACCCAAGACATTTTACATAGCTGATAGCCCGAGACCTTACTCGAGAAGCAATTTTGAATCCTAAGCTTCCTTTGGAGCAATCAAAAGAGGACTGGCTTGCTGGTAAACTACTCTTTCTCTAGATAGATGTTGTTGATGTGACATTATCTTTTGGGCAATGAAGTGGATCTTCTGCATGCTCTGTTACAGAATTACAGAATAACAGAGTTGGAAGGGACCTTGGAGATCTTATAGACCAATCCACTGCTAAAGCAGGAGACCCCATACCATTCCAGACAAATGGATGTCCAATCTCTTCTTGAAAACCTCCAGTGATGGAGTACCCACAATTGCTGGAGGCAACTCGTTCCATTGATTAATTGTTCTCATTATCAGGAAATTTCTTCTTTATTTAGATTGGATTTCTCTTTAATAAGTTTCCATCCATTACTTCTTATTTTATCCTCAGGTGCTTTGAAGAACAGGTTATCCCCCTCTTCTTTGTGGCAGCCCCTCAAATATTGGAAGACTGTTATCATGTCACCCTAGTCCTTTTCTTCATTAAATTAACATACCCAGTTCCAGCAACCATTTTCATAAGTTTTAGCCCCCAGCCCCGTAATTCTCTTTGTTGCTCTTCTCTGCACTTTGTATTGTGGTGACCAAAACTGGATATAGTGTTCCGAGTGTGATCTTACCAGTGCAGTACTTCATATGATCCTGATACTAGATGTATCAACATGAAACATACATAAATATTTGTGTGATGTTAACCTAGATGTAGAACTTTCCAATTTTTTTCACCTTGAAACCTGTGCTAGGCCCTTAACCTGCCTCATAATAAATTACTATTTATGGAGCTCTCACAAACTTTCAGTGTTGCTGTTTAAGAGAAACCCTTCAAGAAAGTTCACTACTCATTGCAGTCTTCTGCACAGTTTTAAGTCTGTCCCCCATCCATCCCTTGCTTCCTTATTTCTAGAGAAGGGTCTTCTATGCACTGGTGTCACTGTGAAAATTCCTTCCGACAGGGATAAAATTGAACAGGGAAAAATAACAAGCTAGAAGAGATAATGAATCTCTCCCATCTCTCAACCTACTCTTTCACATCTCAATGCTGAAATGCATTGTTTAACTGCAATCAGATAAGTGTAAATGGCATCCAAGAGAGGAAGAGCTATCTGAATCTATTTTAGTTATTTGGAAAGATATTAAGAGCAGTAGTAATGAGGAAGAGGCTTTGTGTGTTGATGGACATCTGAAAGGACTATTATTTGGTGGGTGAAATTTCAGTGGGATCAAGATTGGAGCATAAACAGTTAACATTTAACAACAGTCAGGACTCACAGTGAAACGGCTAAAGATATCAATCCTGAGAAAGATGAAAACTTATAGGAGCCAATGTATACCACATTGGTAGCTCCCATTTTTTTGCATACAATATAACATGCTCATAATATATTTCTAACCATGGCAACGTTTAAGGCATGTGGACTTCAACTCCCAGAATTCCCCAGTAGTCATGTTGGTTGGGGAATTCTGGGAGTTGAAGTCCACATGTCTTAAACATTGCCACACTGGGAAACCCTTGTATAGATTATACAGTGTGAAAATATTGTTTTTCAGTACAATCCTCACTAGAATGCCAAGTATCAGATGGAAGCCATATGGTGAAGCACCAGTATTGCAAGAACACATAAAAAAAACTATATTCTGATGACAAATTTCTTCTCAGTTTTTAAAAATGCTTTACCTTTAACTTGAAGAGGAAAAAAAGAGACTGTTTTGTATTCTTTCCTTCACCCCACACCTCACCCCATAAGGGGAGAATATATTGTAATTCTCATGGGTGGATTTGTATGTATTTGGGATGAGATGTCCAAGGATGGGTCTTAATGCTGTATTTTCACAGCACAAGTGTCTTTGCTGTGCTCTGTAACCAGCCTGGATCTCATGTTTCATACATTCTAAGGGAACACTTCCCATGGATTCTTTTTTCAGATTAGAAGTGAGAGCAGCCATGGAGGGTGTTGAGTGTAATTAGGAGAGTGAGAATACAAATGCTTTTGTGGGAAGTCAGAGCCCTCCCCCCAGAGAAGGAAATATTAAAAGGGGCAGAAAAATATATTTTTCCTCAAAGGGATTTTTTTAAAAGCAGAAACCAAATCTCTCTGGCCTCAAATCTCTGCCCCAAACAAGAGCCAGCCCTATACAAATGCACATGTAAAACCATCAGGAAGGTTGGAGCCAGGGAACTCAAGAAGACAAAGAAACTCTTAAGAGTCATTAGCCCAGCCCCAGGGAAGCAGGAGATGACTTTTGGGACATAATAGGACTAAACCACAGATACTAAGGCCTAGAAAAGCACTCAGACTCAGTTCAAAGTTCATGCCACAGGAAGAGGAAACTATTCCAAACAAAAAGCTAGAGAGGGTATAAAAAGCTACTGCCCATGTGCTCAGCCCCTTCTCTCTCCTCTGTTCTTTCCTGAAGAACCATCTTTCTGCTTCTTCAATAAACTGTAACCATCTTCCCAAAGCAGTCGCCAGGTTGCTTATTTATTCCCAGCTTGGATGAACCAGGATGAAGACTTATTTCTAACACTTTCCTCTGAAAACTTAATCTAGAAATCCTATCTCCTACCTTTGAAGCCATTCCTGATCATCATAAGGGATATTTTTAGTACTGAGCAATTACACTCAAACACTCTTGATTCTGAACGAGACCGACATGCTGCAGAAAATCAATGCATTTTTCTTCTCCCAACCTACCTGAGATGTTGGTGGTGATCTCGGTCAGAGCAGTTTGACCAAAGCCCTTGCCAGTTTGTGCTCTTACTGAAAAAAGGTAGGTTGTCCCAGGATGAAGGTTGGAGAAAACATGATAAGTTTCATTTCGGAGCTTGGAGACGGTGCGTCGTGGGCCAGGCACATTGACTGCTGGGTCAAAGGATTCAATGCTCTGGTAGCTGATCTAGGATAAAGGGATATACTTTAAGACATCATCAGAATGTAGGGATTGGGATGTATTTATCTGCTTGTTGAATTTATATAGCCTCCCCCTTACATAAACTGTATGTTTCAGACATTGCTTCAACCATGACCAGATACTGCAATACAGTATGAATAATCTTTGCACACAGAAAACAAGCAAGACCGGGGCAAAGTTAACCTAGCATTCTTCTTCCTAATGATGATTTTTCTAGTGGGCAGGTTATTATTTGATAGAGGGGAATATTCCATCAAAGGCAGAATCTGCATAGGACCCAAAGTGGCTCTCAGCCAAGCTGACTGATCATCAAAGCAAGAACTGGAAATAACTTTAGGATACAGCCAGGAAAACAGCTTGCATTCTGCCATCGAGACAATAGGCTTGGAAGGAACTATAAAATTGTCCTTAATCTTCAAGACTATTAAAGAAAGGGGGGGGGGAAGGCTTCCAGAATTACAATAGAGCCTATGTCAGTTCTTCGATAGGCAGCCTTCAGCCTGGCAAGGAAGAGCTGTGCAGATAAGCATCAAGCTTTCTCAGTCGGCAGTTTCCACGCTCCAATAATTTTTGTTGATGCCAGAGAGGGCAAAGGCATGGAATAAAAAGCCAAATGAGGGAAGGGAGGTTTTGCCTGGCTGCATTTTGGAAAAGCCAAAACACACGCAGAGATATGCCTATTCGAAAACTATCCCACGACAATAATGAAGCAAAGAAAACACTCCCCGTTTGGCACCTGGCTGAGAATACAGAAAAGCCAATCAATTATTGCTGCACTTGTCTGACAGACAAAGCCCAGCCCAATCATTGTGCAAGTCCTTGAAACTGAAAGTCAGTTTCTGCCCACCCTCCCAGGTCCCTACCTGGCATTACAGCTTAAGGGATCCTTTTTATGAGAAGGAACGGCAGAATCTGGGGCTGGTGTAAAAAAGGGAGATCAGCCTAAAATTCCTACGTGCCCACAAGAGAACTAAATCTAATCCCCCTTGAGTACCATTGACCCTTATCAAAAGATTCCTGTCCGTAGGGTTTTATAAATCAGTTTAATTGAATCTTCATGTGTAGACATGGTCTTCCGCACCTGACATTTCTGAAGCTCAACATTCAGGAAACATTCATCATAAATGGCTACATCCATCAAAGACTAACCAGCCAGACATCCTTCAGGTACATGGGAACTACAACTCCCAGAATTCCAAAGGAGTGTGGCAATTAGATGGGAAATATGGAAGTCCAGGTCTTTTTCAAGTTCTTCAATGAGTATAATTTGGCATGGTAATCCTCTATTGATGCCATTACTTGGGTATGTTGAATATTGATGATGCTTGCATAAGAGGTTTGATTGTGTTATATTTGTTGTTGTTGTTTTAACAGGCTGAAATGAGCAATGATAGCTGGTGAAAACAAAACTGATGAAGCATTGCTTCTGATCACAAATTGGTTCACAATTCTTCAGAAAGACCACTTGATAAAAGAACAAAAGAAAGAGGACTGCAATATTTCATTTGTCTACCCATTAACACAATATAAAATATTTAACTAAATTGGTGCCCCAATATGTAGACAATTTTATCAATGTAAATTCAATTCAAGCTTGACTTCTGATGCTTGGCCACAATACAAAAGTGCTTTGGCATTAACTTCCTTGGAATTTTCTGTTGATTTGGCTATCCAGGTAGTAACCATATCCAACATTACTTAAGTCTATATTTTACTAACCTGGAATGTAAGATACATATTTGCACCCAAGTTAGTAGCATCCTATTAAAACTGGCATTCTCTCTTACCTTTCATTTAGAATGGAGTGTCTCTCCAGAGATCATCATTGTTATAGCATATGCATGTGACATCTCTAAGCAAGAATTCACTTATAGTTCAAGGCTATTGTTCATCTTCATAGAAAATGTCAATTAATACATTAACAGGACCTTTTTTCTGACTTTGGCAGAAGGATAAGCGAGATAAGGGGAAAACAGGCACAATATCGACTTCCCCGAAATGATCTTATGGCATACCTCATATTGTGTTATGAGACCATTTGGTTCCACGGGCTCCTCCCATTTCAGAAAAATCATGTCCTCCAGGGGGGTAAATGTGAGGGACTCTGAAGCTATGCCTCCAGGGACTTAAATGAGTAGATGGAAGCAAGAGAAAGAGAGGGGGGGGAGAGAATCAGAACACATTTCTTGCTCCTAAAATCAACAAGCAATGAAGGAACATCAAATTAGGAACATCACGAAAAGAACCTTAAGCCAATCCTGGGGATGTTTAGAATTGCCTCCTAGCTTACCTAAGTAATAATAATAATAATAATAATAATAATAATAATAATAATAATAATAATAATAATAATAATAATAATAATAATAATAATAAAGTTGGAAGGGACCTCGGAGGTCATCCAGTCCAACCCCCCCACCCAGGCAGGAAACCCTACACCATTCCAGACAAATGGCTGCCCAGCTTCCTCCTAAAAATCTCCAGTGTTGGCGCATTCACCGCTTCTGGAGGCAGGTTGTTCCACTGGTCAATTGTTCTGTCAGGAAGTTTCTCCTTAGTTCTAGGTTGCTTCTCTCTTTGGTTAGTTTCCACCCGTTGCTTCTTGTCCTGCCTTCAGGCGCTTTGGAGAATAGCCTGACTCCCTCTTCTTTGTGGCAGCCCCTAAGATATTGGAACACTGCTATCATGTCCCCCCTCATCCTTCTCTTCGTTAAACTAGACTTGTCTTGAATCCAAGCCTCCAAATCTATGCCTTTTTCATATTTTTCATGAACAGGCAGAAAATGAATTTTGGAAATGCATTTTCTGTGTTCAACTTTATTGATGTATGCATTATATCAGTTTATATAGCCACCCATCTCAAATATATGATTCTGAGCCACTCACAAGCCATTAAAAGCAATATAAAAACAGCAAAACAATACAAAAACTCCAATTTAAAAACAATAAAATTTCTTAAAAACATAAAAAAGTGTAGCCATGGAGAGTGGATTTTCAACTTCATTGTACAGAACTGAGCGTATAACATTTTTTTCACATTTAGATACTCTCATATCTTCAACCAGAGGTTTTGCAAGGTTTTGGACACAGAAAGATATGCATATCAATTTAACACTGATGACTGTTTAAATCACGTGCATTCAATTCTTCCATTCCATTGTTTTTAAATTCTTTAAAAAATAACTAAAATGTCACATACTTGTATATGACGCTTCCCATTAGAGGTATAGCTTTAATGCAAACTTTCACAATCGTCCAAAAGGTGCTTTTTCAAAGGGCAACTGGACATTCTTTGTTTTCCTTGAAGACATTTCGCTTCTCATCCAAGAAGCTTCTTCAGTTCAATTCTTCAGTCAGAACGGAGAAAGCTTCTTGGATGAGAAGCAAAACGTCTTCAAGGAAAACAAAGAATGTCCAATTGCCTTTTGAAAAAGCATCTTTGGAACAATCATGACCTGGATGACTTAGAATCTCCATAGACAAACTTTCCCAACGTTTACTGATGCTAATCTGATCTGTGTTTCTCTTTTTCTAATGCATGCACAATTGAGCCCAAATTTTACGTTGCTAAACAAGAGAGTTAAGTGAGTTTTGTCAAATTTTACCACCTTTCCTGCCACAGTTGTTAAGCAAATCACTGTATTTGTTAAGTTAATCACATGGTTATTAAGAGAATCTGGCTTCCCCATGGACTTTGCTGATCAGAGGGTCACAAAATATGATCACATGACCCCAGGACCCTGCAACCATCATAAATACATGCCAGTTTCCAAGCGTCCAAATTTTGATCACTTGACCATGGGGATGCTGCAATGGTCGTAAGTGCAAAAAAGAGTCCTAAGTCACTTTTTCAGTGCCACTATAACTTTAAATGGCCACTAAATGAATGGTTGTAAGTTGAGGATTATCTGTACATATTAGGGAGGGGTTGAGTTTCCACTGCTCTTAAAGAGGTAGAAATCCATCCTTTCCTTAAGAAACTATGCTGGATAATTTTCGCCATACTACCATTCCTTTTTCAAAGAGGATTGTTGAGGAAATGGTCACATTGCAGTGTGTCCTAATTCATACTGGGTCTTTGCGTTTTTATATTTATTTCAATATTTTTGCTTTGTGCTTTCTATCCTATGTTAGCCACCTAAAGTCACAATTTGTGAATTAGACAATCTTGCAAACCAGATCCATCCATCCATTTCCATGCAAAGCATAACACTGTTGTACACAACTTTCCTGAATTCACACATACAGTTAGTCCTCAACCTATGACCACAATTGAGCCCAGAATGTAGGTTGCTAAGCGAGACAGTTGTTAAATGGGTTTTGTCCCATTTTATGACTTTTCTTGCCACATTTATTGAATCACTACGATTGTTAAATTAGGGACATGGTTGTTAAGTGAATCTGGCTTCCCCATTGACTTTGTGTAAGGACCCACCTCACTTTACATCTTAAGAAGACAGAACTCTTGGAATATCTCTTCCAACAGGTATCTTTATTAAAAGAAAATGATTGCAGGCGTTCTAGACAGGATCTGGGGAATTCTCTCCCATCCTTCAATGTTTTAAAATGTTCCCAAGCAGCCCCACCCCACAGTTCTTCCAGGTGACAATCACTCATCCTCATCTTTTCCCAGATCCCAGGTGTTGCATTATTCCCCCCCCCCCCCTTTTCCCTCACTGCCGGCAAAAGGGAGACTTCAGAGAGATTAGATGAAAGGCGATGGCCATATTGTTATGGTCAGTCCTCTTGATGAGAATCAACATCCAGTCCTTTGTAGTTTAATGAAGGAAGTGAGAGCCATAAACCCCCCTTGCTTATCCTCCTCCCCTTTCGTAGTATGACAGAATCCAGAGAGAGTAAGACATGGGTTTTTTCCAGAGTAGGTAGCTAGAAATGAAATATAATTGGATTCTGACACTTTGCTTGTCAGAAGTTCACAAAAGGGGATCACATGACCCCAGGACACTGCAACCGTCATAAATATGAACCAGTTGTCAAGCATCCGAATGTTAATCATGTGACCATGGGGATGCTACAACGGTCATAAGTGTGAAAATTGGTCATGTCACATTTTCAGTGCTATTTTCACTTTGAACGGTCACTAAATGAACTCTTGTGAGTTGAAAACTACTTGTATTTTTAGTTTGCTTCTTTCCCAAGTATAATCTGTTTGTATATTACTTTGGAACTTAGCTATTATGGCAATGTGCTCAGGGCACTATAATTATTGCAATGGAATATCAGGCGGATTCTGCCATTTCAACCTGGCAGAACTGTATGGCGATTTTCTTTTCATATCATTAAATCAAATGGGGCCCAGACATTGCTGAGAGAGGAATAGGAAAATCTGCATCTTCCAAATAGATGGCTTATTCAACCCCCCATTTCTCTTACTGGACTTTTAAGATCTTCTAAGCAAAAGATCATTTTAAAACTATGCATGGATCATTTGTTTATTTAATACATGTTCGGAATGCCCCCTGAAGGTGATGTTCATATAAAAATAATAAGAGTAATCATACATCAGAATAAGAAAAACAAAACTGGAACTCAGCCAGGCGAGCAAAGCTATATGCTAAACATATAAAAGCAACATTAACCATTTACCATCTTCAGCGGCTATCAGAAGAAGAAGAAGAAGGAGGAGGAGGAGGAGGAGGAGGAGGAGGAGGAGGAGGAGGAGGAGGAGGAGAAGAAGAAGAAGAAGAAGAAGAAGAAGAAGAAGAAGAAGAAGAAGAAGAAGAAGAAGAAGAAGAAGAAGAAGAAGAAGAAGAAGAAGAAGAATTTTTAAAAGAAGAATTATTTTTTTGCCTCAGTTGTTTCTCCTAGGTATCACACATAATCTGGATGTAAAAGAAACGAACTTGATGTTGTATTGTTTAACTGCTGCCCGTTTGTTGATAGCTCAAAATTGGAAGAGTCAAGTTTTACCTACAATAGAGGACTGGAGAGTGAAGGTTTCGCATCTTGCTGAAATGGCAAA
>NW_015386488.1:717600-741738 GCF_001527695.2 Protobothrops mucrosquamatus
AAGAAGAAGAAGAAAAAGAAGAAAAAGAAGAAGAAGAAAAAGAAGAAGAAGAAGAAGAAGAAGAAGAAGAAGAAGAAGAAGAAGAAGAAGAAGAAGAAGAAGAAGAAGAAGAAGAAGAAGAAGAAGAAGAAGAAGAAGAAGAAGAAGAAGAAGAAGAAGAAGAAGAAGAAGAAGAAGAAGAAGAAGAAGAAGAAGAAGAAGAAGAAGGGAAAATAACTTAGCGTCCTCTAGGAAAAGAGCAACATAACCCACGTGCTCCTACTCAAAATATAAGTGGTTCATAAATGGAAATTAAAAGAAGGCTGTAACCTTATAGTGGTCTTACTCGAAAATTAATTCAATCAAAATCAATAGAACATACTTCAACAAGAGCCTGTTTAAACTGGAAACAGTTATGGGAAACAAACCCATAAGGAAACAGTGAAAAGGACTGCACGAAGATCTTTGAACTTTTTTACTCTTTGTTTTACCTTAGGGCTATCCAAACAATACCTTTGAGTGAGGGGAGTTCCCCCTACTATTCTCATTCAGTTTAATTCAAAATAAATTACTTAATCAATTTTTATAGCTGCCCATCTTAACAATGACGCCAGGTTGCTAGTGGTATTTCAAGTAGGGTCCTTGGTGCTCTCCAAGCTTGGTTGCTTTCTTGCAGACATTTTATTATCAAACTAGATAATATCATCAGGTCCAGTGCTGATGATCATCAGCGCTGGATCTGTTTGGTAATGAAATATCTGCAAGAAATCACCAAGCTCACAGAGCACCAAAGATTCCACAGTTCTGTACTGAGCTACCAATATTCTCTTCTATCAATATTTCAGGTTCTATTCCCACAATGGTGAATATATTGGTGAAATTTTCATGGGTGGGCTATGACATTCTTGGACTCCCTTTCCAAAAGGTAACCAAGCATAGATCATCTTCTGGGAATTAGGAGCCTCTCTGACATCTTACAATTTTAAATATATCCTATGGGTGGGTTATCATGACAGAATGGCTCCTATAGGGTTTCTTCAGATAGGGGAAGAAGAGGCATGGGATTTGTAAGAGGATAGATCACAAGAAAGAAAAACCTTTACATTTCCATCTCAATAAAAATCTCCCTTTTTATAACTCTGTAAGCTGAGCATTTACTAGTCGGATGCCCTTCCTGACACCACATGAAGTTCACAGCAGGTATTTTTTTCTTTGTGCCCTAGGAGAGAAACATCTGCCACTACCTGGGATTGAACTCTCAACTTCCCGAGTGGGAGCCCAGTTTCTTTACTCATTAGGCCAGCAGTCTCCAATCTTTCTGGCACAAGGGACCAGTTTCATAGAAGATAATTTTTCCACGGATCGGGTGTGGGGGGGGGATGGTTTCACGTGCAACTTAGATCCTGTGCATCTGTAGAGGAAGCTTCACTTGCTCGCCCACTACCTGCATGGACCTGTTCCTAACAGGCCACGAATCAGTACCAGTCCACAGATCAGGAGTTGGGGACCCCTGAACTAGGCCACTCAAGATGTTTACATCTCAATAAATTTCAAAATCTAAAATGTACGGTTGCAAGAATATGAGAAAAAATAACATCAGCTTTATTTAGGAAACCAGAAGGTAGATTTTTAATCACAGTTTTCTTCATCGTCCATTCTTTCCTCAAGGCCCTAAGAAAAGAAAGTTAGCTCTCTTTCTGACCCAAAAGATTTTCTTCAAGTTTCTTCTCCTGCTCAAGCTGTTGTTAAGAAAAGAATCTGCCCAAGAAAATCTTGTGAATATCAACACTCAGAAACGTCAAGGCCTCTCTGATCTCTCTTAACACTCTAAGAACTGTAACACATCAACTTCAGAATACTCGTCCTGAACTGAGGAGTGGAACTTTCACATCAAATTAGAAGGAACATGTTGAGAACAGAAATGTTAACAGCCAAAGGAAAAATCACACCGTTCCATTACCTGAATGTGTTCGCATAATCCTGAGCACTGTGGACTGATTACACCAGATAGAAGCCCCTCGATCCTCCGCAAATTAGCATTCAGACAAATATATGTCTGGTGGATCTGCAGGCAATTCTTGCTCATGTATATTTTATAGGAACTGCTTAATTCCATTTTGCATATACCAAGGCAACCAATCTACCGTACTAACTAAAAGCAAAAGAGAAGCTATGGAAGATTGAGAGGGAAGATAACAGAACTTTTCAGTAGCTGAAAAGTAACAAGATATATTTCGAATGCTCAATCTCTGATCCTGCTATTCCAATTGGATCAACTAGCATGATATAGTGTTATGGTCAAAGAGTATGCCTAAATAATTGCTAGACCATCAGGACATGAGCAACAGCAAAATAATTCTCCCCAAGTTGAGGTTTTAATAAAATGAAGCATTTATATTATGGAATCCTGAAATATCTACATTTTATGCTTCATCTCTATTCATCATTTTAAAAATGTTTTGAGTCCTATAAGAAGGAACTAGGGAAGTGTATGCTATAGAACTGTTTCAACCCTTCCAGATTACACTCAAGGTAGTATTTTTTTTTCTTTTGTGATGCCCCTTCCCCTGTATTTACAGTTCTCAGAAGCTACAGGACAAAGAACTTAAATTGGTTAATATTATGGGAAGTCAGGCCTAAAGATTCTGCATTATTATTTATACGAAATATACTGGTAGATATGAGTTTATGCACCAGAGACAAATTCCTTGTGTGTCCAATCACACTTGGCCAATAAAGAATATTCTATTCTATTCTATTCTATTCTATTCTATTCTATTCTATTCTATTCTATTCTATTCTATTCTATTCTATTCAGCATGCTAACATCCTTATTTAATTTTTTATTTATGATTAATTAAAAGAGCTTTTAAATAAAATATGAAATGCAAAAGCACGCCAAATGTGGCTTTGGAATTTTTTTCAAACTTCTTTACTGGATATGGTCATTGGGGTCATCTCTATTTTCCTCCGTACAGCCAGCTGCTATATTGCATCTCTGTATTTCTGTTCTCCCTTGTGCTGTGTATGTGAGCACTGAGAGGCCCAGAGCACAAACTGTATCCAAACTGTTCTAGTTTTTGAATGGAGCAATTGGCAACATTCAGCATTTCTGCCCAATTGCCTCTTTTGTGTATTGATCCTCTTCAAAATTCCTTCCTTCCTTCCTTCCTCCCTCCCTTCCCTCCCTCCCCTCCCTCCCTCTCTTCCCACCCCCTCAGTTCCAAGCCAGATCTGTTCAATTCTGAATCTCAGTCTTTTACTAGGTTCTTTAACATCATCAAATCTGGTTCAAAGATGTTTGATTTTAGAAGGATTATCCTATCAATGGACAGGCAGAGTCGTCAGCCCTTTGTATAATTTCTTTCTAACTTCCATTTTATTGCGAAGAATAAAAAGTCAGATGGATATAGAGCTGAGCACCAGGGGGGATGTCTGGGAAAACACTGAAACCATGAACATCGTTGCTTCTTGCTGTATTGGGGACTTCAAGCCAGGCAGTGATTTCAAGGGACATTAACCAAGTTATCTCCTCTTTCGAATTTCTCTTAGATGTTATGTACCAGCACCTGGCTTTATGACTGCACAAACAAGCCAGACTCTATCCGGTAGGGTAGCCACTTACCATTTACCTGGGAATGTTTGCAACTAGCTATTCTGATTCTCCGGATGGGGTCCTAGTGTAAATATGCAATCTTACACAATTTGGCTGGATTATCAAAGCACCTTGCCCCCTCCCTCACTTATTATTGGCAACCCACAATAATAATCATAACAGACAACGTCTCAGACAACAGACTTAACTGAAGATATGCATTTATTGATTTAACAGAGAGACTTTCTCTCTCAGCCCCCAATTTCAAGGATGTCATTAAAGACAAAAGGAGCAGGCAATCATTTTGCAGAGAAGGCTCTGCATGAAAAATATCATCTGCCAGGCAAGCTTTACTGCACCCTCTAATTTTAGGCAGAACTTGGTATTTACGTTCAGCTTAGAAGGGGAAAGCAACCCTATTACCCTTCATACAGAAGGAACAAAGTAACTGAACTAAAAAACAAACAAGCAGCAAAATGTGGAAATCAAAAGACATAACTCATTGCTCTTAGCAGCACCTTTCTGAATCTATAGTTTGGGGTTGATGGGGGAAGGGTGGCAGGGTCACAAGGAGAATAATATTCCCATTAAAGCTATTCTTCTCTTTATATTGTAATCATTAGCAGGGCATTAAGCTCCCAGGGCCATGTTGAGATCTATAATTTGCCTACCACAAGCAAGCAGAAGATTAGCTAGGTATAAACTATGATTTCTTTGTTCTTGTTTTGTTTGTTTAGATTTCTAGGCTTTAAAGGTTTAAAGTTTAGCACAAGCCACAAGAAAGGCATTTGCACAGATTAATTGACTGAGGATCAACCTCATCTTACCTTAAGGACATTGTTCATAGTTAAATTTTATGTCTTTTCTAATCTAGGGGAAGCAATCATGATTCTAACATAAATTTTTCCCCTGCTTCAGCTCCAATAAAGTTCATGGTTCTCCCATTTGAAGTACACCTTCCTCAAAAGTAAACTATTACAACAAATGAATCATTTTTAGCATTTTAATTCAAATTAGGCCTTCAGATGGAAAGGTCTACCATCCCCTACAAGAATCATCTTGGTCAGATCATGTTTTTGCACTTATTCTGAAGCAAGGAGAAAAGGAAGAAAGGATGGGAAAGGTGAATTCTTTAACAGGAAACACTGAGAAGGCAGTAAAGATACTTAAGGGAGGAAAGAGGGTCATTAAAGAAGAGAGTCTTCAATCTAGGTGGGAGAAGTATTATTATTATTATTTATTATTTATTAAATTTATATACCGCCCTATCTCCCTTGCGGGACTCAGGGCGGTGAACAGGCAATACTAAAAACCACGAATAAATAAATAGTTTCTGTTTTAAAATCGAATTGAATAATAGGCCTGTTCTAAAAACACACCCATACAAAACCCCCCACTGAAGTATGAGAAAGACTCTCCATCTTGGTACCATTAAGTATCTGTTCTGCAGGAAAATTGCTTCCTGGGCTTTAAAGATTCTGTTACATTACCCATAAGTAACAAACATATTTCTAGAATTCCCATGGTTCCCTGAATTTGCAAGTCACAAAATAAAGAAGGGGGAAGGGGAAGGGAGGGAGGGAAAGGGGAAAGGATCCTTTTGCCTTTGGACAGGAGTGGGCAACTTGTAACCAGATTCTGCACTTGGAAAAAGTTAGGGAAAGCATGCACAGCATTGCTGCTGGCAGTCTTCCTAATCCTTTCATAAGAGGGTGGCTCTGGATCATGTAATTGGGAGGAATGAAGGAGGGTTCTTTGGAACAGGAATGCACTGGATGATTGAGGGAGTCTGGATCGTTTTCCCTTGCTGAACCTGACCCATTTTCAAACTCTTCCAGCACCAAATCTGATCCCATTCTGTTCAGCTTTCAGAGTTATCTTTCTGACAGAGGATAGGGAGGGAAAGGAGAGAGAGAAAGTATGCAAGCAGAGCAAGGCTTCTGGAATTCTTTCCATCCCCTTTACTAGCAATATCCACAAAAGGCATATGTATTGTCTTCTGTGCACTGTAATGATGTCATGTGTTGAGTCTCTCTAAGCATGGATGTCTGCACTTCCTCCCCAAGGACTAGCCAGGATATGTGCAAGCATATTGCATGTGCATGGATGGATGGGGAGGCAGACAGACAGGCAAAGGGCCAAAGCACTTTGCATAGTTTTTCCCTAACATTCTGTTGGGGTGGAAAGAATAAAAAGTAAGAGAATGTTTAGGGCAACAGATACAGCCAAAACATCTTCTCTTGGGTTTTGTGGTCTGAGAACACGTAAGCCTAACAGAAGACTATTTTGCTTTTTAAAAAGACCAAATAAAAACAACAACAACCCCAAATTGCATTACAAATTTCCAAATGCTGTCACTGAATTTTAACAATATAACCTTGGAGGCATAATATGAGGACTGAGGGGGGCATATAACCTGCAGGTCATTCACTTTCGTATCGAGAAAGCATGAAGGTTTGTTTCTTTTTGTTGTAGATTGCCTCCACTGTCAATTTCTCCCTGGGATCTTCAGTATACAACTCTCTTCAACAAGGACAAGATGCATCTCGACTATTGTTCCCCGTGCTTTTAAAATGCCTGAGCACGAGAATCAAGAAATCACAAGCGCATATAGCCTGCTATTTCACACCAGGCAACTGCTGGGAAATATTTTGAACTGTTGATAACCACTTGCTGGATAATTGGGTTTTTCTAGAATCTCACTAATCAAAAGAGCATCCCACTGGCCTTTAAATCAGTGGAAAAAACCCGGGTACAGAATAAATGAATAATAGATACAGGAGATGGAACAATTCAGTGGCCAATAGCATGAAGCTGGGAACATGGGCAGTGAGCTTAGTTGTGAGAATTAAGATGCATATATTTCTGTTTTCTTAGGTGAACCGCTGGAAGATATTCTATGTCTTAGTCCTCTGTTGGATTTCTTTTCCCATCTTGGATACAAGTTATCCGCTTTTCACTCTAAATACCTATAACTAATCTCTACAATGTTCAAATAAGATTCTATTATTTGGTGAGAGAAATTAGGGGAGGACAATCTGATTTGCTGTAAAAACCATGGAAATAAAGTATTTCCATTTGATTTTCAATCTAATTTAATCAGAAGCGGGTTGTCCTGCATAAAGCACTTATTAAATTATGGAAACCTTTGGGGCAGATATATGTATTTGGGCAAGTAAACAGATGTATGGTCTTCATTTGTTCTCAGCGCTATGCAAATGCTCTATTTTATTACAAGTCTTTGTGATGCACCTGAGATATCAAAAGCAGGAAGATACAAAGGAACCAATTTTCAGAATATTCTGTCCGGTTTGCATTACTCAGCCAAGAGACCACAATGCATTTCAACCATTACACTTCTCCGGCCTTTAAATGATAGTTATATTAAACCTTAACAAGATCATATGGTATTCCCAAATTAAGCTCTCAGCAACATAATCCCTATAAAGCAATTCAAATTTCTAAGAAGTTCCCCAATGGTAATTACATTCTCAGTGCTACTAAAAACAGTCCTTGTTCCACAGAAGATGGAGAAGAGCATTGCGTGATGTATTTTGTAACATTCATAAAGCAATCCAACATTCAGGAAAGGAGCCATGCACATTTATTCCATGATTATTCCATGAGCATTAATCAAGAGGCAGTTGAGATCATGACAACAAGTGGATAAACCAGTTTGATCTAGTGGTTAAGGCACCAGACTAGAAGCTGGGAGATTGATAGTCCTGTCTTACCCATGAAAGCCAATTGGGTGACTTTGGGCCAATCACCAGGAAGCAGTAAATTCTAGTCCCACCTCAGGCACAAAAGTCGGCTGGATGACTTTGCACCAATCATCAGGAGGCTGTGAGTTCTAGTCCCATCTTAGGCATGAAAGCCGTCAAATAAGTAAGTAAGTAAGTAAGTAAGTAAGTAAGTAAGTAAGTAAGTAAGTAAGTAAGTAAGTAAATAAGTAAGTAAATTCTCTGTCAACATTGTCTTTCTCTTTACTCTGTCTCATATTCCCCTTTTATTTCCTTCTGTCTTGTTCTCTGTAGCAGGCTAGGGTACCTGCTCTTGTCAATTGGTCTGGATTTCATGTTCTATGGTAGGACATCAAAGTTAATTTTCCCCTCACAGTCCTAGGGCCAATCTGTGATGCACAAGCATGTGGTAAAAATAATATGGAACATCTCGCCCTCAATAGCAAAATAAAAAAAACACAATTCAGCAAGTTTTGCTCCTCGAGGATAATGTAAGAGCATCAAAGCAATCCTGGATGCAGCTATTTGTAAGTCCAAACTGGTAAATTCAAATGAATGAGCATCATTTCCCTCTGGAAAGTTTCTGATTGTTTTGTGAGGCTAAGACCCGGCAGGGCATTGGAGGAGGGTCTGCTAATGAGCCATTCCATTTCTTAATGGAAAATGCTTCCATTATTTACTGTTTTGGAACAACCTTTGAAGGATCAAATGACAGCCAAGATTCCTTTTTTTTCCTCCATATCATTGATCTCAGTGAGAAGTGAATAAACTAGGAAAGGAGATGGCCTCTGAGCAACTCAGCTTTTGAGCTGCTCAGCTAGTGCCCAAAAAATTGACAAAGTTTCCTGCAGTTATAAACCAATTTGATGATGAAAGGGGAAGCCAAATGGGGGAAAGGAGCTCAGAGGTGCTTGTATGTGCTGGGATGAAGAGACCAGTTTTAACTGGCACCCCACAAGGCCTTGCCTTCTTTGTCTATAGCAATATCCGGTTGCTAGTATTATTGCTCAAAGAACACTATTCCCATTTCTGTAGTTCCATCCACAGACTGGGAAAGTCAGGAGAACTTTCCTCAATATTGAATGGAAGGGTTAATTTTATTCTGAAGGGTTTTTTTTTAACTTTTTTACATTCTGTTTTAGTGATTCAACTTGTCTAAGCCACCTTGACTATTTAGAAAGCCAGAATATAAATCAAAGAAATAAATTCTGGTGACACTAGGGAGACTTATGAAAAACCGGTTTGGTACAGTGGTTAAAAGCACCAGGATAGACAGCTGGAGTCTGTGAGTTGCAGTCTTGCCTTAGGCAAAAAGCCAGCTCGACTGGACAAATTACTGTTTCTCAAACTTAGGAAAATGAAAATGGGAAACCATTTCTGAAAATTTTGCTCAGAAAACTGCATGAACTTATTCAGGCAGTCACCAGGAGTCAAGAATGTCTCAAAGGCACACAAAGAGAGGAGGGGAGGAGGAAGGTGAAAGAGGGAAGGCGAAAGAGGGAAGGGGAAGGGGGAAAGGGGAAAGGAAGGGATAAGGGAGGGGAGGGAAGAGGGGGATGGGGGAGGGATTATAATGTGCAAAACAGCCTTATGTACACATAGGTGTATTTAACCCTTTATGATTGACAGAAACAGAAAGAACTCAGAAAGAGAGAGAGAAAAAATTTAGCACTTGCAGGAAGATTTTTTTTTTAATGTAATAGATCATCAAAAAGAGGACACTCTGTCTTTTTGTTTGCTTCTGCCCTTCAGGTCAAAGCAACTTTTCTAACCAATTACTTTTTATTTATACATGAAAAAGGACTCAACAGTTTCTCAAAAGCATAAATTTCTAATGAGTTCCCTTGGACAGTAACAATATATGAGAAATGAAGTTTCATAAACCAGTCTTGGACATGTTGAGATTGCCACATTAAATAAATTGGATAGGCAGATAATTGAAACAGACATGTACAATTTATAGAACTGCCCTGTTCAGACAAAGATGTATTGATCCCTGGAGAAACATAGACAGCACAGTAGATTAGACATCATATTCAACTCAAAGACTAAGAAGAAAGCCTTGTTAATAAGAAAAACAGCTGGAGGCCTTACAGTAGAGCGAAAGCACAGCTGGAACTACTGTAAAAGGGAACAAGATGGAAACAGCTGGAACAATTATGACATAGTTAAAAACAGCAGGCAAAATTAATAGTTGGGGGGAAAATAGGTTAGGAATGCAGAGCTGGACACAGCAAAAGCTGGCTAAATTCAAACTCTGGATCTCAAAAACTAGTATCTTCAAGGCCAGCCCTAATATTAGGTAAAGTCTGATAGCTGGTTCCTAAAGTTAGCTAACTGGGGAAAAAACTAAGCCAGGTGTTCCAGAAAAGAGGGAACTGAGCACAGTCCACATTCTGGATAGAGAGGGCCATTGGTTCGAAAGAGGGGTAAAAGAGGCTACGGTACTTATGTTAACACTGAGCAGCAATCTTTCAACAGAGGGGGAGAGGCAGTGGTGGGATTCAAATATTTGAACAATTGGTTCTTTGTGTGGATGCCGCTTCTGGAAGTCCATTTTGGGCCTGGGCAACAAAAAATTAGCTACCGGTTCTGCTGAAGTGGTGCAAACTGGCTGAATCCCACCACTGGGGAGAGGGATAAGACACCATGTATTTCCTGTCTAAAATGGCCTTTCAGCAGCTCCAAGAAAATTCTACCCTCATTTGCACTCTGATGCAGGTGACTCTGAAGGCACAAATAAGCCCCCAAGTGGCCTCAACACCACTCAGGGCAAGTGTTAAAACCAGATGATTGCAAAACAATATGATCCTTCCAATCCGCCCCCCTTTCTGTCAGAACTAAGCTCTCCCTATCCCCCATAATCCTGCCAGAACCTATGAAGCTTCTTAGATGAGAAGCAAAATGTCTTCTTTTTCCTCAAGGAAAAAACAGACCAGTTGTCTTTTGAAAAAGCATCTTTGAAACAGATCTACACATGTACAGTCTAAGCTAACTATTTTATTGTATTTGGCCTATAATATAGAAATCTTCCAATACTGCTTGCCTTCCCTTGGGAATAGATAGATAAGGTTTCATGGGCTTAGGGGAGGGAGCAGCCAGTCCTGGATCTTTTGCAACTGTGCAATGATTGAAGGCTAATCCCCTGCTTGAGTCCTCCTCCCTCCCTAGCTGGGTGTTTCCCAGCAGCTTAGATATGCAACCTAATCTTTTGCCTCAGGAGCAAAATTGTTGAAACCAGGTCTGTGTGGTATCTTTCCTCTTGTGGACAGTTATTCATGGAACTCTTGACTTTAGAATAATCGCATAGCTACTTTAGTTCCATTTCAGCTGAGAAACACTATCAGTTAAACTTTCTATTGGCTAATACAGTATAACAAGTGTTCTATTCTGGGCGTTGGTAAGGCTTTGAAACGAGGCAGGAGTAACAACAGATGCTTCTTTATTTAAGCTTCAACAGAACAACACAAAATGGCGCTGATCCCTTTTATACCTTTTGCAGGGAACAGCGTCAGCCAATAAATGCAACGTATTTTCCCGTTCTGCGCAAGCGCAATAGGCTGGAGACAGCCTTCCTGGCCCGGGCAGGCCACGTGGTCTGCCCAGGTCTCTCTGCAGCTTCCTGCACCTGCTCTGTTAATCATAGGCCCAGGACATAACAACAAGCTTGTTTGTTTATTTGTTTTTAACATGTCATAATAGATTTGTTCATAGTGCAAGCAAAAGATTACACTGATCTGGAAATCTTTTTAATCCTTCTGGATGAGAGGAAGCTGATGGCTAAGGACTGCTTGAGTGGCAGAGATCCTACTATTGTCTAGATATTGACCTACCCTACAGTCCCTGTAGCTCACCAAATGGGTCAGCAACACAATATTTATTTATTGTTCAAAGCCTGGAGCCTCCAAAAAAGAGTGAGCTATTCATGGCAGAGATGCTTCACTCACAGTGACTGCAGCAGAACACAATCTCCAGCCTCTGTGTGTCATTTCCAACTGAAATGGCATTTGACCATTTCCACTGCAAATAGCCTGAGCCTGCTCATGCTCTGTGCATGAATGTTATGAACTAAGCACAGAGTAGTTCCAGAGAAATGTGGGCGTCATTAAAATTAAGCCCAGTAATATCCTCTCTCCAATTGAGTCTTTAGCAGTAACAAGCTCCTCCAGGTTAATTGCTAATACTTAAAGCTGAAACAGAAATGTGGAGATTAATTACAATGTAACCTGGAATTGTAAAGTCGTATGATAAGGCTCTCAATGAAAACCTAAACAATTCTCCTGTGATTAATGTTGGCATTTACTCTGAACTTTTAAAGTGGAGTTAATTGTAAATTATGGGAGAAACACACAAGGCTCAACCCACCGCCCTAAAGTCTATGAACAATATTGCAGTAACATCCTTTCACTAGACAAACAAGACCTTCTTCCAAATAACCATGCTTAACTATTCAATAGTAGCAACCGATGTGTCTCACTGTGATAAGCAGAAGAAAAACAGAGGTTTAAACTAACCAGTGTCAATATTCGAGAACATGGTTCTCCAACATTATCACTATGGCATCTCCATATATAATATGTGAGAAAGGGGCATAATACAGAGATACAGAGATAGAACCTCTGAGATTTAATCCTTCCACTTTTCAATTCAACTTTCTAAGCAACCAAGACAAGGTCAGTTGAGAGAGGGAAGAAAGTAAACTCACAATTCAATGCATAAAAATATATATTTTAGATTAAATGCTTTCAATTTAAATGCTAATTCTGGCACATTTTTTTTCTTTAGTGCACAGAGTGATGCAGAAATAGGATGGAAATTATTTCTGAAGGTGTGCAATGTAAAAATGACCAGAAATCAACTAGCCTATTCAATGAAAGAATTATTCTAGTCAGCACCTCAACTACTTGGTGGCATCAAAATACTGAGACAACAAACAATGTTAGAGCCTTATGGCATTCATTTAGTCCATATCTCTCGCTCCCTAAAGAATGATCTGCTGGATGAATCCATTGATGACCCTCAACAGAAACAATTGCAAGTAGTCATTGACTTATAACCATTCATTTAGAAGCCATTTAATGTTACAATGGCTGTGGAAAAAGTGCCTAATGACTGGCTTTCACACTTACCTGAAAGGGCGTTGTTTACCTGAACGCCTATTCTCAACATGATGATGGATAATTCACCAATGGGTTATCTTAACCTTCCTGCTCCATGTGACTAAGTCTGAGTCTATAAATATCAGTACCACGCCATGTGCTCCCCAGTTTTGAGACTAGGCGATATGTGTACGTGTGTACGTGTTTGTACGTGTGTACGTGTTTGTTATAATACCTAGGCTTCCAGGCCCTAGGGTGGGGGTGAATTATCCATCATCATGTTGAGAATAGGCGTTCAGGTAAACAACGCCCTTTCTCCAACATGATTGGATGGATAATTCACCAATGGGACATACCAAAGCCCTGTATCCTTAAGGGAGGGAGTCTGACTGGGCCTGGCTATCTTTTAATGTCAATGCCTGCTTCAGGACCTTACGTCCGAATGAAGCCTCGGCTGCTGCATACTTGTCAACCTTGTAGTGGCGGACAAAGGATGAGGGCGAGGACCAGGTCGCTGCCCTGCAAATCTCCTCTATGGATGCCTGAGTTGTCCAAGCCGCCGAGGTGGCAGCGCCACGGGTAGAGTGAGCGGTTATATGACTGGGAATTGGCAGTGACTGGTTCTGGTATGCTAGGGCAATGCAGGTCCTGATCCATCTGCCAATCGTGGAAGAGGAGACCTTCTGACCTCTGGATGGAGGTTGAAAGGATATGAACAATGCCTCGGACCTGCGGAAGTCTGCTGTCCTGTGTATGTAGCATTGTAGGGCCCTACGTACGTCGAGGGCGTTCCATTGTTTCTCAATGTCATTGGATGGGTTAGGACAGAAGTCCGGTAACACCACCTCTTGCGATCTATGGTATAGGGAGTTAACCTTGGGCAAGAAGGATGGGTCCAGGCGAAGTACTACCCTGTCCGTATGGAATATGCACATGTTCCTGTTTACCGATAGGGCCGCCAGTTCAGAAATTCTTCTGGCTGACGTGATTGCGACCAAAAAGGCCACCTTCAGTGATAGGATTCTAACGGGACATGTGTCTATGTGTTCGAATAGTGGCTTAACTAGTGCCATTAGAACCCGGTGCAGCTCCCACGAGGGATATCGATGTACCGTCGGTGGGCATGCGTTGGAAGCTCCCCTGATGAAGGAACGAACCATGGGATGCTGCGCTAGGGAAAGAGCGTTGTCGCACGTGATTACTGTAGCGAGGGCTGCTATCTGTCTGCGGATGGTGTTCAGGGATAGACCTCTCTCCAGTCCATCTACTAGGAATTCCAGTATTGTAGGTACAGAGGCTGCTAAGGGCTCGAACCCACGCCCTGAACACCAGCTGCAGAATCCCCTCCAGGTTGCGTCATATATTCTATTCGTAGAAGGACGCCTGGATTGTTGGATCATGTCTATTACCCTTGTTGAATATGAGTCCTGACTCAATGCGCAGCGTTCAAGTGCCAAGCGGCTAACTGTAACCACTGAGGGTCTGGATGCTGAAGCCCCCCCTGCGTGAGGGAGATGCGATCTGATGGAATACGCCACGGGGCCTCGATGGAGAGATCCGTCAGATCGGCAAACCAGGGGCGCCTGGGCCAGTGGGGCGCGACCAGAAGGATCTCCGCCTGTTCCTGCAGCGTCTTCCGGATCGTGGCTGGAAGAAGTGGAAGGGGAGGGAAGGCGTACAACAGTCCCTTTGGCCAGGGACTGCGAAGGGCATCCGTTCCCTCCGCTGACGGTGAGGGGAATCTGGAAAAAAACCTCGGTAGTTGGGAATTGTTCGGGGAGGCAAAGAGGTCTAGGATCGGAAGGCCAAACCTGTCCGTGATCTCTTGGANGTGATCTCTTGGAACACCTGCGGATCCAGCTGCCATTCTGCATGGTCCACCGTTGTTCTGCTTAGGGAGTCCGCCTGCTGGTTGGACTCTCCGGATATGTGATCTGCCCTGAGGGAAGCAAGATTTAGTTCTGCCCACGCCCCCAGCAATTGGGCCTCCTCCATGAGGGCCCTTGACCTTGTCCCCCCCTGTCTGTTGACGTGCGCCTTGGCTGCTACGTTGTCAGTAAGCACTAAGATGTGCTGCCCCCCTACTATGTCCTTGAAATGCCTTAGGGCCAGGCGGATCGCCCTGAGTTCTAGCCAGTTTATGCTGTTCTCTAATTCCTCCTGTGACCACTGGCCCTGTGCCCAGTGTGAGTCCAGGTGTGCTCCCCAGCCGAACAGACTGGCGTCTGTGGTGAGGGTCATTCTTGTTGGTTCTTTGAACACCGACCCCCGTGCTAAGGCTGGAGAGGTCCACCATCGAAGGGAATTCAACGCCACCTGCGGAACTCGAACCTTCCGGTTGGAGGCGCTGATGCTCAGTCTCTGGAACGGGAGAAGGAGCCACTGTATTTCCCGGGCATGAAGGTGGGCCCAAGGCACGATTCGTATGCAGGACACCATCTTCCCCAGAAGTTGCGATAATGATACCAGGGAAGACGCTCTGGATCTCTGGATTCTCTGGACTGCCTTCCGAATGCTGGTCCGGCGATCCTGTGATAGATAGACCGTACAGCTGCTTGTATCAATGATTGCTCCTAGGTGGAGAAGTCTTGTTGAGGGTATCGTGTGGCTCTTGCAAAAGTTGACAGAGAACCCATGGTCCTGTAGGGTACTAACTGTTAGGGTGAGGTCTGATTGAGCTCTCTGTGCGGAGGATGACTGAATTAATATGTCGTCCAAGTAGCACTGGACTCTGATGGGTACCTGTCTCAAGTGTGCAGCCAGTGCTGCCAGTATCTTGGTGAAAACTCTAGGGGCTGAGGATAGGCCGAATGGTAAGGCCCTGTATTGGTAGTGAACCTGGTTGTAGCAAAACATAAGGAACTTACGGTGGCCCGCTAAGATGGGAACGTGTAAGTATGCCTCGGTCAGGTCTATGGAGGTAAGGAAGTCCCCTTGTCTGATGCCAGCCAGGATTGACTGTAGGGATTGCATCTTGAAGTTCCTGTATTTTAAGAAGAAATTTAGGTCCTTGAGGTCCAGAATTGCCCTCCATCCCCCTGATGTCTTAGGAACAACGAACAGGTTGGAGTAGAACCCCTGACCCCACTGATTCTGAGGTACCAGCTCTATAGCCTGTATCTGAAGGAGGTGTCCTATGGCCTCTGACATGAGGGCTGCCTTATCTGCATTTGTGGGAGTGGGGCATGTTCGGAAATGATTAAATGGGCTGGATTGAAATTCCAGCATTAGCCCATGGGTCACGGTGTCTAATACCCATGAGTCCGTGGTGGTGGCTGCCCATACATTGGAATAGCGGGTCAGCCTACCCCCTATAGGGTCCACTGGTGCGGTATCACTTGCCTCGCCTGGTGAATCACCCTCCAGTTCCTCCTGAGGGGCGCTTCGCCTGTGCTTGGTGGCGGTTACCGTATGAAGTACGGTTCTGCTGGCGGTCCTGTCTTTGGTAGGGGGCGCTGGATGTCTGACCCCAGCTCCGGCTGGGGGCTGGTCGAAAGGGCTGTCTACGATAGAAGGCCTGAGAGGTTCCGGTTCCCGGTCTCTTGTCTCCCCTCTTGGGCGCGTTCACTAGTGATTTGTGCTTGTCTTTGCCCTCAACAAGGTAAGGATCAAGGGCCGTCCCGAATAGGAGCCCCCCTTTGTAAGGCTTGGTGACGGCCCGCCACTTGGCCTTTAGGTCCACTCGCCAGTTCTTTAGCCACAATAATCTGCGTGCGGAAATGCCTGCGGCGATGGAGCGTGCGGAGTATCTGGCCGTATGGAGTGAGGAGTCTGCTAGGTATTGTGAAGTAGCCACCAGCTTACCCAGGTTCTGGTGCATCCTGACCTGATCTGGTGGAACCATGCCTTGCAATTCGCGTAGCCAGAGCACTGAAGCTCGTGCAAAGAAGGACATCGAGGTGGAGGCCTTGACTGCCCAAGCTGCTGCTTGATGAGACTTCCTGAGGGCTGTCTCGAACTTCTTTTCCTCTGCCTTAAGGGCTTCCGCTATGTCCCCCGCAACACCCGAACTTGGGAACAGGGAACTCAAGGGCTCATCTATCTGAGGCACCTCTAGTAGTGTCGCAAATGTAGGGGACACGTTGAACAGGTTCTTTTCAGCAGACCCCAGGCTAGGTATGGAGCCTAGGTTCTCCCATTGTTTTTGCACAGTGTTACTGAAAAATGGGGGGCAAGGGATATGTTTCTGTGTCACCACTGGTTCTGTATAAATTGGGTTGGGGTCGTTTGAAGAAGATGGGGCTGGTGTCTCCTGTTCTGAGGAAAGATTGCCTGTGGTGCAGGCCTTTATCAATAGTGTATTGAAAAGTGAGTGGTCAAAAAGACCCACTGGTGGGATCTCCTCTGGTGCTGTTGCATCCTCATCTTCAGACAAGACGATGCCTGAATGGTCGAATCCGGTTGATTCTGGCTCGGATGTTGTCTCCTCTGCTGGTTCTAGCGACCCCGCCAGGCCGCTGTCCCTCAGTGATGGTGAGGGGGTTTGCTGTGGTTGATGTGGTCTGGATGTGGCCATGAATTGTGCCACGGCCTGGGCTATCATGGCCTGGAGGGCCTCTGGGCCCACTGGCTGACCAGCTGTACTGGTCGCAACTGCGGCTCCCGTTGCGGCTAAGCTCTGTGTCATCACCCCCTGTGCAGCGGAGTTTGATCCTGCCAAGGTTGTCTGGACTTGAGTTACCTCCCTGGGAGGAGACCAGGCCCCCGGGGTTAGGTTGCAATGCGCAGATAGAGGCTCGAAGGTTGAGCTCACTGGGGCTGAGTTCCACAGCTGTGGAGCTTATCTCTCAGATCTAGTACGCTTGGCAGGCTGTTTCCCCTGGATGAGGATCTACTCTGTTTCCTCTTTGCAGGGGCCTCCTTGGATGATGAAGATGCTGATGATGCTGGATCTGCCATGGTAGTTGATCAGATTGTCTTCTTAGGGCTTTAATCAGTGAGAAGCGCCCCTCCTCTGGCGCTGTAATTCTACTGAAATAGCCCAGTGATGTCTTCAACCCAGGTGAGGAGGGGGGATTAGTGGGGTCCTAAGGTGAGGCAATGCGCCCAATCTGGACGAGCTTGCCTTCCCCACGACGATGGAGTCAGCTCGCTGCAAAGAATTGGAGAGTGCGAGTTAGCTGTGGTAGCTGTGAGCCCTCTTCCCTTAGGAAGCTCTTGGGCTCCTTAATTGATTGGTCCTAGGACCTGTTTGCTCCTCCTCTGCCCAGCGTCCTCTCCCATGCGAGGGAGTGCAGCGGTGGAGAAGCCCACTTTTATGCAAGTTCAGAGCGACTGGAGTGCTGAGAGGGGGAATTTCCCCTCTCCAGGGCTTGCCAACTCAGTGGATGAATGGGAGGCTGTGTGGGGGAATCCCCCTTCTCAGAGGCTTCCCTGCTCAGGGAACCCTCACCGGCTGCCAGGGGCTTCAGGGAGGCTGCGCGGAGGAAATCCCCTACTTCAGAGGCTCCGCGGCTTGGGGAACCCTCACCGGCTGCCAGGGGCTTCAGGGAGGCTGCGCGGAGGAAATCCCCTACTTCAGAGGCTCCGCGGCTTGGGGAAGCCTCTCCAGCTGCCAGGGGCTTCAGGGAGGCTGCGTGGAGGAAATCCCCTACTTCAGAGGCTCCGCGGCTTGGGGAAGCCTCTCCGATTATTGGAGAGGTCAGAGAGACTGTGCAGAGGAATCCCCTCCTCTGAGCCCTCCTTGCCTGATGAGAGCTTCTCCGTCTGCTGGGAAAGCGCGGGGAATTCGGCAGCTGAGCATGCGCGCGGGGAATCCTCTTTCCGGAGGTTTCCCCCGGCTTGGGGAAATCCCCTCCGTGATTTGTGCCTGGGAAATCCCTTGCTTGGCCTTCCGGGGAAACCTCCTCCTCAGAAAGCCCTGCAGAGCCAGGAAGCATCCAGAGGTGCGTATGCGTGCGCGCGCGCACGCGCGCACGCGGGGGAAATCCCTTCCCCGGAGGTTCCCCCGGCCTGGGGAAAGCCTCTCCGGCTGCCGTGAACGACGGGGAACCACGTGGGGAAATTCCCCCACCTCAGTAGTCTCCCGACCGAGGGAAGCCCTGCCGGCTGTATTAAACGGCGAGGGAGAAGTTGCGGTTCCCCGATGGAATCTCTAAGCGCGGATGGCCCGTGTGGGAATTCCCCCTCCCTAGGAGGCCTCCCGACCGGGGAAGCCCTGCTGGCCGCATTAAACGGCGTGGGCGTAGGATGGGATCCCCAAGGGTTCCCCGCGCCGAGGGAATCCACGTCGTCTGAAATTACTCACCAGTTCCGGGGAAATCCTTCCGATGCCTCTGGAGCGAGGGAAATTCTCCGATGGAGATCAGCTGCTTGTAGGGGATTCCTTGTGTAGCTGATGGTTTCACCGGCAGCTCCTGGACAAAGGAAGTCGGGTCTCCCTGAGGGAGGAGTCCAGTCGGAAGGATCCAACGGAATCCTCCTCCTGGTATGGTTCCCCTGGGAATTTCTCTTCTGATATGATATTAATTCATTGTTGAAAGTGATAAATTGTAAAATTTAAAGTTGTTCTTTAAAGCGTCTGGAGCATGAAGACTAAGTCGAAAAAACTGGGGAGCACATGGCGTGGTACTGATATTTATAGACTCAGACTTAGTCACATGGAGCAGGAAGGTTAAGATAACCCATTGGTGAATTATCCATCCAATCATGTTGGAGAATCCCCATGGTCACATGATCAACATTTGGATGCTTGGCAACTAGCATGTATTTAAGACAGTTGCATTGTTCTGGAGTCATGTGATCACCATTTGTAACCTTCCCAGACTGCTTTCGACAAGCAAAATCAATGGGGAACACCAGATTCACTTAAGAACTGCATGATTCATTAGTGATTTGCTTAACAACTATGGCAGAAAAGATTATAAAATGGGGTAAAACTCACTTAACAACTTCCTAGCTTAGCAATTTTGGGCTCAATTGTGGTCATAAATTGAGGACTATCTGTATCCATGGGATCATCAATGTAGTTGCCTTGAAAGTACCATCAGAAGAATGTCAGTCAAGGGACATGCACCATCTGTTAATATAAATATCCTTTTCAACAGGAAATGATGCTTATTCAGGCCAGAAGTAATAAATAACCCAAATACAGAAGAGACCTCAGAGGCAGACCGACATTAAGGCTTTTGGTCATCATTAGTATTTACCATGGAGAGATGTGTTGAGCTTAATTAATTGGTATGAAGCCAGTGATTAAAAGTCAGTAGTTGATAACATAATTAGAATAATTGCTATTGTTATTAAATCTTCAGTCTATGTTGTGAAAGAATGAAAAATAAGCAGTACTCTCTGAAGTATCTGGGCTCTCCCAAAATAGAAAAGCCAAGGAAGGATTTTGTTCTTATAAGTCTTAAACATTTTAAGGTTTTTATATCCTGGTTTTATAATGTTGAAATCCACCCAGAATCACTCGAAAGTGAGATGAGCAGTGTATAAAATGAATGAATGAATGAATGAATGAATGAATGAATGAATGAATAGCCCGTTCTTGCTGGCTTTTCATTTGTGGGATGGATTTCTACAGAAGAATTCTTGGTTGAAGACCTCCACTTCAGGGAAAATAGAACTTCTCAATATTCAGTGCTATGTTCATTATAGACTCCTTATAGCACTAGGTTTCTACTTGCAGAAGGAAGGAAAACTGAGGAACGCTGAGAGTTTGTTTTTTTCCTCATCATAAAGGCAGCAATCAAAATTGTTGACTTCCCCCATCTTGCAGCGTGAAATGGTTTGACATGTCTTTTCCTCCTTATTCTATTCCTGCACTGGTTGGCTACACTTTATCATAATCCCCTTTTCATATCCATTCCTATCTGAGGGCAACGCTTTGTCAAGTTCAAATTCTTCAACTCAAGTAACCAAAGAAGAATTAAGCAGCTGCCATTTCCTCCAGTCTGTCTCCACCATTCCTATCTTATTCCTCCTTCCACACTACCTCACAATTGATGCTTATATTTCAAACTGCCTCTTGTCTTTGGGCGCTCACCATGAGATCAATCAAAGAAACAGAACAGAGAGGAGAAAAGAACAATAATCAGCCGGTTTCATGCATGTCTAAATAAGGCCTAGTGGTAACCATGGTAACAGCAATGAAATGCTATCCTGTATCGCAGTATGATCTCTTGTTTCTGCTACTTCTCATCTACAAGGTTGCCTGGAATGAACAGACTCATTCAATGTAAAAGCACAAAATTCAGAAGAATGGATGTTTTAAACCCTAAATGCTGATAAGATATCCAAGCAAAGTCCTCTGGTTGTTGAAAAGGACTGTATGACAATTCAACATTTAAAAATAGCTTCCCAAAGGTCTACTGTATTGTTCTGAACTCCATTTAATTTCCTTCCTTCCTAGTCCTCCATCTCAAATATTTATACTTTGCTTCATCAACAATGTTTGTTATAACTAAAAACAGAATGAAACTGTTGTGTCCTGAGCCTGCAGTAGCAGGCTCGGGATGTTGTCATGGTAATGGGCTGTTGCAAAGCTGCCCGGGACCAGACAAAGCGGCACCAGCCTGCGCGCATGCACGAGGCGCAAAGCGTGCCATTTTCTTGTATCCTTTTTACCCGGGGATTCTGGCTATTAAAAAGAAAGAGAGAGGCCTGCGAGTCTCTGAGTTGTGACGGAGTAATCCGGAGGAGAATAAAGAACTTGTTGCTGACAGTATGTGCGCCATTCTTTCGCCGCTAAGACGAGGACTTAACACTGGCGACGAAGGTGGGATAAGCCTGCAAGCTGAAAGAAGAAGATTGTAAGACTTACCCAAAGGAGTCCTTGAAGAAAGGAAGATGGCATTAAATTCAGCATCTGACCTGCCAGTACAGCGTCACTGGAGGTAAGCTGGCTGATAGATCCCTTCCTGGATAGCAAGCAAGAATGGCAAAGATTGGGAGGCTGTCAGAATTCGACGTAGCTCACCCAGAGAGATGGGAGTCTTATGTTGCTAGAGCAGAGACTTACTTCAGAGTAAACCAAGTTAGAGAAGATGGCTTGAAGGCTGCAACCCTGTTGTGTGTCTGTGGTCAGGACGTGTTTGAGATTGCAGAAAACTTGGCAGCCCCTGCTCCTCTGGAGTCTGTAACACACACAGACTTAAAAAAATCTATTGAAAGAGCATTTCCAACCAGAGATGTCTGTCATTGCATGGAGACATACCTTTGAACAAAGGGATCAGAGGGCAGGAGAATCAGCCAAGGAATTTATCGCAGCATTAAGAAGAGCAGCCAAACCATGTGACTTTAAGGATTTAGAAGAGAGACTTAGAGACCGTTTTGTATGCGGTTTAAGGAACAGAGGGCTGCAACAAAAACTTTTTGCAAGAAAAGACCTCTCGTTCCAAGATGCTTTGAGAGAGGTAACAGCTGAAGAGGCAGCAGGTGGGGCAGTCAAACACATGCGGCTCATCAAGAACAGCTCAGAAGAAGTTTCTGTACACCTCGAGGAAGTCCAAGAAGGCCCGGGAGAAGATCCTGAAGAAGAGGTGGATCATCTTTTCCCATCTACAGATGGAAAGAAGAAAGGAAGCAAAGACAAAGCTTCAGCTGGGCCTAAATGCTTCGGGTGCGGAGGTCGCCACAAGAGGACCGACTGCAGGTTTCGTTCAGCCGTCTGCAGAGCGTGTGGAAGGCAAGGCCACATAGCAGCCGTTTGTCTAGGCCAAAAGAAGGTACAACTTCGAGAAGAATTGCACCTGAAAGGTACCAGGGTCCCCAGTCAAAACAGGGTGGGCTTCTGCGCGTCGCGCAGGAGTGTTTGCAGAACAGGCACATACAAACCTCTTAAAAAGAAGTTGTCCCTTAAGGTGAGGCTGCAAGAAATTCCCTTAGTTATGGAGCTGGACACTGGGTCCGCTCTTTCAATCATTTCCTTTCATACATTCAGGAAGATTTGCAATAGCAGTGGGTTCCAGGCTAAACTTAGACCTTCCAACATAATCTTAATAGACTTCCAAAACTCCAAGGTGTGTGTAAAGGGGGAGGCCACCCTTACTGTACAACACAAGAGTTTTGAGGGTCCCTTGGATGTGTTGGTTGTTGGGGGTGACAGAACGAGTCTTATAGGACTCGATTGGTTTGAGGCCTTGGGAATTCAGGTTACTGGCTTGCATAGTTTGCAAACTTTAAGCCTAGCAGAAGTCTGCGAGGAGTTTGCAGATGTGTTTAGTTCACAGCTTGGATCCTACAAGGGGCCTCCAGTCTCCTTACAACTTGACCCCAACATCACACCTATTAGGGTTAAAGCTAGAAGAGTACCCTTTGCATTAAAAGGGAAAATTGATGCTGAGTTGGATAAATTGATCCAACAAGGCATTTTAGAGCCTGTGGATTCAAGTCCATGGGAAACACCCATAGTTACACCTCTTAAGGCTAACGGGGACATTCGTATATGTGCTGATTACAAGTGTACTATTAACAAGGCACTGCAACAGCATGCATACCCCGTACCAGTAGTCAGCCACATTTTGGCTTCCCTCAAGGGGGGGCGAGTTTTTGCAAAGCTTGACTTGGCACAGGCTTATCAACAGTTACCTGTTGACGAAGCGGCTGCTGAGGCACAGACCATTGTAACGCATAGGGGTGCATTCAAGGTCAAGAGACTGCAATTTGGGGTAAATGTTGCACCAGGCATTTTCCAAAGCATCATGGAAAGCACACTTAGGGGCATTCCTGGGGTTTGTCCCTATTTTGATGATGTTCTTATTGCTGGACAGTCCATTCAGAACTTAGCAGAGAGATTGAGGGCTGTGTTGCTTCGCTTCAGAAGAGCAGGCCTAAAACTTAAGAAAAACAAGTGCAAAATAGGGGTCACTTCTACAGATTTTTTGGGATTTAGAATAGATGCCCAAGGTATTCACCCTGCTGAATCAAAGTTAAAGGCCATACAGCAGACTCCTAGCCCTAAATCTAAGGGTGAACTGCAGGCTTTCTTAGGCCTTCTAAACTTTTACAATGCTTTAATACCTCACAAGGCTGCTGTAGCTGAACCTCTACATAGGCTTTTAGACAAGCAGGCAGTCTGGCAGTGGACCAAAATCCACGAACAGAGTTTCAATGAGGTCAAGGCCTTGCTAACATCTCATAATGTGCTTGCACACTTCAATGAGAAATTGCCTGTATGCATTGCCTGTGATGCTTCCCCTTATGGGGTGGGAGCTGTACTCAGCCACTTGAAAGCTGATGGAACTCAGGTTCCTGTTGCTTATTACTCCAGGACTCTGTCTTCTGCTGAGCGCAATTACGCTCAAATAGACAGAGAAGCATTGGCCATAGTAGCAGGGGTTAAAAAATTCCATGATTTTTTATATGGCAGGCATTTCACGGTCTACACTGACCATAAACCGCTGTTGGGGTTGTTTACCACCAGTAAACAAACTCCCCATATTATTTCCTCTAGAATGCTGAGGTGGTCTATCTTTTTGTCGGCTTATGACTACTCCTTAATTCACAAACCTGGTAAGGAGATGGGTCATGCAGACGGCCTAAGCAGACTACCTCTGCCAACAGTAGAAGCAGACCCCGCTTCTGCCATCAATCTTCTTTCCATTCAGGAGTTGCCTGAATCTCCCCTTAATGCAAGGGATGTGGCTGCTGAAACAGCCACTGATGTCACACTTACTCGTGTGCTTTCCTGGGTTCTGTCTGGATGGCCTGACAGAAGCCCTGGTACTGAGTTCCAAAGCTTCTGGCTCAAGAGGCATGAGTTATCCACCTTTAAGAGTTG
>NW_015386488.1:744305-754282 GCF_001527695.2 Protobothrops mucrosquamatus
AGGATGGGAACTACATCAGCTCTTTTCCAGTCCTCTGGTAGTTCCCCTGTGCTCCAGGATCTTTGAAAAATATAGTTCAGTGGTTCAGAGATCACATTTGCTAGTTCCTTGAGAACCTTGGGGTGTAATCCATCTGGTCCTGGCGATTTGAACTCATCTAGGCTGGACAGGTGCTCACTTACTATTTTCTTGCCTATCTCAAGTGAGGAACTGTGTTCCCAAGATTGGTCCACTGGGGACTTGAAAAACACTGCAGACCCACCAGACGAGGGGTGGGGTTCTGAGGGTTCAGGTAGCCTAGAAGTAGGCAGATCACACAGGAATGCGAGGGAGCAAAGCCCTGGTCTGTATAGCCCGGTGGGCAAGCGAGCAGACCAGGCGACAGGAGCCAGGTCACCAGGACCACCAGGGCAACAAAGAGGGGGAAGCCCCACTACATCAAGTGCACAGGGAAGCCCAGGGTGTTCCCAGGGCCCGAGGAGGTCGCAAAGAAGCAAATGACCTCCACAGTATTTGGAGGAGTTTGTAAGGTTGTTGTCAACCTACAAGTAATGTGGGTGTCGGCCCGTTATTCCAAAAACGATAGCACGGTACCATTAAAGGTGCTATCAGGCAATAGCTCCACAGTCCATACACCTATGGATGAATGAAGTACCACATTCCCTCTAGAAGGTCGCAGTTATATACATGTATATATATATGTATGTATGTTTGGGGCAGTGTCATCCGGGGGTGAAGGGGTGTTGTGTCCTGAGCCTGCAGTAGCAGGCTCGGGACGTTGTCATGGTAACGGGCTGTTGCAAAGCTGCCCGGGACCAGACAAAGCGGCGCCAGCCTGCGCGAGGCGCAAAGCGCGCCATTTTCTTGTATCCTTTTTACCCGGGGATTCTGGCTATTAAAAAGAAAGAGAGAGGCCTGCGAGTCTCTGAGTTGTGACGGAGTAATCCGGAGGAGAATAAAGAACTTGTTGCTGACAGTATGTGTGCCATTCTTTCGCCGCTAAGACGAGGACTTAACAGAAACCATCATTTTTCCATTAAAAAAAAAGCAGATTGTCAAAGAGGTCTAAAGTGGTAAGGCAAAGGACATACATGAGGGAAGAAAAAAAAATTCTCCACTATTCATATTCTTTCTTCCTGTTAATGAAGAAACTTGCAACTTTAGATATCTTCCAAACAGAAACAAGTTAGACAAAAAGTCTTACACATTCATTTAGCAGGTAGAGTTTGCTCCCAGAATGGAGCAGACCTTGTTGCACCTGTTTTACCATCTCTCTAATTTAGCATTACTATTATAGTTGAATGTACTGTGATGGAACCTCAGGCCTCCCAAATCTTTCTGTTCAATGACAGGTTAAAAGATCCTTTGTTTTCTTCAAATGAGCAGTCAGATTCATACCTACACAGTTATCATATAAAATCACTCATTCCAGTTCTTTCTCTTTCCTCACTGAATAAATGTGCAAATATTTTGCTTGTGTAAGTAACATTTATATATAAATATACATACATACACACACGTGCACACACATACACACATTTCATTTTACTCCACCAACTGCCCAAATAATTTGATGAGGATGCTCAGAAGATGTTCTTCACAGCTACCTAGAAAGGTATAAATATTAGATGCTGACTGAAATAACAAAACTCACCATCTTCATCAGTCTGAAATATCATCTCTTTGCCTTCTTTCCGGCCTTCAGGATTAAACAGGATAAGCTTAACATGGACATTTTTATAAGGCAGAAGATTCTTGATGGTGTAACAGTTGATACCATGCTCCATCTTCACACATTCACGAAAGGTCTGGTTATGGCCAGTGCCTACAGCATAGCGATAGCAGAGTGTGACAGTATATGTGTGACAGCGTGTCAGGTTGTAACCCAGAGGCTCCCATTGAAGGATCAGCTGCCTGGATTGGATCTCTGCAAAGGCAAGGCCTTTGGGGGCCCTCATGGGTTCTGCAGAAAGAGATGGAGAGAGAATGAAAAACAGCAGAATCAGTATCTGTCAGGACACTGGGAAAGGGCAATACTTTGTCGACTTCTGGTGGAGAAGAATATTGAATGAAAAGATGTTACAACCTCTGGTGTAGCAGAACTTTAGATTTAGAATCAGCTGGAGGAAAATATAATAAATATGAGGGAATGGTGTGAGTCTGTTTACTGGTAGTCCTCAACTTACAACAATTCATTTAGGGACCATTTGAAGTTACAATGGCACTGAAAAAAGTAACTTATGACTGTTTTTCACACTTACAAACGCTGCATTATCCTCACGGTCATGTGATCCAAATTCAGATGCTT
This sequence comes from Protobothrops mucrosquamatus, assembly GCF_001527695.2. Taxonomy (NCBI): domain Eukaryota; kingdom Metazoa; phylum Chordata; class Lepidosauria; order Squamata; family Viperidae; genus Protobothrops; species Protobothrops mucrosquamatus. The sequence goes on from NW_015386488.1 coordinate 746,614, forward strand.
GGCAACTAGCTCATAATTTATGATGGTTGCAGTGTCCTGAGATCATGTGACCGACCGTTCTAACTGTCAGGAAATTTCTTCTAGAATGAAGGAGAAATTTCCTGATGGTTAGAACAATTAATTTGTTATTCCTGCTATAGAATCTCCAACACTGACCTGATAACTCCCCATTATCTAATGCAGGGGTCCCCAACCCCCGGTCCATGGACCAGTACCAGGCTACAGCATGCCAGCAACCGGTCCGCACAAACAAGCAAAGCCCCATCTGTGGGATGCAGGCAACACACAAAACCACGCACCCTCCAGTCCATGGAAAAACCTCTCCATGGAACCAGTCCCTGGTGCCCAAAAGTTTGGGGACCTCTGAACTAATGGACCTGGTAGAAAACAGCTTTACGTGAGTCATGCTATTGTACCAATATCCTGAGAAGACAAGGAAAATCCCAGAATTGTTATGTATCACAATTGCATTGTGTGAAAACCAGTGGTGGGATTCAAATATGTGAACAACTGGTTCTCTGTGTGGATGCTGCTTCCAGAAGTCCGTTCTGGGCCTGGGCAACAAAAAATTAGCTACCGGTTCTGCCGAACTGGTGCAAACTAGCTGAATCCCACCACTGGTGAGAACCTATTAAAACCAATTCCATGCCCATGTTTATTTACGCATAATATTCCTCTTCTTTTTGAATGTTTTAATCTTATTCTTTTTTTAAATAAATGATTTCCCTGTATAATCTGATCCCCAATCATAATAAATAAAACAACAGAAACCAGGTAGCCTGACAATGACAGAAAAACAGTCATTAATCTTATACAGTATGGCAAGACCACTGCTGAAGAACAGAGGTGGAACTCTGACACCAGAGCAGAACATCCTGCACGCAGGAAGCTCCTTAAGAAGCAAAAAAATTCCCTCTGGTTTTAAAAAGCATCCTGTTATAAAACAGAGGTGAACATCCTATGACTCGAAAGTTTATGTTTATCCAGCTCTCAAATTAATTTTAAAGCTCTTTACAGCAAACAAGCAATTTAGGCTTCCAGCAAAAGCAATATATTCTTTTCTTGGCACATTGTATGTAAGGAGGGAAGGGGGAATGCCAGAGAAATATAAATGCTCCAAAGTAAGAAAGGGCGCCTCATCCTTTGTTGCCATTGGTTGCACCCATCCTTATAATGAGATCTTTCCTCAAAGGATGGTCCTATGGAAATTCAGAGCTTGATGGATGAATTGTCCTCTCAACAGACAATTCAATGGCAAAGACACCTTTACAATATATAGAAGCAACATGTGTTACCCATCATCAAAGGAACCCTCGTAGGTTCTGCAGAGAGGGTTGGAGACAGAATGAAAAACAACAAAATCAGTAATTGGTTTGGGGGGGAAACATGCTTGTGGGAAAAACTGCATTCTATCTCAATGCTCAGCTCTATAAGATAGTTTTCAACTTACAACCATTAGTTTAGCACCGTTCAAAGCTATCTGCAATCTTCCCAGCTGGCTTCTGACAAGGAAAGTTGAAGGAGAAAGCCAGATTCATTTATGATCAACTGCAGTGATTAAACATAATTTAAGAGTGATAATGGACGTATTAGAATACTATGAATTACATCCAGGGAAACAACTGGCACTAATATTTCTAGATGCCCAAAAGGCATTTGATAATGTTCCCTGGCAATTTATGATTCAGCAATTACAAATAATGGACTTTGGACAGAATTTTACAAACATGATAAAAACAATATACAATAAACAAACAGCGAAAGTGATTGTGAATGGAGACTTTACTGAGAACTTTGAGATAAGAAAAGGTACAAGGCAAGGATGCCCATTATCTCCACTGTTATTTGTTTTTACTCTGGAAGTTTTAAATAGAAATATTAGACAAGATATAGAAATTAAAGGGCTAGAAATAAAAGGCAAAACATATAAACTACAAGCATTTGCTGATGATTTGGTATTTATTTTAGAAGAACCCTTGGAGATGATTCCTAAACTATTGGGAAAGATAGAACAATATGGAGAAATGGCATGACTGAAAATAAACAGAGGAAAAAACCAAAGTAATAGTTAAAAACCTTACAAATAAACAAAAAAACAAATGTCAGAAAAAACAGCATTGCAGATAGTTAAAAAGGTCAAATATCTGGGAATACATTTAACAGTAAGATGTTCAACGATAAAAGAAGATAATTACACAAAACTATTGAATCAAATAAAAATGGATCTGGAAAAATGGAAAAACTTGCAATTGTCAATACTAGGAAGAATTGCTACAGTGAAAATGAACATACTACCAAAATTTTATTCTTATTTCAAACAATACCTGTAAAACATGAGAAAAATTTTTTTGAAGACTTAAATTCCCTAATTTTGAAAAGCTTAGCATATTACGTGGATGCATCTGCTAGGTTCATAATTCACCTGGAGAAGAGTAAACAATTTAGTTATGAATATTAGGTGAACAAACCATTGTATGTAAAGATCAATTCCCTAAACATAAGAAGAGTCCAATAAGAAAACTTCCTCACATTAAATAAACTAAGATCAACTCTTTGGTTGTTAAACCACATTATGTTTAATGAACTTGGGCCACAGCAAAGCTAAGGGACCCAAGATAAGATAAACTCCCCTTCAACATTGCTATCCAATAATTTTGGAACATCTTCAATCATTTGTGCATCTCTTTCACCAAATGTTGTACAAAAATAACTTTTCATATGACTGGAGAAAGAAAAATGGCATAGCAGAGCACCATACCTGTAACTCAAAAGACTCCAAGTAATGGCTTTGGAAGCAATTTCAAGTACTGGGTCATCTGAACTGTTCCTGTTGATTCTATGCATAGGAAATAGACCTGAACTATATTATACTGTCCAGTTTTGAATCTGCAGCAGCCTTCATAGATATACGAGATATTTTACATATCTCTAAAATAAACTTATCAACCTATTCATAAGTAGGTGAAGCAAATGCACACTGAACAGCAATTTCAAGCACTGTAGGAACAGAGAGCAAAAGCTGATGGTGCTGCAAAATTCAGGTTTTAAAGCAATGACAAGCTCCCTTCCCTTGTGCCTCTCCAGGTGTTTCTGCCTTGTTAGATTTATGGATTTTTTCCCCCATCATCATCATCACACACACAAAAAAAGACAGCTTTAGATGAAGAAAAAGCAAGACCTAAGCAAAATGCAGACATTGCTTTTCATCTCCAAGGGTTCTACATCTCTAGAAATGTACTCATTCCAATTGATCTAATCATTTTGCCTTTTTCCTTCTCTGCTCCTCTAATGATAAAAATCTGTCACTTTTATGAGAGTTGTTTTTCTGCTGTTGTTCTTCTTAAAGCATTTTAGTTGTCCATGTAGAGTCTAAACTGTGGCAGAACTCTAAGCGGGGATACATTTCAGTAAAATTGCCATCTCTATTGTAACTTTTGTTGTTAAAAGGAGAACTTGTGTCGTGCTGGATTTAATTTCCACATTCGAAGACTGCCTTGCAGAAACTACTTCCCTGAATGTGCTATGAATGTGATTCAAGCATATAGTTTCTCATCTTTGTGAGACCTATTTAAAAACAATAGGTTTATTCATGTAGGTATTTCATACTATGCTCCTTGAGGATGCATACATGCACACTCAAATCTAATAAAACACTCAAATCTTAAAGTCATGGCAACAACAAGGAAAACAAAAGAGCAAGCAAACTAAATTTAAAAATTAAGAAAAAGAAATATAAAAGTCAACTAAGATACGGGTAGTATAATGTGATATGCTTGTTTTTTTTTAAAAAAAACCTTTTGTTGTTTCTCTCCTCTCGCTTGGTTTATTTAAAAAAATATGTACACACAATTCCCATTTAAACCATTTCAAAGAGGCTTATTTGCTATTCAAACTCCCACTCTCACGGGAGCAAAATTTTCTTGTGAATGTCCCAAAGGGGCTTTTTCAAGAGGCAACTGGACTTTCTTCTTTTTCTTTAAAGACGTTTCACTTCTCGTCCAAGAAGCTTCTTCAGCTCAGTTACAGAGCTGAAGAAGCTTCCTGGAGAGTAGCGAAATGTCTTCAAAGAAAAAACGAGGAAGTCCAGTTGCCTCTTGAAAAAGCATCTTTGGGACAACCTGGATGACTGAGAATCTCCATAAACATTTATTGTGAACTGTCAGCAAGAACAATGTGATGATTTCAAACTGGAATAAAAAGCAAATTTGGAAACTGGATGATAATCATCCAGTACAGTTTGATCCTAAAATGTTTAAGAGTGATAAAGTTTCCACTGGTTGCACTGAAAAGGCATCATACTTGATGCAGCATCAATTAGGCAAGTAAATTAAATCCAATATGGACTTCTTTGTGATCAAATTTCTGAAATCCACTGAAAGATGCACCAGCATAGCCCAGATGCCAGCACTGAATAAACTCTGCAAACATCCAACCTTCTTCAGCTAAAAATGTGCTCCCTTCCAAAAAGAGTATTTCTATTGAAAATAAATTATGCTTTTGAAAAAAAAACCAAAAAGAGCAATTTCAAAAGAAGATCAAATATTGGAGAGATTTACATTTTTAAAACAATGCTCTGCAGAAATTCATATTTTAAAAAACTTCAGGGAAAAGTGCATTTATGTAAAGAAATACCTTAAAAACAACTATATGCAATAGGTTGTGTGCAAAACCTTGTTTTATTGATATGAGTTATGATTTTGTTTTTTGTTTTTTTTTAAATGAAGGGTTTTTTATTGCTTTTAATTTTATTTGCCTTGCTTTGCTTATAAATCTGAATTCATCCTAAATTCCGCTTGGTTTATCTGTTTGCTGTTCAGCTTATTAATTTTCATATGCCTGTGCAACTGCCTGGACATGTCCTGAAAGTTTTCTTGACAAGATTGCAAAAGTGGTTTCCATTGCCTTCTTCCTGGGGCTGAGAAAGGGTGACTGGCCCAAGGTCACCCAGCTGGCTTCATGACCTAGGCGGGACTAGAATTCATAGTCTCCCAGTTCCTAGCCTCTCTTCCAAGCCCAAAATATGCAGCTCACATTGTAGTGTACCCTACATACCATGGAACTGGTACATAGAATACTCTCAATGCAGGATTCTTACTGTATACAATCACTCCTTATGTGACTAATAAAATGTAGTACTGTGAGCACCTAGAGAGCAAATATAGTCGTAATTAAACACAACAAGACTGAGATCATTTTAGTTAAAGCAAAATGATAAAGGACACACAACTGAAGAGAAAAAGAACACATTTGATCTCTTAAAGCACTTAAGTTAACTATAAAGAAAGAAAAGGGTTTTGAACATAAAAAGAGAAGAATAAAAAGAAATGTTTGGCAGGGTTGAGAGGATTTCCTGTCTTGAGTTCCTTTACTGTTCTGCCTTTCTTCCAGTTTAATTAGAAGAATTTCTAAAATTAATTCTGGATCATGTGTCAATTGCTTTCAAATCCTTCTATTGGTTGGAATTTTTGTCCCCTGACCACATTTCCACATAAACATCTGTTGGCAGTTGCTGGATCTGTGTTCACTTGTCCCATGTGATACCTCCACAGCTAGAATCTACCATTTTTCAATCAAGAATTTATTGGATCATCCTGGAAAGGAAGATGTATACATAGCTTTTCCACCCAGATGGGTTTCACTTGAGAACATGGTCTTCCTGAGTTTGAGCTTAATCATCAGTCTCAGTTTATGGCTTGCTCCTAAGTCTTTCTGTTTATCTTTCGCTCCTTACTCATAAATTGTTTTCTGGTCTCCATTTCATCTTTACTGGTGGCCTATCAAGAGTCCTTAATTGAGTACACCAACAAAACACCGCAGTAAAATCATATTGATGCAACTGTGTGCATGATTGCATCAAGATTCAGATTTCAGAATCATTGCCAAGTTTCTCTTCCTGGTTACCACATAAAAGTATTCCATGTGGAAGCTCTTTTGAGGATTCTTTTGGCCTACCTGGGTTATAACTCAATAAATTGACATGTTCATATGGACAAATGAACTTCTCCAGACGATCAGAGTTTATACAGTATCACTCAGAACAAGTGTTCCGAATGTTTCTACAACTCCCAGCCTTCCTCATTATAGCCCATATTTCCAGGGCCATCCAAAAGTTGTCATTTCACAATATCCAAACAGTTTTCCATTCCTCATTTAGAGGCTTATATGTCAACCCCTTAACACTGTCAGAAGCCATGTGATCGTGCTGAACAGCTCTGGCAAGTAATGCAATTCACGGTCATAGCTGTTATGATAGCAATCAACTTGGATGGCTTGGAAAGGGATTAGACAAGACTTCCTGGAGAAAAAAGCTGGCAGTGTTAATCAAGGAAAGTAGTGGAAAGGCTTAGCCTGTATGACCTGCTTTGGAGCTTCCCACAGATATCAGTTTCCAATTATGAGAATCAGGATGCTGAACTTGATAGGCATTTTTAAACTACACAAAACAAGACTTCCTTTGTTTTTTAAGATACTCCAGTTTTGTCTCATCAGGCCAAGTCAGGAAGCAGCCTTGAGATCTCTATATGCACTCTCTTGAATCCCATAATGGAAAAAGAGAGAGATAAATGTAATAAGATAAAGAAAAATAAATAAATATCAGCACTCTGAATTGCACTGGACACCAAACAGGAAGCTTATAAAAATCTTTAGGCTCTATGTGATATCATAAAAAGGTTAATAAAATCTGTTCTGGGATCTGTTTCAGGGTTTGTTATCTCCCAGTGGCTTTTGATATTGTGGACTATCATCTTCAAACATTAGCATAGTGAGTCAATTTTCAGGCCTGCCTTCTCCAAATGGAATGGTGCAGTCTTCTCAAGAGAGATTAGTGGTTTTCTATTGCAGAGATTAAGGGGTTGGGTCCATAAACAGTATTTCAGCATTCTGGAAGCTGCTTAAAAACCAAAGTATTCCAGAAAACATTAAGAGGGCAGTGAGTTTGCAACCACTGGTGGTTATACAGTAGAACTGTTTTATTACATTTTTATGTTTATATTTTATGCTTATAAGATAAGATAACCTTTATTGTCATTTTTATACTGTGGGCACAATGGCAGACATCAAAAATGAAATTTAGTTGCCCGCTCTCAAAGTGAAACACATACATGACACACACCTAAACATACTATGAACAACATATGTATAGACCCACATCCCTACATATACGTAGCAAATAAATATTAAATATTGTCCATCTTGAATATTTAACGGAAGGAGGAAACTTGAGAGTTCGCAAGGTTAATGCTGTACGGAATGAAACTCTGGCTGAATCTGATGTTCTGCCGCAGCATTGGACCGAGTTGTGCCTTTGCGGCCTCAGACCCGGCGCAGATCTCAATTGGCTCCCTGGTTTACCGAGGAGCTGAGAGAGATGAAGCGCCAGAAAAGACGCCTAGAGAGCAGTTGGAGGGTGAGCCGAACCGAATTCGATCGAACACAGGCAAGGATACAGGTTAGATCCTACCTAGTGGTGATGAGGGTGGCGAGGTTTAATTACTACTCCACCCTCATTGCGTCATCAGATAATCGCCCGGCCACCCTCTTCAGGGTGACTCGCTCCCTCCTCCAGTTGAGGGGGGGGAGGATCCCCTGGGGGGGAGGGCCGAGGATTTTGCTCAATATCTGTATGACAAAGTCGCTCGGATCCGAGAAGGTCTTGACTCTGACTGGG
>NW_015386488.1:755511-758288 GCF_001527695.2 Protobothrops mucrosquamatus
CGCGCCCTCAAGACTTGGTTGTTTCAGCGGGCAGGACTGGCCTAGGGGTATTTTAAATTGGTTTTAACTAAATTTTAGTAGAAGCGGCCTATTTAAATATTTATTTTTAATCATTTTCTTAAATTTTGTATGTTGTATTGTATTAAGTTGTTTTTAAACTGGCTGTAAGCCGCCCTGAGTCCTCCGGGAGAAGGGCGGGATATAAATATAATAAATTCAAATTCAAATTCAAATTCAATTCCCCCCCCCACTTTTGCTCGCTGAAGCCTGCGTGTCCCTCAATCCTACATTTCGCCATCCGCTCCATTCCTCTCTTCGCTCTGTTTCCCCCATCCCCTTTCACCCGGCGAGGCCCGCGCGTCTCTCAGTCCTTCGTATCGTCGTTCGTTCCATTCTCTTGCATGCTCTACCACGTTTTCCACTATGCTTTCCACACTCTCATCCCTACTCCCTTGGGATCCTGTACCCTCCTTGCATGCTCCACGGGGGCCTTTCCTCATTCTATAACCAGTTCCCCCGTTCTGGTAGTGCCCAATCGAGCCTCGGTCCGTTCTTCCCCTCCCTCTTTTACTCGCAGTAGACCATGCACATCCTGATACTCCACTTCGTGGTCCATCCTGCTCTTCTGTACACTCACAACCATCCCCCCTCAGCTCGTGCTGCGATTCCTCCTTCTTCCTTTCCACTTCCTCGGCCAGCGGGCACTCCATCTTGCCCCGGGGTCTTCTTCTCACACTCGGTCCACCCGAGGTGCCTTGGTGCTCTTGCGGCCGCTGGTTACAAGCGGGATCCTCCCGTACGGGGCATTCAGGCTCCTGGGTCACTGCATCCGCCCCCATACCCCAAAGGGTGTTGGCCCCGGGCGTGTCTATTCTGCGGCCCAGGCCTCTACCGTGGCGGTTGTTATGCCACGCCCTGAGGGTCTGATGTGCCTGACATATGTCCACGTGCCGGTTGATCGAGTCCCGATTCGAAAACCAAGCTTCTTTCAATAATCTGCCACTTTTGGTGGCATCAGTGGCAAGGACCTGGGCATGTTCGAAATCAAAACGGTGGTCCTGCTCGGCCATGTGGGACCATATCTGCGAGTATTGCTCGCCTCTTCTAATGGCCAAGTTGTGTTCGTGGAGGCGGGTCTTGAGTCTTTTAGAAGTCTCACCCACGTAGTGGCTCTTGCAATCCATGCAATTGACTCTGTAAACCACCACCGATCTTTCCATCGTGGGGAGGGGGTCCTTCGGGCGCATAATTTTTGAGCGTAACGTTTGGTCCGGCTTATGGGCCACTTGGACGTTGTAAGGGGCCAGTAGCCTGGCCGTAGCCTCCGATACATTATTAATATATGGTAACGTGATGCGCGTGGTTTGCGTGCTGGGGTCCCTCTTATGTTGTTCGTTTTGGGGTCCGCTGTGGCGTCTTACGAATTTTAAAGGGTAGCCATTCAAGCGGCAGACCTGGAAGGGACCCTGGAGGTCTTCTAGTCCAGCCCCCTGCTCAAGCAGGAGAACCTACACCATCTCAGACAGGTGATTGTCTAGTCTCTTCTTAAAAATCTCCAGTGATGGAGCGCCCACAATTTCTAGGGGTAAGCTGTTTCACTGGTTGATTGTCCTCACTGTCAGGAAGTTTCTCCTTAATTCCAGGTTGCTTTTCTCTTTGATCAGTTCCCAACCATTGTTTCTCGTCTTTCCCTCTGGTCCTCTGGTGAACAACCTGACCCCCCTCTGCCTTGTGGCAGCCCCTTAGATACTGGAATATTGCTATCATGTCTCTACTATTTTCTTTAGACTAGCCAAACCCAAGTCCCTTAGACGTTCTTCATATGCTTTAGTCTCCAGGCCTTTGATCATCTTAGTTGCACCCAGGAGATTAAAAACTACAAAAAGTTTATTATCATTAAAACATTAAAACACCTGGCTTCATCAGGGTGACTAGCAGTCAGTGGGATGGCTGTTTTTATAGGAGTGGTGCCTTTTGCACCCGGCTCCTAGATCTCGTGACCGGGCCCAGGTAGTCCTCCTGCATTGGGTTCTTAATTGTCCTTTTGTGAGCTGTCACGTTCCTAACTCTCTCCTTCCCACCCCTTTTCTTTCCCTGCCTTGTTCATTCGTCGGAAGGGGGGGAGGCATTCCTTCATCCAGCGCATCGCTTTGTTGTTCGTTATCCCCTTTCTTCTTCCCGGCTACCTGCGGTCCCAACTTCTTCCTCTCTTCCTTCTTCCCCATAGCATTATCTAACTCCTTTCTCACCCGTGCCCCCACCACTCTCATTGCTCCCTCATTCTCATCCTCTGACCATCTCCTCTCTTCCTTCTTCCTCCCCTCCGCACCCCCACTCAACCTTTCCTCCATAAGTGTGTGTGTAGCCATCAACCCTCTCTCCGCACCGGCAGCACCCCCGCGTTCGTTCTCGTCGCCTCCCCATCAGCGGTGTTTATTTTTATTTATTTATTTATTTATTTTATTTGATTTATATCCCGCCCTTCTCCCAACGGGACTCAGGGCAGCTCACAACATATTAAAAAACATAAACGCATTTACAGCCGCACCGAATAAAACCAATTAAAACCAAATATTTAAAGTTGTGCTATTTAAAAATTGTTCTTAAAATAAACCCGATTTAAAATCCTCCCTAGGCCAGGCCCGCTTGCTGGAAAAGCCATGTCTTGAGGGCGCGGCGGAAAGTAAGGAGATCCGGAATCGTCCGGATCTCGGGGGGTAGTTCGTTCCAGAGGGTGGGGGCACCCACAGAGAAGGCCCTCCCCCTGGGGGTCGCCA
>NW_015386488.1:760632-763940 GCF_001527695.2 Protobothrops mucrosquamatus
TTACATAACATCAGCCGATGGTCCCGGGCCGGAGGGTCTAAGTCTCCTGGAAACCGAGTAGAGACCTGAGGACCGGAGCACCCACAAGCTTGTAAATAGCGTGTGCGTGCTCCCCCAACCTGATATGGTCCTCTGCTCCCGCCATATCTGCCTCTCCCACTGACCGTACTAATTCCTCCCTCCTCCCTCAAACCCCCAACCTCCCCCCCACCCTTTCTACACCGCAACCCCCAGGCATGGCTGGTCCTGACCTAAGGGGAACCTCCCCCCTCCCAACCACCCTGGTTCCCCCTAAAAATTTATTAAAACACCCCTGTAAAAACACTCTCAATTTGAACAATTTAAATAGTTTTTTGTTGGTAACCGCTGCATGCCACCTCTCGGGGTTCCACACCCCATCCTCGAGGTAGGCCCTAGAGATGTTACTGGGCCAGGCCTGCGCGAGGGGTGAGTCGCGCAGGGCCAGCAGGACCGTCTTAGGGTACATAGGTCCGGCAAAGGGAGTCCATGGAGCAGAAGGGAGGATGTTATTTGGCAGTCCTCAGGTCTTCTAAACCAGGGCCAAAAGGGAACAGTCCTCAAGAGATAGTCCTCAAGTCCTCTAGGCCGGGTCCTCTAGGCCGGGGCGGGCCAAGTCCAAGTCCAGGCCTAATAACGCCAGAAAGGCCGCTGGAGAGGCCGCCAAGGTCGCCGAGGAGGCCTCTGAAGCCAGGAGGGCCGCCAAAAGGGCCGCTAAAAGGGCCACCGAGGCCACCGAAGAGGCCGCTAAACAGGCCGCCGAGGCCATCGCGGCCGCCGGAACGGCCACCAAGGCCCAGAAGACCGCCAAAAGGGCCATTGGAGGGGCCACCGAGGCCACCGAGGCTGCTGGAAAAGCCATCCGAGGCTGCTGGAAAAGCCATCCGGAAGGGCCGAAATGGCTGCTGAAAGGGCCGTTGAAGGGGCCGCCGAGGCCGCTGGCAAAGTTCTTAGAGAGGCCGCCAAGGCCGCCGGAAAGGCCACCAAGTCCGAGAGGACCGCCAAAAGGGTCGCTGGAAAGACCGCCGAGGCCGCCAAAGATGCCTCCGAGGCCAAGAGAGGTCGCCAAAGATGCCTCCGAGGCCAAAAGGGCCGCCCAGAAAAGGCCGCCCGGGCCGCCGCGGCCGCCAAAGATGCCTCCGAGGCCGAGCGGTCCACCCAGAGGGTCGCTAGAGAAGCCGCCAGCGAAGCCGCCGAGGACGGAAAGACCGGGAAGGCCGACGAAAACAGCTATCCGGTCGGTTCCGCGTCCCCGCGTCACCTCGCATCCCAAGTCCAGTCCCGGGGAACTCACCGGGGGGGATCTGCCTGGGGACGGGTCTCCGGACCTCTGGGGGCCTCCAAGGCTCCCCTCTGCCCATTTTCGGTCTCCGCTACTGCGGAGCTACCTACGGACGTCCGCCATCTTCAGGCATGCGCAGTGTTCCTTTCTTCGTGCCCCCTCCCCTTCTTTTCCTTCTTATTAATCCTCTCCTGCTGTTCCCCTGGTGCGGGGGTATTCCCTCTTTCATATCCACCCTCCTGTCGTACGCTCCCCCGTTCTCAATCTCCATACCATTTCCCCACCACCCTTCCCATTCTCTCTTTTCCTCTCCCTTTCTAGCCTCAGCCCTCCAGTTCGATCTTTCCTCCGCACGCGTATGGGTGCAGGTCTCCTCCTCCCTACCCTTCCTCCGGCGGGAGGCCGTTGGAGGCGTGGGGGTATTCTCTCCTTCACATCCACCCTTACATTGCTTCTCCCCACTCCCAATCTCTATGGCAAGTCCTCCGCTACTCCCCCGCCATGCTTCCCATTCTTTCCTCACTTCTCCCTTTCCAGCCTCGACCCTCCAGTTTGGTTTTTCCTCTGCACACACCTGGGTGCCGGTCGCCTCCCCCTCCCTGCCCTTCCTCTGGCGGGAGGTCGTTGGAGGCGCGGAGGTGCTCCCCCTTTTATACTCACACCCCTGTTGTCTCCCCCCACTCCCAATCCCCGTGACGAGTCCTCCGCTGCCCCCCCATCCTCCTTCCCATTCTCTCTCCTCCCCCTTTCCAGTCCCGATCCTCCAGTTCGATCCTTCCTCCGCACACCCACGGGTGCAGGTCGCCTCCCCCTCCCTACTCTTCCTCCAGCGGGAGGTCATTGGAGGTGCGGGGGTACTCTCTCTTCCATGCTTACCCTCCTGTAATTCACCCTCCCCACTCTCAATCACCGTGATGAATCCACCCCCCCCACCATCTCCCCCATTCTCTCCTCTCCTCTCTCTTTCTGGCCTCAACCCTCCAACTCAATCCTTCCTCCACACACGTATGGGTGCAGGTCGCCTCCCCCTCCCTACCCTTCCTCCGGCGGGAGGTCATTGGGGGCGCGGAGCGCGCCGCGATGTTCACCATACCCTGCAGTCCCCTTGACGTCTCTGGTGCAGGGGGAGCATTCCCTTTCTCATGCCTACATCCCTTCTTGCTAGTCCCCTCCTGCCAATCCTTTAATGCGGGGGGGGTGTGTGATTCTCTCTTTCCCTTCCTCCTCGTGCATACAACCCCACCATTCAACCTTCCTAATTCCACCCCCAATCGTCGTACCGGAGTCCCCCCTCCCTTCTTTCCCCTCCCCCACGCTTTCATACCTAACTTTCCTCCTCGCACCCAGGGGGTTCTTCCTACCCACCGCTTCAGCAGCGCCACCTCCAATCATCCCCTCTCCCCTTTCAACTCCCTCCCCCAGTCCATCATCTACAGGCGTGCGCCCATCCTCCACCACGGGGTTGGCGCACGCGACGTCCTGGTGGTGGTAGGTTGTTGCTGCGGGGTGCATCCCGGTCACTGTGCCCGCAGATGCACCCCTTCTGCCTCTTCTTTCTGGTGGTGTCCTCTCTGTGGGGGGCGCGTTCGTCCTTCTGCTCGCCCTCACTTTCATGCCGATCCCTCTGGGAGTGCGTGAATGGTCTGGAGCTGTGTGTCTTGGTCCTCTTGCTTCTTCATAACACTCCATGCCCCTGGTGTGGGGGTGTCCTTCGGGAGTGGCCGGTCACGTTGACCATCAGGTCGCAAGGTCTGGTGTTGGCGATGTCAAAATCTTTTGGTTCGTCCGTCTCTTGCTTAGAAGGCCTGGTGGGGAGAAGGGGCGCTTCATCCGTTTCGACGAAGTCACATTCGTCATCTTCAGGCTGGTGTCTTCAGCTTCGTGCTTCTATCAGAACACAGCCAAGCTCCCACAGCCAAGCTCCCACCCAATCAGCTCCAACCCCACTGGCAGTTAAAAGGAAGAAACAGCTGCGATCACACACCACTCTTAGAAGCACGAAGCTGAA
>NW_015386488.1:766256-803161 GCF_001527695.2 Protobothrops mucrosquamatus
AATCAGAGCACAGCGAACCCCCCATCCAATCAGAGCACAGCCAGGCTCCTTAACCAATCAGAACACACCTCCACCCAATCAGAACACAGCCAAGCTCCCACCCAATCAGCTCCAACCCCACTGGCAGTTAAAAGGAAGAAACAGCTGCGATCACACACCACTCTTAGAAGCACGAAGCTGAACACACCAGCCTGAAGATGACGAATGTGACTTCGCAAGTTTATGCTCCTGGACCCTTGTTTTAATTCTTTTCGAAGTTTCCCCCACATAATTAATGGGGCAATTACTACAATTGATCTTATACACCACCCCAGACGTCTCAGTGGTGGGCAGCGGGTCTTTGGGTCTCATAACACAGGAGCGTAACGTTCGGTCAGGTCTGTGTGCCACCCTTACATTGTAGGGTGCCAACAGCCTAGCTGTAGCCTCCGAAACGTTACTAATATAGGGGAGAGTAATACGGGTGGCCTGGGATGGTAGCACCCCTGTTTGCAAGTTATTAGGGGGCCTAGTTAGGGTGCCATGGCGTTTGATAAACCCTACGGGGTACACATTATGCCTACAGGTGCGGAAGAGATGTTTTTTCTCCTCCAGTCTAGCCTTGGCTATATTATAGGGACTGCTTTACATCAAGCTGAATTCTTGATCCTTGCTCTCCCTAGTTTTTTCATCAAAAATGTCCTTTCCTGTCACCTGCTAGACGATTTTTGAACTGGGAATGTCAAGAGTGGCACCCAAGACTTTTGGCATACAAAGCATGTATTTTAGCAAAGGGCTTTTTAAAGAACTTTTAGTTGATGCTGACTTTGACAGCTTTTTGAAGGGCTTTGAAAAACCTCTTCTTCTGATCCTTGGATCACTTCTTTTGCAACAGAGGAACAACGTTCATGGACCATGACTGTAAACCCCACTTCTCCCTTTCACATACAAAACTGATAAATGTATCAAGATGTAAGCAAGGTATGTGAGAAAGACCTTGGGAGACAGGGCAAAGAGATGCAGCCTAGGGAATGGTCAGATAAGAGACACCACAGCCTGCAAATGCATAATGGCTGAAGCAAAAAGGGTCTCTCTCTAAGTTCTTTGGCTGTAAAGGTCATGGCAGGAGAAATTTACTTTCAGATTTGCAAGATTCTGCAAATAAGGCTTTACAATAAAGTGGAATTAGCTTATCTGATCGTGTTTCCTGTCTGGTTTCCCTGCGAAGGCTGACACAAATTCAGCAGTATTCCCCTTAAGGATAGTTGTTGTACAAGCTTCCCTTAAGGTATTTGCTGAGAACTGTTGGTCCTGTCTCATAAATAGTGGTGCTGTGGGATCAAGTGAGGATCTCTATCAGCATTAACAAGGAAGCCAAGTTGACTTGCTAACAAAGCCAGTGTCACTATCAAGCTCAGGGCTCAAAATCCCAGCTCAGATACCTGTAAGACAATGCCCTGGATTTTCTCCAGAGATTCCAAGTTTGTATTAGCCATGTCAGCCACCCTACTCGCGCAAGTGTGTATGGAATAACACAGCAGACAAATATGTGCAGAGGCACAGAATCAGTTAGCAGCATAGCCTTGCTCTTCTCTAGCACAATTCAGGGCAGCTAATGTTCTGCAGCCATTACATGCAGCCAACGATTTCTGAACTCCTACTGATATGGCCTACTGATAGGGCATTTTTGTTTAAAAGCAATTGTACCAGGGGAGGGAGCTGCTGAAGACCGAGAGAGCGCCTGTTTATCATAATTAACTCAAAGAATTCTACTATTAATCACTGAACCTTCAGTTTCTAGAGCAGGGCAGAATATGGATAGCAGCAAGTCACAAATACAGTGTTTTGAGATTCAGGCAAAAAGCCCTGATGGTTTCTTTCTTTCTTTTATAATGGAAAAAATGAGATGCATTTCCCACTTGTCAACAACATGTTTTCAGCCAGAAGGATGAAGATGGATAGGTTAGCATTTTAAGAGAAAGGTTGGTTTGGAATAAGCTGGGAGACAGAGATTCATTGCACATCCTTTACTTTTGAATTTTAAACACGTAAGATCATGTACCAAACCTATGGAAGGAATGCTGGAATAATATTCAGCATATTTTTCTAAAGCTCCCCTCTTTTCTGCCCTTTGAACCAGAGGCAGCACCAGCCTTAAACATCTTCCACTTTTAAAGATGAGTACTCAGTCCCAGTCATGAATTACAGACCATGGACATCCTCAACTGCTAAGCCACATTGCCCCTGGCCTTTATCAATCCACCTGCTGCCAACAACTCTGACTAATCCTTTACTCAGTTGCTGATGCAATGATCATTTGTCATCCTAACACAGTCCCTGTGGGTGAGCAAAACCGTAAATCTGGATCATGAGAGCTGGCTTTCCTCGGAAAGAAGCATTTCATCAAAATGGATTTGCACTCTCAAGTTGGTTGTTATTGCTCATCTAATTGCAAGTACTGTAAACACTTCTAGCTTGAAGACAGTCAAGTACTTGTCATCACATCCTAACTAGGCAGACTAAAAGGTGCAGGTATTCTTTGACTTACAACCATTCATTTAGTGACCATCCAAAGTTACAATGGCATTGGAAAAAGGGACTTATGACCATTTTTCACACTTACCACCATTGCAGTATCCCTGTGATCATGTGATTAAAATTTGGAGGCTTGGCAACTGGCATGGATTTATGACGGTTGCAGTTTCCCATCTTTCACAACCTTCTGACAAGAAAAGTCAATGGGGAAGCCAGATTCACTTAACAACCATGTTATTAACTTAACAACTGCAATGATTCACTTATGACTGGGCTATCTATACTTATACTGGTGTCTTGATAACTTCCCCACCGTGTCCTCAAATCTACTTTGAATCACAGCTCTTGTAAAACTCAACTGTTGATGATCAAATGTTGAGTAAACACAGCATTAACTAAGATTCTCCACCTCTCCCTATGGTCTGTGTCCAGAATATTTTTGCAGTGATAAATGCCTTTTGCAGGGTTGTGTGTGATTTGAGTGAGTTCACACTGGTAGAGCATTTGTTTTACTTTGTCAACATTTTTGTGTTTTTTTTAAGTTCCATTAAAAACTCAATTCACAATTTTCCCCTGCTATTTAGAGATTTTTCCTGTTTCTTTTAATATATGTAACTGTTACATATATGTGAACAAACCACATTTCGTCATACAAATTATCTCTAATATCATGTTGCTGATTATTGTTAAGTTTCCCCAATGTGCAGTTCATTTATATACATTTAGGTACTGCTCTTTTATGTGCAGGGCTTCTAGAAATATGTACTCTTTTTTTCCACAGGCATCTTTTACCTTAAAAAAAATGCAGATCATTGTCCAGTAAAAGATGGACACTAACATATTCCACAGAATGCCACTGTTCATGCTTTAGTGGAGTTTGTTTTGGCAGATTTTAAAACCAGTTCTCAGAGATATCCATGGCAATTTTATTCCTTCTTTTGTTATTAATTTGCAACCTGTGATTCCTTGATTTTATGATAAAATTAAAAGCATAGTAAGCAGTATCGGATATACACTGGCACAAATAAATAAATAAGACTGGATATTATCTCAGCCTTCATGTTATAATCCCTGCAAGCGGGTAAATACTGTCCTGTGGTCAAAGCATCACTGTTTTCTTCTAAATGGTTTTCTTGATACACAAAGTAATACAAACTCCTACCTGCACACTTTGTCCTACTGATGAGTGGAGGTCCGGGTTTCCCAGTCCCACCATCTCCTGGCCGGGTCAACAGGACGCTGATTTCATACTCTGTGTCGGGATCGAGATGCCACAACTTATAGGTTTGCATGTTCACCGCATGTACTTCCGACCAAGGTCCTGATGTCATCCGGTACTCAATCTCTTTTCTTACAATAGGACCATCTCCAATGATTGAGTTGGTATTGAGCTGGATGATTAAGTATGTTGAACCTGCTCTCAAAAGCTGTGGGGGTGCAATGGGTGTTGGGGGCTCTGTTAAGAGGACAAAGAAGTAATAAGTTGACCTGTTCTTCTGGACATCTTTAGTCAGCTGTCCTGGAGTGGATGGGCTCATTCGTTCATTCATTCATTCATTCATTCATTCATTCATTCATTCATTCATTCATTCAATTTCTATGGCTACCCATCTCAGTCAATGATTCTGGCCAGCTTAGAATTTTTAAAAAAATATTACAATGAAAAATACTAAAAACACTTTAAAACAATAAAAATAGTAAAACCAATACATTAAATCCAAATTAAATATACACAGGAGCACGAGCCTTGAATGGTTAGCAATACAGGTAATCCTCAACTTACAACAATTCATTTAGTGACCATTTGAAGTTACAACAGCACTAAAAAAATGGCTTATGGCCGTTTTTCACACTTATAACCATTGCAGCATCCTCCATGGTCACATGATCAAAATTCAGGTGCTGGTTCATATTTATAATGGTTGCAGTCATGCAATCCCCTTTTGTGACCTTCTGACAAGCAATGGGGAGGGCAGATTCATTTAACAACCATGTTATTAACTTAACAACTGCAGTGATTCACTTAACAACCATGGAAAGAAAGGTTGTAAAATGGGGCAAAACTCATTTAACAAATGTTTCACTTAGCAACATAAATTTTGGGTTCAATTGTGGTTGTAACTTGAGGACTACCTGTATAGCCAAGGAAAAGTGGCCCTTGACACATTCAGAGCCCAAGGCTTTGGAACATGGTCAGGTTTTTAGAGTTTATAGGTTTATAGATAACGGACAACTGCATTGGGGTAGTGGAAGAACAAGAAAGAGTAGGGCTGCATTCAAACCACTTGATGAATCACGTTCCTGAATAAATCAATTTTCTGACTTCATCAACCTCTGTGTGTTGTGTTGCTCAAATGCAGCCCCAGGAACTTCACCAGCCTAGTTAAGTGTTTTGTATGTACTCATCCTCAGATTTCCCATATCTCTTCAGTCATTCATCCTTTTTTTTTTACTTGTAAGTTTAACGTTACCAGAAAATTATGTTTACTCTTACAGCTTTCATTTCATGATTGCTGTTTTGTACTAAAAACCACCTTCAAAATACTTAATGTCTAACGGCAGTTTGCAATTTCCGAAGGACGCAAACACTTAATTGAATCAAGCTGATATCAGCCAATTTGTATACTTCAGGTAGGCACTCTGTAGCCCTTGGGCTAATTTAATGTTGCTCTAATTTCAAAACACTTATGCAAGTTCAGTTTAGTCTTTTTATGAAAATCATCTGCCCTTTGTTGTAGGGTGCTGTTTAGGAGAGAGGAGAGTGTCAGGAACAGAGAAAAACAAATCATATATTTAGAGAGAGAGAGAGAACCACATATTTTCTCTCTTTTTTAAATTTAAATTGGGCACTCCCTTTTTTAAAACTTCAATTGCACCCTCCATATGGCTTCCAATGGGTTCATATAATGAGAACATGGCCTGCAACACAAATAGGATTGCCCAGTCATGTGTACATGGCAAGTCTTGCTCCATCACATCAATACAGGATGTATAGTTACATGATGGGTATCCTCAAAAACTGGGCTTTCCCATATTAGCTCATTCCAAGTGAAACAGATGCAAAACAGAGGCCTTCTCCATCTTCCCTCTCCCCAAAGAGTTCACTATCACAGGCAGATGGCATGCTTCTGTGCTGCTAAAACCTCTTTATAAAT
This sequence comes from Protobothrops mucrosquamatus, assembly GCF_001527695.2. Taxonomy (NCBI): domain Eukaryota; kingdom Metazoa; phylum Chordata; class Lepidosauria; order Squamata; family Viperidae; genus Protobothrops; species Protobothrops mucrosquamatus. Next base: position 771,926 of record NW_015386488.1, read on the forward strand.
AAGTAACATAGAAAACATCCGCCCAAAGCGATGAACAAAAGATATGCAAGGAAAGCATTATCCTTGACTTTCTCTCTCTCTGTCTCTTTCTGTCTCTCTCTCTCTGTGTATGTGTGTGTGTCTGTCTTTCTCTGTGTCTCTGTCTCTCTCTGTGTGTTTCTCTCTCTCTCTCTCTCTGTCTGTCTCTCTATGTGTGTCTCTGTCATTTAGTGATCGTTCAAAGTTACAACAGCGCTGGAAAAATGGACTTATGACTGTTTTTCACACAACAGTTGCAGCATCCCCATGGTCACCTGATTGAAATTCAGAGTGACTCATATTTATGACAGTTGCAATGTCCCAGGGTCATGTGATCACTTTTAACGACCTTCTGACAAGCAAAGTCAATGGGGAAGCCAGATTCACTTAGCAACTATATTATTAAATTAAGAACTGCAGTGATTTACTTACGAACTGTGGCAAGAAAAGTCACAAAATGGGGCAAAACTCACTTGACAAACATCTCACTTAGCAACAGAAATTTTGGGCTCAATTGTGGTCATAAGTCAAGGGCTACTTGTACTGCCCAATAGGATTCAAATCCTTCCTCAGGCTTCAAATCTTTAGGCCTGTCTTTGCCAGGGCAAAATAAACCAATCCCAACCCCCACCACCACCACCGATGCATACCTTTGACTATCAGCTCGGCAAAGTTGGAGACACCAGAGCCCCTGCTAGACTGAGTCACACAGCGGTACAAGTCCTGGTCTCCTTTTGACACTTGATCCAGTTGAAATGTAGCCAAAAATCTTCTGTGACTGATGTGCTTCACTGAGGCGGTGGGAATGACAATCCCATTCTGCTTCTACCATTCAGAAAAAAAGAGTATCATCACCATCAGTGTCTCAACCCTGCTCCAAAGAGATTGACGTTTGCAGCTTATGTTTCAGTAAGCATCATGTTTTATGGGAAGGGCTGGTGGGATGTGGTCTACCTTTTTAGAATTTGCTGTCCTTTCTATTAAAAAAAAGAAATAGAAAAGTCTACTTCTTTGAGGCAAATTAAACAAAAACCTAAACAATCGTCTTCTTCTCCTGAAAGGAATACTTGTCTAAGAGTACAAAAGAGAGGTTGAGATATGGGTGGAAGAATCTCCCAGCAACAACCAATTCTGGAAAGGGGGAAATCCAGATTTTGATAAGTTGCCGATTAGCATTCAGAATGGAAAGCTTATTTCAACCTACCTCCAAGTATGTCAAATGCATCCTATACAGAGGTTATTATTTCAGGCAATGGAAGAACACAAAGGACAGGTTGAACTCATCTCTCATGGAAGGAAACAAGAGGAAAGAGGAACAGATAAATGATCCAATGAGAGTAAATTGGGGTAAACTTATTCCCACTTACCTGCATGAGGAACCTCTCTGTTTCCAAAGCCTTGCCAGCAGCTACACATTGAAAAGTAGCATTCTGTCCAGCATTTACCTCCACATCACCCAGGCGGGAAAAATGAGGTGCTTTGGCTGCCAAAAGAGATATAACCAGATAAAAAGATCTGTGGAAAGAACTATTTGTGGACTTCCAGTTCCAGATCGCAGTGCTGGTGGTCGTACGGAGAGAGTCGTCTCTTCGCCAGCCGGTTTCCCTCCGCCGGTAGACCCTTAACAGGGTCAAAAGTCACCCTGAAGGGGCGACTACCGTCGAGGAGGACTCTCATCGACCGCGGAAGGGCAGCAGCTCCTTCTGCAGTCCGAGGCAGCTCCTTAGGGCCGACGGAGAAAAGATCGGCCATTCACATGGCCGATCACTTAGCCGCACCAGCCAAAAGTCAAAAGAACATCTAAGCATAAAGAACCACCGTGGAAGATCTGGGTGAGACCCCTCCTTCCCTCTTTACCCTAACTATCTCCCTGTGAAAAGCTTCTGGAATTATTTGCCTGCTTTGAGAGAGCGGCGTTTGTTTACTTGGGAAAACGAGCTCTGGAAGCAAAAGAAAAAATAATTAATTTTTACTGGCTATTTCTATTCTTGGATACTCTGGGGTCCTGAAAAAATCCCTACTATAGAATTTTATTACTTTATCTACTTATTAAGGTGGAGAATATTATTGTTGTTTTTTTACTTTCCTAACTGGATAAAACTTTATTGGAATCTGGAAAAAAGATTTTACAGTCTACTGGGGACATCCTGTGGCGAAAGTTGACACTGCAATTGTATTTCCTCTTTGATTTTGAGGCTGGGTTTGACCTTCAAATTATTATAAAAGGGAAAAGATAAAGGATTTGAAACAGCTGGGTGGTGAAATTGCCTACTAGAATTGTGGAGGTGGATATTGGCTGACTGTTAGTAAACATAGCCTTCACTAAAAGACTAAAAGATTATTTCACCACTGAAATGGAGGAACTTTACCCACAGCTTAACTATAAGCTTATATTGGAAAAAATCTTGGAAGTTACAGAACAAATGAACTCTAGGATGAATACCAAAGATGATATTCCAGAACTACAAATTGAACCTCAAATTTTAACTGATCAACTTATAGGCCAAGGAATAACAGAGGAGGAACAGATCAACTTTAAAGAGGCCTGTATGCAACAACACACACAATTTAATGAGATGGAGGAACCTTACCCACAACTTAACTATAAACGTATACTGGAAAAAAAAAATTGAAGCTACTGAGCAAGTGAATTCCAGAATAAAATCCCTTGCCCCAAAACTTCAAACTGATTTCCAGACTCCAATTGACTATTCCATAAGTCAAAAAACAACAGAAGAGGAACAAATCAACATAGAAGAGGACATTACACAATCCTATGTACAATTCATTGAGAACTTTGATGACCAAAGAATGACTTTAATTAAAACATCTGTAATGCCAAAAGCAACATGAACTGATTTGCAAATACGAAGTATTGAAAACTGTGATAACTTGGATAACCAACTAGTAACCACAACACTGAACAAAATTGATTATACTACTCAGATGATAATGGAAGAAGGCAAAGAGAAGTATGACCAGACTGAATTGTTGATAAACATTTCTAATCAAACACTGAGATCTGATGATATAGAGGCTCTTTTATGGAAACCTGCCTGGCACAAAAAGAAAGCCAGAGTTAGATTCAAAAATGAGATTTAAAACTTTACTTAATGGGTTAAAAGGCTTTTAGAGACTTTGACTGATTTAAAACTAACTGAGATGAAAATTATTGACTAGATTATAGTTTGGAATTGTAATATGGAAAAGGTTTTAAACAAGGAATTATTAGGATAAGAAATAGAATATATATGTGAAATATAGTAAGAAGGTACTTTTTGGAATAATATGTTTGTTTTAGGTATGATAATTACTTTGATGGGATTTAAATTTTACTTAATGGATCAAAAAGGCTTTTTAGAGATATGGATTGATTTATAGAATATATATCTGAAACAGAGTAAGAATGTATTTTTTGGAGTAATATTTTTATTTTAGGCGTAATAATCACTTTGCAATGGAAAGAGAACAAGAAAATGGATTGTGATAATGGAAGACATGGCATTAATAAATGAGTTATTAGAATAAGAAATAGAATATATTTGGGAAATGTAAGAATGTAACTGTTGGAATAATATGTTTATTTTAGACCCCTTCTCCTCCTCTCTTCACCCTACTTTGTTCTTTTTTTTTTGGCCTGTAAAAGCTCTGTTGGAATCATTTCCCCATCTTGAAAAAGCAGCTTTGGTATGTGTGGGAAGAAAGGCGCTGACCAAAAAGGTTAAAATAATTTTTTTTCAAGACTACACTTTATTCTTATCTACTTTGAGGTACAGAAAAAACCTTTTTTTTTAAAGAGGTCTACTATTATACTATACTGGAAGATTGTTTCTTTTTCCACCTTTTTCTCTAAAAGATAGAAAAAGGGGGGGAAATGGTGTCTGGAAAAATTTTTTAACCTATTGAGGACATTTACTGGCGAAAAGTTAATACTGCAACTGCTGGTTACTGTTTGGAGATGAGATGGACTTGGCCTTCAAATTACTTTTGAAGAGAAAAGATAAGCGGATGCAGCTGTGGGAACTGTGGGGGTGGATACTGCTTTACTTTTATTGAATACAGCCTCCACTAAAAGAAAAAAAAGGGATTCTCTTCAATTATTATTAAAATGGAGAAACCTTATTCACAATTGAACTACAAACTTATATTGGAAAAGATCTACGAGGCTACTGAAGAAATATGTGCTACAATGAAAGGGATTTCTACAAAATTAAGAATCAGAAGACATATTCCAAACCTTCAAACTGACTTTCAGACAACATCTGACCATTCTATAAACCAAAACATACTAGAAGAGGATTTAATTGAGACTAAAGAGGAATTTATTTTACCCTACAAGCATTTCATCTATACCTTTGAGGATCAGAAAAATCAAAGACTGAGATTTGAGCCTTTAAAGCAACAAAGCTTTAAGGATAAGAGAAATAGACGCCCAATGCAGAGGACGGGATGCTTCTTACTGTCTCAAATGATACTACAAGCAATAAAGAGAGATTTATTGGCTGAAAGATTTAGAGTCAGAAGTAAGAGAAAAATGGGTGATTATTAGAATATATATTTTAAATAGATCAAGAATGTATTTTTTGGAATAATAGGTTTATTTGTATGAAAACTATTATGTAATGGAATGAAGAAAACTGAAGAGGCATTTTAGATCTGGATTGATTTAATAACTAATTGAGTATGTTAAATTAGTAAGATGATGTTCTTGTCTGATAATATGTACGTTATTAGGTATGATAATTAATTGGATGAAATTTGAATTTGGCCCAATGGGCTGAAATGATTTAAGGTCTGATATTATTTTGTTATTTTGTTATCTTAAACAGATTGATTGATGGATTATATATGTATAAGATAGACTAATATTTTACTTTAATTAGGAGATATATTGTGTAGTGGAAGAAGAAATAAATGAGATTTGTGATAAAATTAAGGATTTAAGAGATTGAGATCTAGAATATATTTGGAAGGGATACCTGAATTGATAATTTGTTTCTTTAAAGTCAAATTTGATTATGTTAATTGTAAATTCACAAAGCTCTAAAACAGGTTTAGGATTTTTAGAAATTTAAATTAGAAATGGATTATTTTAAATGTATTAGGTTAATTGAGGGAAATAGAGAGGGAATATTTAATGTATTGATTTGAGTTATTTATATATGGTTTTATTTATGGATGTTTGATTACCCCAGCACCACGGTGTGTCTTATGCACAAAAAACCACAGTGTCTTAAGCACAAAAAACCAATAAAACTTGTTTTTTAAATAATAATAATAATTCTATTAGATATAGATATAATTAGTACAAATCTCCAACTATCACAATAACCATTCCCTCTCTTTCCCCCTTAGTATATACTGTCTCATGTTTAAACTAATACAATTCTTATTCTATCGATCAAATAAAAAATAACTTTCTATCATTTATCAATAGTTTTTAGTTTATGTATATCTTAATTGTTCTAAAATTCAATCTTTTAGACAATCAATGACCTAATAATTTTTTTCAGTTTTAGTTTTCCATTGATCTTTAAACTTAATGTTTAATATTTATTATTTCCTAGTTTTGAATGATCCCAGTTCCTTTATCACAATTACTCCCAAAGTCTGGTGTTCAGGGTACCCATCTTATCTATATAAGTTCTCACCATCTACATCTACAAATTAATAATACTATATAATATTTTTATTTTCTAATAATTCTCAAGTATCTTAAAATCTTAAATTTAATAAGCAAAATTTCTTTTATTGCCTCATTTAATGCTTCCTCTCTCTTCCTCTTTGTATCTACTATCTCATATTCAAAACTAATATTTTTTTTCCTTACTGCTATACAAAGGTATATTTATTACTTCCATCAATAAAGTTTTAACTCATATATATCTTAATCACCTTTACATGATCTTTATGCCCAAATCAACATTCCAATTTAACTGTTAATATTTCTACTTCTGAGATTTACATGACCAAAATTTCCTTTGTCTCAACTCATAACAACATCTTATATTCAAAATACATATTTAAGTATATTCTATCTTAAGACGTAAAAACATATTCGTTACTTTCATCAATAGAGTTTTAGCTTATATGTATCTTAGTCATCTTTAGAAGACCTTTATGCACAAATCAATATTCAAATTTAATTGTTGGTATTTATGTTTCTAAGTTTTACTTGACCAAAGTTTTCTTTATCTCAACTTGTAACTACCTCTGTATATTCAAAATAAGCATCTTATCTGTTCAAGTATATCCTATTGTCAGAATCCATTTATATTTCATATCTATCTCCTCTGATCTAAAACCAAATCTCACCTTCCCCTGGATTCTGCCATACTGCCAAGGGGGAGGGGGGATATGCCTGCGGGCTTATGGCTTTCACTTCCTCAATTATGCACAGCACTCAAACTGGATCCTAGAGAAAACTATTGACCTGATGAAAAGAACCCTCAGCTCTCTAGGAGAGGAGAAACCTGAACCCCATGGCCACACCAGCACCTGGAGCTGCAGCTGGAGAGACACTGAGAGGGAATCAGAAACTGTAGTCCCGGGGACATCCGCTGAAACAGCAGCTACCACCTCGGCAGCCCCCACTCCCCGCCGACCCGCAGATGGCGACCAGGACGGGAGACAATACCATCGATGGCAAAGGCACTGATCCATCCAAAGATTCCCACTGGTGGACATGAAATTCAGGGGGGAGGCGCCACGCTTGGGGTTCTTCCTAACCCAAGTCCTCAGCTACCTGGAAGAATATGGAAGGGACACCCCCAGTGATAAAGCCCATATCCGTATCGTGCAATCCACTCTGGACAGGGCAGCTGCTGACTCGATGGTGAACCTGCATGATTCCAACGCCCCAGAGCTCAACGACTTCAACTGCTTCATGTCCTCTCTGAGAAGGCGATTTGAGGACCCCCTGGCTGATCGAAAGGCCCACGAGAGAATCAAGATGGTGAGGCAAGGCAGACGTCCAGTAGCCAAATATACACAAGAATTGCCAACAAGCTGAACTGGCCAGAAGACATCCTCCTTGGCCATTTCAAAGACAGCCTAAACTACAACCTGTATGATGCTTGCCTGCCTCAAGGGGACCCACGACAAGTCGATGAATGGTACATCCTAGCAGAGGAAGCAGAGATCGACCTACTGAAGAGGCACCACTGAGGAAAACAATGGGGCCACTTGCCTCCTGAGCCGACGCGCGAGTCAGCAAAGCCACCGGCTATGGCCAAAAAGTCAACGGGCTGTTTCAAATGTGGGAGAGAGGGGCATCGCACTGTAGAATGCCACTTGAAAGCCCCTCAGTGCAACCCAGACCAATAATCAGCCAGAAAATCAGGGAAGCCCCCAGCCAAGCCAAAAGAACCCGCCATGAGGGTGGTAGAGGCTGTGGAGTCCCCAACCCCTGCCAAGCGTGGGGAGGGAACTCCGGCCTATACCGCAGGGGTGGTGGACACCTCGGACAACGAGGTACTAAGGGAGCAACTATTTAAGGGGGTCCTGGTTTATCTAGATGACATCCTTATCTTCACTGTATCCAAAGAGGAACATGTCAACCTAGTCAGAGCGGTTTTAAAGAAACTGCAAGCTGCCCACCTATATGCCAAATTATCAAAATGCGAATTCAACCAGAAAAGAATAGAGTACCTGGGTTATCGCATATTCCCACAGGGCATTGAAATGGACCCCGAGAAGGTCAGAGCAATACTAGAATGGGCACCACCTCGCACAAGGAAGCAGTTGCAAAGTTTCCTGGGTTTCACAAACTTTTACCACTAATTAATTCCTTCGTTCTCCCAAATAGCCCTGCCCCTCAGGAACTTACTAAAAACGAAGGGAGAATCCTCAGTGAAACCTAGCCAGCCACTAAAATGGACAATGGAATGCCAAGCGGCGTTGAGAGGTTAAAGAGACTTTTCTGCCGAACCCATACTGAGGCACCCAGACACGGATAAATCTTTCATTATACAGGCAGACACAAGCGATGTGGCAGTGGGAACTGTACTATTACAAGAAAATGACGAAGGGGTATTGCAACCGTGCGCGTACACATCCAAGAAACTCACCGAAATGGAACAGCGCTGGGCCATGTGGGAAAAAGAGGCATAAAGGGTACATTGGTCATTACTTACATGGTGCCATTTCCTTGAAGGGAATAAAATCCCTTTTCAGGTCTGGACGGACCACAAAAACATGGAAGCCTTAAAAACACCCAGGAAGCTCACTCCCAAGCAAGCCCACTGGTCCCAGCATTTTCACCAATTCCGTTTTATGCTCAAGCACTTGCCGGGGGGGAAGAACATCCTGGCAGATGCACTGTCTCGCATGCCCCGATATAACAGCATGCGAGCCACCGATTCTAAACCACTCAATGCCTGAACCACAACTGGCAGTGCCAGTAACCACCAGAGCCCAAGCTAAATTAAAGACACAGCTGAGTAGCCAAACCGGAATCGAATTCCAGAAAACTTTGGAAACAGATTAATGGTTCCAGAAAAATAGACACGTGTGCACAATCAAGGGCGGACTGCCATGGCTGGGGGAAAGGTTATATATACCAACCACCCAGAGGGTCACTTTCATGCAGCTATGCCATGATACAAAATCAGCAGGGCATTTTGGATTTGTAAAAACATTACATTTAATTAAAAGGCAATTTTGGTGGCCGTCCATGAAAAAAGACATAGAAAGTTATGTGGCCAGCTGCCCAACATGCGCAACTGCTAAGAGGTTGCAAGGGAAATTGCCCAGACTGTTATAACCAGTGGTGAATCCCTCAGCCCCCTGGAGGGAAATAGCCATGTATTTTATAGTGGAATTACCAGAAAGCAATGGAAACACTGTCATCTAGGTGGTTACAAACTTGTTTTCCAAACAAGAGCACTTTATCCCTTGCCAAAAGATTCCCACCGCAAAAGCCTTAGCGAAATTATTTGTGCAGCACATCTACAGACTGTATGAGGCACCCCAACGCATCATATCTGATAGGGGAGTGCAATTTATGTCAGAATTTTGGAAGGAATTTTTATCTCTCTTAGGAACCACTCAGGGACTGTCATCTAGTCATCCTCCTCAATGTAATGGACAATCCGAATGTTCTAACTCAGTACTTGAGCAATACTTAAGATGCTTTATTAATTTCCAGCAAACGAATTGGACAGACCTACTCCCTTTTGTAGAAATCGCTTACAAAAACGCAGTCCACTCCAGCACATGCTACACTTCCTTTCAAATAGCCACTGGTCAAAGTTTCAACCCTATGCCAGAACTAATCCCAAACGAACCATCAATCCCATCACTGAAAGAATGGATAGCACAATTACAAAATACCTGGCCAGTAGTTAGGAAACCCTTAGATGAAGCTAGGCAAACATACAAAGCACAAGCAGATAAAAAGAGAGTCGAACCCACACCATTCATTCTAGGAGAAATGGTATATTTTTCTACAAAATACCTAAAATCCCTACAGCCCTGTAAAAAACCTGGCCCAAAATATATAGGACCTTTTCCAATTAAAAGAATCATAAACCCAGTAACAGTAGAATTAGAACTACCCAAAAACCTCAGGCAAATAAACCCAATTTTTCACTGCAGCTTGCTGAAAAGAGAACAACAGTCGCCCTTACGGCCAAAAATCCCCCCCCCCAAAATCATGGTTGAAGGAGAACAACACTTCGAGATAAAAGAAATCCTAGATTCTAGGAAGTATCATGGGGCAACTCAATACCTAGTAGCATGGAAACACCTTCCCTCCTCACAAAACGAGTGGGTCCATAAATGTCATGTCAGAGCCCCGAAACTGCTAAAGAAGTTTCATACCCAAGGGGGAGGGGGGATATGCCTGCAGGGTTATGACTTTCACTTCCTCTATTCGCTACAATGTAACCTTTTGTTTATTGCTGCTGGGTCTGCTGCCCATTACAATGTAACAAATTGCCTCCTGCACGATGCATCTCTCTGAACTTTCTTCTCCCTAACCTGGCAGTTAGGAAAAGGGGGGGGGGAGAAATACAAACATCCGGAACCTGGCTTATTTCTCCGATCTCAAAAGGAGGTGTGTCCCTCTCTCCATCCTGAATTATTTTTCCTGCAAAGAGCTTGCTTTTTGGATGACTTCCCTGTTCTAAGGAAGCGGCGTCTGTCTGTTTGGTGGAAAAAAAAATACTTCAAACAAAACTACAGTGTAGCATTTATTATATTTTGAAACTTTTGGATATTGGGCATCCCTGGAAAGATTTGTAATTTAGAGTATTATTTTACTTACTATACTGAAGATATTTGCTTTTTTCTGTCTCTTTCTTTGTCATTCTTAACAAGATAAAGGTTTTTAATGTGCAAAGAAAAAACTTTTTATAGCTTACATCTTGTGGCGAAAATATGTATTGCAATTTTAATCTCTGTTTTGGTGTTTGGAGATGTTTTTGACCTTCAGGAATTAACAAGAAGAAAAGATAAAGGTTTGGAAACAGCTGTGGGTTGTGTTTGTGATTTAAAAATTGTGGAGGCGGATGTATATGGATTCTTAATAAATATAGTTTCCACAAAAAGATTAAAAGACTCTTTTACTATGGAAATAGAAGACTTTTACCCACAGCTTGACTATGAGCTGATATTGGAAAAAATATTGGAAATGACAGAGGAGACGAAGTCATGGAGAAAAACTAAAGGTTATTTTGCAGAACCACAAGCTGAGCCTCAAACTCTAAAAGATCAACCTATAGGCCAAGAAGAAGCCTATATGCAACAGTATACACAATCTGAGATGGAAGAAGAAGTTACTGATCAATTGAATTCTGGACTGGACTATGAGCTGATATTGGAAAAAATATTGGAAATGACAGAGGAGATGAAGTCATGGAGAAAAACTAAAGACCATCTTCTAGAATCACAAGCTGAGCCCCAAATTTTAAAAGACCAATCTACAGGCCAAGAAGAAGCTTATTTGCAACAGTGTACACAATTTGAGATTAAAGAACCCACTGATCAATTGAACTTTAGAAAAAGTTTGGACCCAAAATCCCAGATTGAGACCTTAAATAACTATAAATCAACTAACCACTACAGAGGAGGATATTTCACAAGTCTGTGTACAAATGGAGAACTTTGAAGATCAAAAAATGACTATAAGTGAAGTTCTCCCATTGCTAAAATTAACAGGAATTGATAGCCAGACGCGATCGATTGAAAGTTATGACAACATGGATAATCAAGCTGAAATTATAATATGGAATAAAATGGACTATATTGCTTACATGATACTGGAAGAAGGGGAAGAGAATTTTGATCAGATCAATTTGTTGATAAACATTAGTACTCAAATACTGAGATTTGATGACATAGATGCAACATTACAGAAACCAGCTTGGTATAGAAAAAAAGCCAGAGTTAGATTTAAAAATGTGATTTAAAATTTTAATTATTGGGTCAAAAAGGCTTTAGAGATTTGGACTGATTTGACAATCTAATTGAGTAAATGAAAGCAGTAAGATAATAATTGGTGTAATAATATGTTTGTCTTAGATACGATAGTTAATTTGGTTGAGAGTTAAATTTTACTTAACAGGTCGAAATGATTCTTTTTTTGTTTTTTTACTCTGTTTATATAGAAAACTATTTTGTAATAGCAGAAGAATTAGAGAGATCTATGATAAGAGAAGAAAGGGTATTAATTAATGATGTATTAAATTAAGAGATGGAATATATGTGAAAATATTAGAATGTTATTCTTGGAATTATATGTGTGTTGTAGAAGGGATACCCAAAATTTTATTAATATGTTTGTTTAAGATTAATTGGAATATTTTAATTGAAATTAGTGGAGCTTAAAAGTGATTTTTGTAGATATAGTAAGGATGATTCTGTGGATTGATTGAATTTTAAGAATAAATAGATTAATCTAAATTTGTTATATCATGTGAGGAAATAGAGGGGGGAATTTTTAAGGTATTAATTTTAGTTATATATATATGACTTGTTTTGCTATGATTGATTACCCTTTCACCACGGTGTTTTCCTGAGCACTTTGATGTAAAAATAAAAAAAAACCCAATAAAATGTGTATTAAAAAAGGAGGTGTGAAGAGCTGTGGAACATCATACTACAAACGGAGCCGGACCGATGTTATCTTCCCTTTCCCATGATGGACTTAACACCTGGGGATTGGCCAGTCTGAACCATCCGGATGAACTGTGGGGTGGGATTTACTTAGGGACCCTTTAAAGTATCGATCTGTAAAGAATCTCTCAGATCCTGTCTATTATGCCTGCTATCAACTACTCTTAATAAAAGTTCCTGTTGGAAGAAATTGTTTCCAAGAGTTCTGCTTTCTTAAGATGTGGGATTGAAATGGGTCCTTACACCTATTTTAAGTTCTCATAATACACATCTTGTCTATTTAAATAAATCTCATATATAAATTAAAACCCCATTCTTTTTCAGTCTTATTCTAGCTTTCTTTCTTTACCAAATCATCAAAAGTTTCTTTATCTCAACTCATAAGAACATCTTATCTTCAAAATACACATATTAACTATTTAAATATATTCTATTTTAAGACATAAAAACATCTTCTTGACTGCATTATCTGTCATCTTCCCCAGGACCAAGTTTTTATTCTTTTAGACCAAAGCTAGTCATAAGGGTTCTGAGAGAAGTTAGTGCTATCAAGAGAATGGGAAAGTTGGCCAAAAGAACTGTTACACTTACAGCAGGGATAATTCAAGAGCAGGATGTCATCCAATCCCAAGTAGCCATGCCTTTCATTGGAAACGACTGCTTCAAACAATACCTAAGGATATAGGAGAGACATTCTGGTGTTACAGCTGGAATATCGGAGTAGAATTGAAGAGACCTTATTTCAACTCTGACTGAAATTCACTGGGTGACTCTGGGTTGGGCACTACCTTTATCTAACCTATTAACTAACCTATCTAAAGAAAATTGTGTAAGGAAGGAAAAACACAAATATCAACTTGAATTTTTGGAGGAAAAGGAGACACAAATGTACCACATATTCCCATTAACTGTTTTCATAATATTTTAATTTTGGTTGTGCCTTTGTTATTCTTCAAAGAACATAAGAAATCTAAGAAAATAAAATAAGGGTCTTATTTGGATGACTTGATTTACTGTTCCATATAAATGCCTGAAGTTTTGGCACCCCTGAAAATCTAAACTACTTTGGGCAACTTTGAGAGCAAAGGACCTGTCAAGCCAGTTGATATTCTGTTGCTACCCAAGGCTAATTTTTCCCCCCTCAATAAATTCTCTTTCAATTTGCAGGGTTATTGAAGAACTTCAGAGAATGCCATAAAGGGGATCATGGATTTTCAGCTACTTAGATTGAGGGGAAGACTATCTGAAGCCGATGATCAACTTCCTTTTGGGGACATGTGATAATAAATCTCATCTGATCATAAATTAGTACAAATCAGTAAGATTATATAGTGACAAGCATCCATCCCAGGAGGATAAAAAAGAATGGGCTAGTGACAATTAATTAATTATTAGACAATTACTATTGACAATCCAGTGAAATCCTCTTGTCTTGCATGTTTATCTTTCTCATAAATGAAGAGCTGGATTTCCATAGAATATTAAAGTCAAGTGCACTTCCAGTCAAACTCAACTTCTGTTGATTTCATGGAATATCAATGCAGCTTTTGGAACAACTGGAAGTGGTGTACCATTATATTTTTCTGTGACGGTCTTCTGAATTCTAGTCTACAATCTAAGATTTCTTGGCATTCTCCCAAGCAAGAAATAAAAGAATCCTGCTTAGCTTTTTCAGATCTTTAAAAGAGAGCTTGGTGCTGCCACCAATTTGGACACGTAACAAATAGACTATACTAATCTAGTGTTCATAGCTTGTAGTTCAGTAGATAACAGGAAATCCAGTAATTATCTCAACCCATTGCCTTAAACCATAGTATAGTATATTAATTACTTTAAATTTGGCATGTTCAATGAACACAATAAATGTGTTTTGCTAATCCATATGGTTTAGGTTGCTATATATAAATTCAGTCACACACTTCCCTTTTCAGAATTCCTGATTTCCCTCAAGCATTAGAATTTAGCCCAAATCTCCCACTAGGTTTCTCCAGAAAGGCAACTGTAGAAGATGACCAGGCTATGCCTGAGGGAGGAGTCAAGCACATCATCAGTCTCAAGTCCCTTCATGTCCACAAGAAATCTAAGTCCAGCTACTTTTAATTCTGTTGACTCTTATCTGCCGCCAATTTGCTTTGACCATTAGTGGTTCAGATTCTTGTACGCAGTGTTAGTATGCAATAAACATGTAGTCATTTGAACCACCTTGCTTCCTGATTTATTGCCACTGACAGCAACCCTCCTCTCACCTGGTACTCATTGGGCCAAAACATGCTGACAGCGAGCTCCACCTGATGCCATTGCCGTGCATGGGAGCCAGAGACATTCCACACCACACTTCCCAGTGGCCCTCCATTCATTTTGACAAAGACATTCAAAGTCCCAGGGCTGTGCCCATCCCGGCTGTACATGAAGTAGCTGAATTGGAGGCAGTGAGTGTCATTTTCGCTCAATGTCTGGAAAAGGATCTGTGCTTTCTGCCCTGGATTGTGCTGGGAGGAATTGACCATCAGATAAGAACCTGTAATGGTAAAAGAGGAGAAGAACACAATTTGTTCAAGCAGCAATATTTGAATCTGAGGTTCTGCATGGTGACATAAACTCATAATGGCATAAGAAACTTGGGCATGAATCTGCAGTAACTTTTCTTGTTCTTTGTACTCCCAGCAACCTTACAGATCCAGTTTAGTAAAATACATGTAAGAGAAGAGCAGGCAGAGCTGGTGGGGGTGGAGTTAAGTATATCATTATCTTAAGAGTCTTTACATTGCCATCAATGATTCAAGTCCAATCCTTCTTGAGTTCCTTTGACCTAATCTAGCACCAATTTAGTACTGAACTTTAGTTCACTAGATTCTTTTGTATAGGCTTAAGCAGTAAACCTTTGAACTGTAATCAAAGGTACAGTCCTGATCCTTTGTGCCTAACAAGACACGGCATACTTCAGACTTGTAGATTTTTAATGCTGGTCCAAAGCTTCAAGCCAATCAACTGGACAGGGCAAAAACACTGACTGGAATAGGCAGAAAGTAGACTAAGGCTCCCACTCCTATCTTGAAACCCTCATAACAACAACAACAACAACAACAACAACAACATGTTAAGTGACTCACAATAGATCTTTGTTTGTTTATGGCAGAATTTGGGAGAATATTAAAACAGTCCAAAATTAGGTTTTTATCCCATTTGGCTTCTTCTTATGGAAATTTAAGGGTGGGAACCTGATCACCTCCAAAGACACTACATTTTTACAAATGCATACAAACTAAATGCCATGCAAACCCAATCACTGCTTGTATTATAGTCAAGGAGATCATGAGACTTATTTACCTTTCCTCTAGAATTCCTACAGTCTTCATTGCCTGAAACGCCTAACTCCACCTGGATCAAGCCATTTAGTTTCCATTCTTCATTCTTGAATCATTTAACATTAGTTGCTTCTGACTAAACAGCACTTCATTGGTTATTACAATACCCAGAGGCCATCAGTGAAATAAACCTTGATGCTTCTTGGCAGCAAGAGAACAGAGCAGCTATCTGTCCTGGATCAAATCCTGGATCAGAATTTTTAGAATTTTTACTTTCCATTGTTCCATGGTACTTCCAGAAATATCAGGAAACATGATACAAGGAGTGGCTCAGGATACTGTATATTACTACCTGGAGCCTCTAGTGAGAACTGATACCAGATGAGATGTCCCTTCAAGCAACTCTAACAAAATGAAATTCAACGTAGAGAAAAGTAAAGTCTTACACTAGGCAAGAAAAACCAAAGGACACATATAGATTGGGTGAAACCAGGCTTAATAGAGGCAACTGTGAGAGAGATCTTGGAGTCTTAGTGGACAATCAATTAAATATGAGGCAACAGTGTGTGGCGGCAGCCAAAAAAGCCAACACAGTGCTAGGCTGCATTAACAGAGGGATAGAATCAAGATCACGTGAAGTATTAATACCACTTTACAATGCCTTGGTAAGGCCACACTTGGAATACTGCATCCAGTTTTGGTCACCACGATGTAAAAAAGATGTTGAGACTCTAGAAAGAGTACAGAGAAGAGCAACAAAGATGATTAGGGGACTGGAGGCTAAAGCATATAAGGAACGGTTGCTGGAATTGGGTATGTCTAGTTTAACAAAGAGAAGGACGAGGGGGGTCATGATAGCAGTGTTCCAATATCTCAGGGGCTGCCACAAAGAAGAGGGAGTCAAGCTATTTTCCAAAGCGCCTGAAGGCAGGACAAGGAGCAATTAACAGAGGGATTCAATCAAGATCATGTGAGGTACTAATACCACTCTATAAAGCCTTAGTAAAACCACACCTAGAATACTGCAATCAATTTTGGTCTCCACACTATAAAAAAGATGTTGAGACTCTGGAGAGAGTGCAGAGAAGAATAACACGGATGATTAGGGGACTGGAGGCTAAAACATATGAAGAATGGCTACAGGAACTGGGCATGGCTAGTCTAGTGAAAAGAAGGACCAGGGGAAACATGATAGCAGTGATCCAATATTTGAGGGGCTGCCACGGAGAGAAGGGGGTCAACTTATTTTCCAAAGTACCTGAAGACAAGGAATAACATATGGAAACTGATCAAGGAGAGATTCAACCTGAAAATAAGGAGAAATTTCCTGACAGTGAGAACAATCAACCAATGGAACAGATTGCCTTCAGATGTTGTTAGTACTTCATCACTGGAGGCTTTCAAGAAGAGAGTGGACTGCCATCTGACAGAAATGGTTTAGGGACTCCTGCTTGGGCAGGGGGTTGGACTAAATGACTTACAAGGCCCCTTTCAATTATTCTATTCTATTCTATTCTATTCTATTCTATTCTATTCTATTCTATTCTATTCTATTCTATTCTAATTAACTCCACAAATGGGGACAGCACTGCAGTGGATTCACTGGCCAGGAGTCCATTTTGGCTGATAAAAATCTCTCCAGAGAGGAGGAGAGATTTTTAGGATTGCCTACTCACACTCTACAAAAGTGCTCCTCACAAGGAGACCTTCAAGCCAGGGTTTAATTCCTGGCAACTGCTTGGAGTTGTCTCTGCAACCTCTGTCCTTCCCAGAATACACCACATGGACTGCCTTTGCTTTGTCTAACAGATGGATCAGTCTAGAATTGTCCATATTAACAACGCTGGTACAAAGGCATAAAGTCAATGAAGATGATCCAAGTGGTAAATTAGTGTACTGGGCATGTGTTAGAGATGTTCTGCTGTCTAGATGAAACAGCATCCATCCATCTATCCGTCTATCCATCCATCCATCCAATTTCTGTAGCTGCCCATCTCACAAAATCAATTAAAACCATATAGAAACAAAACTGAAAAATAAATATAGCACCCGAGAAAAATTGTAAAAATAAGTATTAATATAAGCTAGAAAAGTGGCCCTTAACACATTCGGGACCCCCAAGCCCACACATATGTTCAAGGCCTTATGAAAGGCCAAGATGTTCAAGGCCTTATGAAAGGCCAAGAGGGCTGATCCATTTTCATCTCTGGAGGGAGAATGTTCCACAGGGCAGGGGCTATGGCTGAGAAGTCACTTTTTGAACAACACAGGAAAAGGTGGTGTAAAATGTATATGCTGTATGACTACAAAGGATGTATTAATAGAGGTGGGACTTACATGACAACACTCCATCTGCTCCCTACTGATTAGACTGCCATTCCATTGCTATTACAGGTAATCCTCCCCTTATGACAGCTCATTCAGTGACCATTCAAAGTTACAACGGCACTGAAAAAAGTAACTTATGATCATTTTTCACACTTACAACCATTGCAACCTCGCCACAGTCATGTGATCAAAAATCAGCCGCTTGGCAACTGACTTATAATCATGATGACTGCACTGTCCTGGGGTCCTGTGATCACCATTTGTGACCTTCTGACAAGCAAAATCAGTGAGGACGCTAGAGTCACTTCACAACAACTAATTCAACAATTGCAATGATTCACTTAACAACTGTGGCAAGAAAGGTAGTAAAATGGGACAAAACTCAACAAATGTCTCATTTAGCAACAGAAATTTCAGGTTCAATGGTGGTCATAAGTCAAGGATTACCTGCATTGCTCTTTTTAAAAGCAAGTATACACACACACACACAAACATACACTATATATATACACATACACATACATACACATACAGTACATAGAGATAGATAGATAGATAGATAGATAGATAGATAGATAGATAGATAGATAGATAGATAGATAGATAGATAGATAGATAGATAGATAATTATTATTATTAATAATAATAATAATAGTAATAATAGTAATAAAGTTGGAAGGGACCTTGGAGGTCATCGAGTCCAACCCCCTGCTCAGGCAGGAAACCCTACACCATTTCAGACAAATGGCTGTCCAGTCTCTTCTTAAAAACTTCCAGTGTTGGAGCATTCACCGCTTCTGGAGGCAGGTTGTTCCACTGGTTAATTGTTCTGTCAGGAAGTTTCTCCTTAGTTCTAGGTTGCTTCTCTCCTTGATCAGTTTCCATCTGTTGCTTCTTGTCCTGCCTTCAGGCAGATAGATTTCTGTTTCACACCATATCTAGCTTTTTGTCATTTTTTTCCTGATAACAACTGGACTAAAAGAAAGCGCCAAGGTCTAAGTCATCCCAGGAGCTTCAATGGCTGAAGATGGATTAAATCCAGCTCTCTCTGCTCCTGGACCTACTGTATGCTGTCCCTACTAACCACACATTGATAATTATGTTGCAAAAGCTTGGATCAACAGCCATCTCTCAAATTGATTTCTAAAGCAATTGATGGTAAAAGATTATAGGGGCTGTAGTCCCGGTGAACAACAGATTGCTTGTCCCTGTTCTTTGCCATTACCCCATTCTAGTTTTGCTGCAATATTATTATATAAACAGAGAAGGCACCTTTATACATATTCCAACCATCTGGTCCGTCTATTTCAGTTCTGCCAACTCTGATCAGCAGCAGCTGGCCACAAGATTTCTCCCCAGACAGATCATGGGAACTGCCACTGAGCTACAGCATCCTGTTCACACGACGATGAAGAAAATTCCCCAAAGATACTCCTTTCCCATCATAACCTATATAGATGATCTTCCCAGAAATTAAAACTGCTCCCAAATGGCAGTTTTCCAGAAGGGACATCAATTGACCAAGAAAACAAAAATAAACATAGAGGTAGCCCTTGACTTACAGCTATTCATTTAGTGACTGTTTGAAGTTATGAGAAAATGTGAAAAAGTGATTTATGACCGGTTTTCACACTTACAACCACTGCAGCATCCTCATGATCATGTGATCAAAATTCGGGTGCTTGGCAATTGGCATGTACTTATGACAGTTGCACTGACCTGGGGTCATGTGATCACCATTTGTAACCAGCGTGGCTGGCTTGCAAAAAGCAAAGTCAATGGGGGAAGCCAGATTCATTTATCAACTGCATAATTCACTTAACAATTGCAATGATTCACTTAGCAACTGTAGCAAAAAAAGTCATAAAATAGGGCACAACTCACTTAACCACTGTCCGGCATAGCAAGAGAAATTTTGGACTCTCTTGTATCATAAATCAAGGACTATTTGTAAAGGCACTGGGCAAAAAAAAACAAACCTGGGGTTTTATTTGTTTTTTTAACATGCTTGTCATCTTGGATTCTGTAAGTAACAAGAATGATCCCATTTATTTAAATCAAGTCTTGGTTTCCCGATAGCAACCTTTAAATTTTTAATTGTGTTTATTCATTTAATTTACACAAAGGGATATGATTCTCTCTCTCTCTCTCTCTCTCTCTCTCTCTCTCTCTCTCTCTCTCTCTCTCTCTCTCTCTCTCTCTTTCTTTCTTTCTTTCTTTCTTTCTTTCTTTCTTTCCAGAATTCCTCTTCAAACAGAATCAGCCCAAGAGGGGAAGCAACAGTTATTTCACCAGGAGGGTGGTTGGCAATATGACATACTGTACATCCACACAACTCTTCCCTGCCTTCTACTGGGTGTCAACAGAGCTACAAAACCACCTCCCTTATCACAACACACTGCAATTCTCACACAATTTGCAGAGATTCCTTTCAAAGACATAAGATCCAAAGACTAAAGATAGCCATAAAATCCAAGCCACAGCTGGGATGGGGAGAACTTCCACCATTTTGTATTGGCATCTGCCACATTTCTTTGCTTTTGGGATTGGGCTCAGGGACCACCACTTATCTACCCAAAATAACGGGTAGGTGGAGTGGGGGAAGCTGAGTCAAACAGAAACAAGGAGGAAATAATTGGCAGTGTTGGAAAAAAGAGTATGAGACTAATGTTTTGCCTATTTTCCCAACTAAGAAATCTTAAGCTCCAGAAATGATGTTCCTTAATTATGACTTGGATCAACAGAGAAAGAGAGACAAAAAAACCCCAACCCTGTATAAAATAAAATACACTTACACTTTTCTCTTGTAAGTTTTCTTTTAATTAAACCTGATGTGCTGCCTTTTAGACTCACAAAGGACACCTAAAGATTGCTCATAAAGTTGCACTATCAGAAATAATAAGTGAAATTGCATTAATCTGAAACATCAATTTGAGATGGCTCTGGAAGCAGTTCAGATAAAACTGAAATAGGGAGACAGCCTCTGATGGCAGTGTTACATTATAACGACATGGCTTGAAAGGAGGAAGGAGAGAATAGAAAAGGGAAAAAGCAAACTTAGCTAACCAATCTTAATGGCCAATAAGAATTTCTGTAACTCCGCATTCCATTCTGAATTGCTCCAGTCTCTTTAAAATGCTTTGATGTACATAAGGTTAATATATTTTGTATAAAATTACTTCCATTTTTCTTTGTCTTCTCTTTATTTTTATTTTAGGAGATGGTTACAAGCACAACCAAGAGAGAAAATAAAGAGAAATGGAAAAGAAATTTTACAAGTTGTATTAAAATGTTAATAGGGAAAAATTATTGAGGGAAGCTACTTTAAGAAACAGAAGTGGCTCAAGATCTTTATAGTAAGCTGAATTTGGATAAGGGGTTGACACATGTCATTATAATGCCAAAGTTATAGGGAACATGAAATGACATGTGCACAGATCATTCCTCCTTTATGGAAGGGAGGGAGGGAGGGAGGGAGGGAGGGAGGGAGGGAGGGAGGGAAGGAAGGAGATGGGAGGTGGTGTTTTAAGGAATGAGAAAATAAAAAAATATTTTCATTATGTGAAACCAAATGCAACCCCTTTGAGTCAAATAACAGCATCTTAAGGAGATTTTGAGGATGAGCTGCAGACTCAGTTTTGAGGCATAACCTTCTTAAAGCTGTTGTCATTATTTTTAAAACCTTGGACCACAGTATTGTCTCATCCTTTAGCATCTTACTAGACTAAAGTTTGCTAAGCAGGCAAATGCTCACATCTCCATATCCTGTATATTAAAAGCACATTTATTCCATAAGAATACATTTGTGGATGGGTCAGGGTAACATGCCCCATTCACAGAAGGGGAATGCAAGCAGGCTTGAAGAAAATTTAAATTTACCAAAGTACAAACAATCAGTTCCAGATAAAGATCCTCATGTCCAAGAGTGAACAAAGGGAAGAGGCAAAGATGGGGAAAAGTGGGATTGGGTGGAATTCTTAACTATAGTCCATATTGCAAAATTGTGTTGTTGGGTCCCCATAGATTACTCTGGAAATTATACTGTAGATTTTATATACAGAAAAGCAGGGTAGATATCATTTTATTGAATGAATAAGTAAAAAAATGTGAACTGAGATGATCTTTCATTAGACAGAAAGAATATTGATCTCAAAGGGCATCAAGAAGTTTCATTGTCCATCCAGCAGACACTTCAACAGTCGGGACCCAAATTATTAACAGCTGAAAACTGCCTAGCAACCACAAAGACCATTTTTCCGGATAGGTTTGTACGAGAGGGCTCCAGAGAGGCTGTCTTCTCCAGCATAATTTTATCAGGCATCTTTAAGAATTGGAAAGAATTCAGAATTTCACCCAGTGTGTGATCTTCCACCACAGAGAAGTAATAACAATGCCTCCTGCAGTGCAGCATAATTACCTTATAACTGGGAATTTCTGTAGCTCTGAGTTTTTCTCACTCTACATGTGATTTCACCTTCCATGCTACTACTAAAGCTACCACATCCCACTCTGCCTACAGGAGGCTTCATGAAGGAAGCTGCACTCCAATGGACTTTTATTTGCCAGAAAGCTAATTAAAGTCTGTACCTGGATATCATCTCAGAGAGATATAGAATTTGTTAAAAACTGATATTTGTGTGATGGGTTTGCCACATAATTCAGCCCACTGATATAAAGCAACATTTCCCAGTTTTGGTATCCTTGCAAAGTTAGTACTGATCTTCCCATTTTTTACAAGGAAAGGAAAGGAAAGGAAAGGAAAGGAAAGGAAAGGAAAGGAAAGGAAAGGAAAGGAAAGGAAAGGAAAGGAAAGACATGGATAGGGATGGGATGAGATGAGATGAGATGAGATGGGATGGGATGGGATGGGGAGAGGAGAGGAGAGGAGAGGGAGGGGGAAAGGGGTTTAACCATTTCCAGGGAGGCACATACATTGTTTTTTTACTTCTGATTTTTTAAAAAGAGATTTAATTAAGATCCTTTTCATGAAGTAGCATGCTTTGTTTCCCCCCACCCCCCATGAAAGCAGAAACATGACACAGGTAGTCCTTGACTTACGACTATTCATTTAATAGCTGTGGTTGCCGGCGCCTCGGCATAGTCAGCTGACCCCATCGCTGTCTATAGGGGGCGAAATTTTGGCCCCCTCAGAGAGGGCGCGCAACTTGGGTGTCCTCCTGGATCCACGGCTGACACTGAAAGATCATGTGTCGGCCGTGACCAGGGGGGCGTTTTATCAGGTTCGCCTGATCCACCAGTTGCGCCCTTTTCTGGACCGGGACGCTCTGCGCACAGTCACTCAGGCTCTCGTCACCTCCCGCCTGGACTACTGTAATGCTCTATACATGGGGCTCCCTGTGGGGAGCATCCGGAGACTGCAACTGGTCCAGAATGCGGCNTCCGGACGATTCCGGACCTCCTACCTTTTCGCCGCGCCCTCAAGACATGGCTTTTTCAACAAGCGGGTCTGGCCTAGGGAGAATTTTTAAATAGGGACAATTTTAATTTAAATCTTAATTAATTATACAGCGAAAAAAATATTTGGTTTTTAATAGGTTTTTATGGGGGGACGATGTTTTATGTGTTTTAATATGCTGTGAGCCGCCCTGAGTCCTATGGGGAGAAGGGCGGCATATAAATCCATGTAAATAAAAATAAATAAATAAAATAGCTGAAGTTACAATGGGGCTGAAAAGTAACTTATGATAGATCTCCATATTTACAATCATTGCAAGATTGCCACAGTCACGTGATCAAAATTCAGGCACTTGGCGACTGGCATGTATTTATGATGGTTGCAGTGTCTTTGGGTCATGTGATCACCATTTGCAACTTTCCTAACTGGCCTCCAACAAAGTCAATAAGGGAAGTCGGATTCGCTTAACACCCATGTGTTTCATTTAACAACCACAGCAAAAAAACCATCGTAAAATTGGATGTGACTCAACCGTCTCACTTAGCAATAGAAGTTCCAGTCTCAATTATGGTCGTAAGTTAAGGACTATCTGTACTCACAGCATCAGAAGCAACAAGCTCAGGTTGCGTTACCTTTTTATTCTGGTGCTCAGAAAAAGACCGGCCTATGAAATTCTATGCTTCTCCAAGTCTTGTATTCTCCAAGGCCTATCATGGGACAAATCCTAAGTTGAGAAGAGCATATCTTTCTTCCTCTGTCCTTACCACTTACTATAGAGCAGGACTGGGGAACCATGGCTGGCTCAGGAATTCTGGGAGTTGGAGTCTACAAGTCATAAAGGGGACATAGTTCCCTGCCTCTGCTATAGAAAGACAATTTAAAGCATCCTGTCATATTCTATTGTATTAGAAATATTATTGTTTTGGACAGGAAGGCTGTGCAGAGAGTGGTGAGGACAGAAGAAAATATTATTAGAAGTTCAATTCCTTCTATCTAGGTCATGGCATAGAAGCATTGCTTGACCAGGGTCTGCAATATTGTCTGGAATGCTACACATCTTCTCCAATGACCAGTTTTCTTTGTTACCTTCTTGGAGGAGACTTTGCAGTATCCGAAGCAGAACACCTAGATTCTGTAATAGCTTTGTACCATATAGTATCAACCTTGCTCAATAGTAGTAACTGTGAGAGGGACCTCGGAGTCCTTGCTCAATAGTAGTAACTGTGAGAGCGACCTTGGAATCCTAGTGGACAGTCACTTAAATATGAGCCAGCAGTGTGCTGCAGCTGCCAAAAAGGCCAACACAGTGCTAGGCTGCATTAACAGAGGGATAGAATCAAGATCACGTGAAGTGTTAATACCACTTTACAATGCCTTGGTAAGGCCACACTTGGAATACTGCATTCAGTTTTGGTCACTGCGATGTAAAAAAGATGTTGAGACTCTAGAAATAGTACCGAGAAGAGCAACAAAGATGATTAGGGGACTGGAGGCTAAAGCATATAAGGAACAGCTGCTGGAATTGGGTATGTCTAGTTTAATGAAGAGAAGGATGAGGGGGGACATGATAGCAGTATTCCAATATCTAAGGGGCTGCCACAAAGAAGAGGGAGTCAAGCTATTTTCCAAAGCGCCTGAAAGCAGGACAAGAAGCAACGGATGGAAACTCATCAAGGAGAGAAGCAACCTAGAACTAAGGAGAAACTTCCTAACAGTTAGAACAATTAACCAGTGGAACAACCTGCCTCCAGAAGTGGTGAATGCTCCAACACTGGAAGTTTTTAAGAAGAGACTGGACAGCCATTTGTCCGAAATGGTATAGGGTTTCCTGCCTGAGCAGGGAGTTGGACTAGATGACCTCCAAGTCCCTTCCAACATCATCATTATTATTATTATTATTATTATTATTATTATTATTATTATTATTATTATTATTATTATTATTATTATTAACTCACAAGACTCTTTCTTTCCCTATGTATTTCAAAATGGATTGTGATTTTATATGTGTGTGTTGTGTGTGTATTTATATATAGTATATGTTTATGCATGTGCATGTCTGTGTATGGGTATATATTTTCTTTTGAGAATGAGCATTAGAATTTCTTTTTTTAATGTATGTAGTGTGTTTACAGAAAAAAGTGACAATAACAGTTATCTTATTTTAAGTTAGACACTTCAGGCAACTAATTATTGATGTCATTAAAGGACAGCATTTTTAGTTATTTATTTCATCATTTTTCTTGATTGTCAGAAAGAGGACAGAATATTGACTTAGGTAATAAAATAATTGGATGGGGTATTAATTATTTTGATAGGGACTGGATCAGATAAAAATATCATTCAGTACTTATCTATATCAGATGATGAAATGCCTCCAATCTCCCATGAGACATAAGTCATCTTCTACATAGAATGTTTTTATTGGTCTCATAATCTAGGATTCATGAAAGAAACCTATTCTATTAATACCATCTCTGCAGACAATCTTCCCTTAATTAGGATATCACCTTTCAACACCATAACGGAATCCATCCATAATGTAAAATGTTTTGAGACTAGCATTAATTTTTGTTTACCTCTACACTGTTGTTTTTCAACCTTGGCAAGTTTTAAGATGGGTGGATAAATTCAGGGAGTTGAAGTCCATCCCTCTTGAACTTGCCAAGATTGAGAAACACTACTTTATACCATAAGAAGACTCTTTTTTTAAGCAAAGGGAAGTCGACAACACTCAACTCTGCTTGGGGAATGTGGTACACCCTTTTCTTAACTTTACCACTTCTATGAAGGTTAAAGCTGTTAAAGCCAGAATCAAAGATCCTATGATGAGACAGAATTGTGCCTTCGACATACAACATTGAGAAGTGAACAGAAAAAAAAATCTATTAAATAAGGACAGGAGCAATAAGGAGCAAAAGATATAGGACCTATACTCAATATAAATCTGGCTTGATTCATAGATCCTATGGGACCGTCCACTTTAGAGCTGTAATCAAAGCAACTTATATTTTTCCAGCTTTGTCCTAAACCTTATCGGTGTCAACTCTTGAGTGGAATGAAGAAATTGTGAGTAAAACCGAAGATTTTCCCCATTTCATTTTGCATGCAGGAGACATGATTAGATTTTGAAACTTCTCTCTCTCTCTCTCACGTGCACATATATGTATTCAATCCTTCTGCATTAATGCTTTAAGCCTAAAACATACAGCAATTTCCTCTTGTTGTTTAAACTGGTAAAATCGAGCTGTACTTTGTGCTATTCTTGTACATCTGAAATGCTTCTCAGCTGCAAAATTGAGAACAAAAGTAGCTCAATCATAGAAATGTCAAGGCTGGATTGACAGTTGCAGAGTGAGGGGGCAGGAATTTGGATTGGGGCCACTTGGTGGAAAATGAGCTGTTAAAGTTTTTTATCTGCATGGTTATCCCGAGGAGGAGGAGGAGGAGGAGTTTTCCATGAAAGTGATTCCTCTTCACAAATCAAAGTTTCCTGTACTGTACTTTTTGTACATTTTGTCTCCTCAGAATATACTTGGGGGGGGGGCAGAAAAAGCACCTGTTCTTCTTCTATGTCATACTAAATATTAAACAATGTCAGCAATTTTTCTTCCTCACTTCTATTATGTTTGTATGGTTTGTACCTGCAGAAGCATCCCCTGGTCCATATGGTCCACACCTGACAAAGCATCTCCTGGTCCATATATAATCCACATCTGAAAGAAGGGTCCTCTAGTCCATATGGTCTGTATCTGAAGAAGTATTTCTGGTCCATATGGTCTGTATCTGAAAAAGCATCCTTGGTCCATATGGTCCATATCTGAAAAAACCATTCCTGGTCCAAATGTCCATATTTAAAGAAACATTTCTGGTCCATATGGTCTGTATCTGAAGAAGCATCCTCTGGTCCATATGATACATATCTGAAAAAGTGTCATTGGTCCATATGGTCCCATATGTGAAGAAGCATTTCTGCTCCATATGGTCTGTATGTGAAAAAGTATCACTGGTCCATATGATCCATAGCTGAAAAGGCATCATTGATCCATATGGTCCCATATGTGAAGAAGCATTTCTGCTCCATATGATCTGTCTCTGAAGAAGCATTTCTGCTTCATATGGTCTATATCTGAAAAAGGATCGCTGTCCATATGGTCCATATTTGAAGAGGCATCCCTTGGTCCATATGGTCCCTATTGGGAAAAAAGCATCTCTCGAGTTTGTTTGCCATGAAAACAAAAAGAGTTAATCTGGCAAACAAAGCTGACTCCATACTGGTAAAAAGAGAGTGGGGGGAAAGCAGTAGCAGCTGCCATCCCTGGCTAAGAAGGGAGTCCATTAACAAGCAGATCAATATTTCTCTTCTTGTTCCAGCCCGTTCACCAGGCTCAGTGCAATTTAAGGACAGCTTTAACTGACATCAGCAACACAGACCACACTTTCTTTTCTCCTCTATCTTTCCAAATAGAGCTAAGGGGATAGTTCTTTGTGTGTATGCTTGTGCGTGTGTCACTTAACACTGGCAATCCTACCTTTCTTATATAAATATAGGTCAAAGCTGCTAAATTAAAAGAGCTCAGTTTGTACCTGACGGGCTTTTATGTGTTTTCTGTTACAGGATGCAATCCAAGGGAACTATGCCTGTGAAATCCAAAGTGGGTAGCCTGAAAGAGAGTGGCCGCCGGCCCCAAACCAATGAAATGCTTGCATAGTTTTGAACATTATTATTAAAAGATTGTATTCAGTCTCCTGGGGGGCTCTGTCAGCCCCCAGAGACAGCCCAAACAAGCCGTACCAGCCACAAGCGGACACATGAAAATTATTGCAAGATTACAGTAACAAAATCTTGCAAATCTGAAAAAAAAAACCTTCTCTCCTCTCTCGCCTTTACGGTCTTAAGTACCAGGGAGGGTCATTTCTGAGACATTTGCCACATCCCCATTGCTTCTGTGGGCTAAGCTGTCTTTTATCTGACCATTGGCTTAGTTTGCTGCTCCTCCTGCCACTTTCTCTCAAGACATTCTCACAGACCACTGCAATCTCAAAGACAGGTTCTTCTTGTGCCATAAATATGCTCTAGCGTTTCTCAACTCCAGCAACTTTAAAAGAAGCAACGGATGAAAACTAATCAAGGAGAGAAGCAACCTAGAACTAAGGAAAAATTTTCTGACCGTGAGAACAATTAATCAGTGGAACGGGCCTCCAGAAGTTGTGGATGTGCTATCACTGGAGACTTTAAAGAAGAGATTGGACAACCATTTCTCTAAAATGGTACAGGGTTTCCTGCTTGAGCAGGGGTTGGACTAGAAGACCCCAAAGGTCCCTTCCAACTCTGTTATTCTGTTAAATGTGTGGACTTCAATTCCCAAAATTCTCTAGCTAAAATTCTAGGAATTGAAATCCACCCATCTTAAAGTGGCTGAGGTGGAAAATATAGCTCTAGAACAGGGGTCTTCAAATTTGGCCCTTTTTTGACTTGTGGACTTCAACTTCCAGAATTCCTCAGCCAGGCACACTGGCTGAGGAATTCTGGGAGTTGGTCCACAAGTCATAAAAGGGCCACGTTTGAAGACCCCTGCTCTAGAATATAGCAAAGTATTCTAATACACACTGAATGCTGATGCCCTTGATTAAACTGTAACTGCCAGGGATCGAAAGAATTAGACAGCAGGTGACAAGAAACGGCTCTGCCTGAGGCCTTGAAGCGTTGATAGTATTGCAGCAGATGGATCAACCTTTTCTTATTTTTCTGCCATCTGAATCAAGCCCGAGATTTGGATACCTTTCAAAATTACATAAGAACCAAATGTTGGTTATTCCATCCAATTTCAGATATATATTTCAGCTTGGCTGCAGCTTCCCTCTTTATCCCTCAAGACTTTGGATAGACAGCAACACTCTAACTCACACACACTCTATGTATCATCCTGTTATCAAAAATATCCAGTGAATCAATACTCTATGCCTCCATGTAAGAGTGTGAGAGAAAAATAATGTTCGATTGGGCTGCAGTGAGTCTTAAATTTTCTTTAGAAAAGCCATCCAAGAATCCAGCTAATGATTTTGGAGTGTAACATCAGAGAGACCTTAAAAGACCAGACTCTTGAGAAAATGCTCAGCATCAGCTGAAATTTATTCTCTATTCAACATTTCTTTTTATCTTATTCCAATTTAAGATGCAACCAGCATGATTGTCATCACATACATATTCTTAGGAGAAATAACCATGGTATTAAACTGGATACAACAATATTCATGCTATTACTAAAAAGCAGCTATGAGACCCCAATTCAGATCACAAAACTCCTTCCCTCATACTCCATATGCTAAAAGGAACTTTATTTCCAATGAGCAATTAGTAAGGTAGAGAAAGAAAAATTATATAGTGTTTTTCTCTGACCCTGCCCTGATTAATGACACAATGAGAATAATGTCTGGAACCCTTAAATCCACACCGCACTCATGACTCCATGTTCTTTCTAACATTGCCCCTGGGTAACAACAATACACAGTTGTTGGGTAACAACAATACACAGTTGTTGAGAGTAGAGCAAGATAAACACACCACTGACTCCTAGAGATCTTCCAATACATAAAAGATTAGACTCTCTACCTCTCACCAAGCTTAAATCTAGGAAACCACAGTTTGGAATAACATACTACAGTCTTATAATCTAGATGAAGAATAGCGATTAAGATGAGTGGCTTTTAATAACCACAACCAAACAGATCACATAGACCCACGAAAAGCAGTTCCAGGAATGCAGTTGCCCTGAAAAATATGGAGCCACCTGAATAGAATCAGGACAGGCCATGCCAGAACTAAGGCAAAGCTTTTTAAGTGAAGAATGGCCAAGAGTTCATAATACAACTGTGGTGGTACACCGGAACAAACTACTACACATACAGTTCAAGAATGTCTCCTCAGGAAATTTTAAGGCAACCTGGAATGATCCCATCACAGCCACACCAGAAGCAGTTACATAGTTAGTTTCCTTAGATATCAAATTATAACATCTATCCCATTGCAATATTATGGCTTCATATTATGGTGATTTTATTATAGTATAGATTTATATTAATTTAATATATTATCTCCTAAATAGTATTGTCCACATACATATACATATACATATACATACACATACACATACACATATAGACAATACTATTTAGAAGATTTTATACACACACATACATACAATACTATATAGGAGATTATATATTAAATTAAGATAAAACCATTATATATATATATATATATATATATATATATATATATATATATATATATATATATATATATATATATATATATATATATATATATATATATATATATATATATATATATATATATATATGTAGGTCTTTAGTTATTCGGGTTTTCTCCCGCGTAGAATTAGAAGTGTCTTGGCGACGTTTCGACGAAGTTACATTCGTCATCTTCAGGCTGGTGTCTTCAGCTTCGTGCTTCTGGGAGTAGTGTGTGTGACTGCAGCTGTTTCTTCCTTTTAACTGCCAGTGGGGTTTGAGCTGATTGGGTGGGAGCTTGGCTGTGTTCTGATTGGGTGGAGGTGTGTTCTGATTGGTTAAGGAGCTTGGCTGTGCTCTGATTGGATGGGGGGTTGGCTGTGCTCTGATTGGATGGGGGAGTGTTCTGTTTGGGTGGGGGCTTTGTTGTGCACAGCCAAGCTCCTTAACCAATCAGAACACACCTCCACCCAGGCGCGAGGCTGTTGGGGGTTTGGGGATGTTCCCCAACAGCCTCGCGCCTGAGAAAGAGTGGAGAGGAAGGGACCAGCACTCTCTCGTGCCTGAGAAAGGGTGGGGAGGAAGAGACCAGCACTCACGTGCACACGGAGGAAAGATCGAACGGGGGAACGGAGGTTAGAAAGGGCGAGGAGAGGAGGGCAGGACCAGGGAGCTGTGAGGGAGAGAATACCTTCGCACCCCCAATGACCCCCCACCAGAGGAAAGAGGGGGAGGAGGAAACCGACACCCATACGTGCATGGAGGAAAGATCCAACCGGAGAGCTGAGGCCAGAAAGG
>NW_015386488.1:806705-821894 GCF_001527695.2 Protobothrops mucrosquamatus
GTTGAGCTGATACAGGCAAAAGACTTCTCTTTCCCATATTTGGGCCGACAGGGTGCTCTAAAAGAAAAAAGCATTCATCCTCTTCCCCTGTCTCTTGTAGCTAACAAAGTGAGAAAGAGCCTGTGGCCTAGTGGCTAACATCTCTGCTTAACATGCAGACAGCCCAGGTTCGAATCTCAGAAGGGTATGTCTGGCTGATAAAAACCAAATAAGGTTTGAAATAGCTATCCCAATTCTCCCTTAATTCTTTGTTAGCAATTCAAATTTTGGAACACATATGATGTCGCAGTTAAGCGACTGCTGCCTGTGGATGGCTCTAGGTTGAGCTGATACAGGCAAAAGACTTCTCTTTCCCATATTTGGGCCGACAGGGTGCTCTAAAAGAAAAAAGCATTCATATATATATATATATATATATATGTGTGTGTGTGTGTGTGTGTATACATCATACATACATACATACATATGTATATGTATGTATATATGTATGTATGTGTATGTGTATGTGTATGTGTATGTGTATGTGTATGTGTATGTGTATGTGTATGTGTATGTGTATGTGTATGTGTATGTATGCAGTAGTGGGATTCAGTCAGTTCGCACCAGTTCAGCAGAACCGGCAGCTAATTTTTTGTTGCCCAGGCCCAGAATAGACTTCTGGAAGTAGCATCCACATAGAGAACCGGTTGTTCACATGTTCACATATTTGAATCCCACCACTGTATGTATGTGTATATACACATAC
Organism: Protobothrops mucrosquamatus; assembly: GCF_001527695.2. Taxonomy (NCBI): domain Eukaryota; kingdom Metazoa; phylum Chordata; class Lepidosauria; order Squamata; family Viperidae; genus Protobothrops; species Protobothrops mucrosquamatus. Next base: position 807,451 of record NW_015386488.1, read on the forward strand.
ACACACATATACGTATATGTATACACATACATATATTATGGTTTTATCTTAATTTAATATATTATCTCCTATATAGTATTGTATGTATGTGTATGTATGTCTGTGTGTATATATATATATATATATAAACTAAATTTGTACATCAGCGATTGCATTACCTATTCATTTAGCAAGGCCATATGCTAAACAAATAAAACCCTGCTGTAGTACACACTGTCCCAAAGGTGCTTTTTTACAAAAGGCAACTGGGCTTTGTTTTTCCTTGAAGACATTTTGCTTCTCATCCAAGAAGCTTCCTTCAGTTCTGAACTGAAGAAGCTTCTTGAATGAGAAGTGAAATGTCTTCAAGGAAAAACAAAGCCCAGTTGCCTTTTGTAAAAAGCACCTTTGGGACAACCATGATCTGGATGACTGAGAATCTCCATAAATATTTAGTACACATTGTGTAATACAGATTTGGCCACTTGCATGTTTAGCTTGATCTTTGGATATTTCAATGAAAATGAATTGTTTCTTCTCTGGAAAATAAAGAAACAGACCTTATTCACATTTCAGACTACATCATAATGTGATTTGATTAGTTTTAGCTTGGCGTAGAGGGCAAATTGCCAACAGGGTTTCTAAGCCATGAATTAAGTTTTAGCACATTGTATAAGCCAAACCAGTTGTGATTCATCCCGTTCACAGTGATTAAGCAAATCATGGTTCAGCACAATGTGTGAACTCGGGGAAAGCCTCAGATTGAAGAAACTGAATAATAGGAACAGCAATAACAATTGCAGCAACAACTGTTTGACTCCTTGAAATAGCTACTCTGTTTTGCTGCAGGAAAAATGTCATAAACCTGGTGTACTGTCAGACTCAACTGGGCTGGTAGGAAGTCAGCCCTGCTTGTATAAAGCTCTGATGAAAAAGTGGTAAGGAAGGATATCTGCTATTTACTATCCTTCATAATAAAATAAGATCCTTGCAGAAATGCATCGCCCAAAACCCTTTGTTTATCCTAGGTTTTACCCCCAAGCATAAAGAGTCATTAATTCTTCAGATATTGCTTTGTTTTACCAGGGGAATCATTTGGGAGGGAGGGAGGGAGGGAGGGAGGGAGGGAAGGAAGGAAGGAAGGAAGGAAGGAAGGAAGGAAGGAAGGAAGGAAGGAAGGAAGGAAGGAAGGAAGATCAGAAGTGCAAATCAAGTGGCAATACTATACTAAGTGAATTACGTACTGTTTCTTGGAGACAGCTCTGAAAATAAGGAAATTAACTAGGACATTCCATCAAAGCCCAAGCCAATTAGAAAAAACCCAGAAAGACTAAAAGAATGCAATTCTTTAATCAAATTGAAATTCTAATGTGATTTCTGTCCAGAGGAAGGAAAATGGCTTCTCTTCGTGCCTATTGTCAGAAAGCTGCTGTATAGCAAATCTCTCCCAATTCCCAAAAGAGTTACTATGAAAATCCTCTCCTGGACCAGTTAACAAGATTTTCCCTCCCAGAAATACTTAATGAAAGACTCACCAAAGTCAAAATACTTCTGGTATCCAGCTTACGCTGATTATATCACTTAACCAAGGGAAACCACTGAAGAGAAAAGCAGTTTCCTATCAGAAAGACAGCATGTGATGAAAGGAAAGATACAGTCTTAGTGGAGAATGAGATTTGGACTTGGGTGGCCATGCAAGGGTGCAGATTTGCTGCATTTGCTGCATCCTATAAATACATCACTTCCTTTGCAAAGAAGAATATGCCATTTCTCCATATATAGAGCATCAGTGATGGTGCAGTGGTTAGAATGCAGTATTGCAGGCTATTTCTGATGACTGCCAGGGGTTGGATCCTCACCAACTTGAGGTTGACTCAGCCTTCCATCCTTCCGAAGTCAGTAAAATGAGGGCCCAGATTGTTGGGAGCAATATCCTGACTCTGTAAACCGCTTAGAGCAGTGAGTCCCAGCCTTTTGGGCACCAGGGACCGGTTACATGGAGAGAGGTTTTTCCACGGACAGGAGGAGGTGTGGTTTCATGTGCTACCTGCATCCCATGGATGGGGCTTCGCTTGTTTACACGGCCCAGTTTCTGGAATGCTGCAGACTGGTGCTGGTACACAGACTGGAGGTTGGGGACCCTTGGCTTTGAAAGGGCTGAAAAGTCTAAGCGCTATTGCTATTGGGAGAAAATACATCACCTGTATTTCATTCCATATTGGAACTCATCAAACATATGTAACCAGATCTTTTCTGTGGGATTCAAACCCTCTACATGGAATCTCAGATGAACCGTGTAAATAAGTGCTGGCTACATACATCTGACGAGTCCCAATACAGAATGAAACCAGTCATACTTTGCATCCTGGTGACAAATAAACATCCCATAGACTATACACTGTCTAAAAATAGAAAATCCCTCCCTTCAAAGAAGGGGGTACAAGTAATGGAAAACTTCATACATGGGACATGACATAATGTAACATCCGAATCTCTCTCTCTCTTTGAGAGCCAAAAGGAAGGTGGGCTGCATATACCATTCTGATATATCTATATTCAAATATATCTTATGTTTGAAAAGGTAGGTAGAATCAAGACCAAAGGGGGGGGGGCAAGATAATGAAAACTGTCCCCAAATCAAAGCCTGATTTAGTTTATAATTCAGGTTAAATTGAAATATTAAATGCATTTAATAAGAGCATGCCATTATACTTATTTATTTTCCAGGTCCAGTATAAATATTACAAGGTTTAGAAGGGGCTCTGGGACCCTTGTCCAAGTCTTTTAGGAGCTGCAGGTGAGCTTGGGACTTCAGTCTGCTCCCTCATCCCAAACTTTGGCAAAAATCACAAATTCTCATCAAGTTTCAACCACATAGGTACAAAAACTCAAAACATTATGGAATGTGGTGCTGGATAAATCTATCATGAGGAAACCTGATATAGTAATATAATCAGCCACAGCAGATCTCTCCCAGAAACTAATCTCCAACGAAAAAAGAAAAAGTAAGTTAATCCATGGAAACATTATTTTAGTAAACATACAAAATTGTCCAAATTTCACTTTGGCAGAAGACATTATTATTACCTTCAAAATTCACCGAGCCTTTAAAAAAAAAACTTTCAGCAATCTCCTTCAACAAAACAAAATGTATCACCAAGAAGAAGGGGAAAATTCACTTTAGATCACGAGCCAGTCCCAGCCCATCAAACATGGTGGTACTGTAATCTTTACTCTGCAGAAAACAAGGATTAAACATTTTTTCAGTGTTGAGCAGTCAAGCATTCTCTGGTATTCAATATTCAGATAGCGCTAGAATCATTCATCAGTCACCGCACACTTGTAATGCCTTCAATGGGGCAAAAACAAGAACTGGGAAGAAATGTTTCATTCCCCAATAAGATCTCAGACTTCAAAATTTGTATTTAATTGATCCTGCTGTTAAAAATCTACTGGTAACATGGATGATTAATCATCAAAACTAGAGGGGTCTTCTCTGGCAGTAAAGGATTCTTAGATTCTAAAGTAGTGTTTCCCCATCTTGTTTGCTATAAAATGCGTAGACTTCAACTCCCAGAATTCCCATGTTGGCTGAAGAATTCTGGGAGTTCCATACATCTTAAAGTTGCCAAGGTTGAGAATATTGCTCTAAAGCAAATTTTCCCATAATAGCTATTTATACATTCTCCTTGATGTGAAAGGACTAATCAAAATGTTTCCAGAATTAGTTGGTACAACCATATTCCATAAAGCTATCATATTTGGGATACAGAAATCCAAATGATCATTAGATGTCTACAGGTTAACTCTTAACTGCTACTATTGTCAGGATTTCCATAGCCCAAATAGAGTAGCCATACCACCTGTTTGGTTCCTCTTTGCAGCTGTTTGCATCCTTGGTCTGGCAGAATGTAATTTTAAAAGGGATGGGAAGTACATTGCTATAACAGTCTCTATCTCTCTGTTTTTCAACTGTACTAAAGCCTTTTTGAAAAAAGTTAGAGGATCATATTAAGATCTTGAGAGGAATGAAATAATATAGCACTATGCAAAGACCAAATGGAAAAGAGCTCACCTGAAAAACAGGTGGTAAAACATGGTGAACTCCATGTTTATACATCTCCCTTTGACTTTAGGAGGATCTGTCTCGCAATTGAACATTTGTACCTTGTCACTCACTTAGCTAAAGCCTAACTCTGGAGAAACAAGTTGTTTCTTAACAAAAGCTGTTAATCTGTTCAGGAACCAAGTCTTGCAGCTGCTGATTCAAGAAAAGTCATCCATTAACATACAAGTTACAACTAGGCTATCACAAAGAGCCTAAAAATTGACATCTAAGAAATAATTTCATATCATTAGGGAATAGTTGTAGACTCCATGGACCATTACTGCTACAAAATTCTAGATCATAACATGTTCCTATCTTGAGGAATGAGGTCTTTATTCTAGTCTTCTCCTAGGCAGGTTTCAGAATAACAGAATATCAGAACTGGAATGGACCTTAGAAGTCTTCTAACTCCTGCTCTAGCAGGAGACCCTATACCACTTTGGACAAATGGTTTTCCAATCTCTTCTTAAAAACCTCCAGTGATGGAGCACCCATAGTTTCTGGAGGCAAGCTGATTAATTGTTCAAACTCTTCCACATGGTAGTACCCAGTTTTCAGCCTCCAAGAATGTGAATTTGAAAAATATACATAATGCAGGTGCGTTGTAAAATTAATACTTAAAATTATAGACTTGCAGAACCATAAAAACTTTAGCTAATATGAAAACATCATCTCTTCATGAAAAACAATCTTAAAAGGGTGGTGCATGTGTTGGTAATCTTCAGGATTGCTGCCTCTGTGTCTATCTGGAAATATCAATTGGTACAAATCTCCAAAGCTAGATTTTACTTTTTACTGTTTAACTCCACACATGTTGTATGACTATTTTGATGAAAGCACCGGCATGGAGAACAAAATCTCAGTTCAAAAGCAATTATTCAGGGATTTGTGGTTACTGATAATACCCATGAATGTATTACTTACTCCTAGCAAACTGCTTTTCTAAATTGCAAGTCTATTTTATTCCGTGATTGACTAAACAACGTCCACATTGCAAAATCAACAGAACAGAGCACATATTATGCCTTAACATGAACAGCAAACAAAACTCAGATGCATTCTATCTACAGCCAAGGCACCTTATCTTCCTAGAGGGGAGATGTTGAAATATAAGCTCAGCCTTGAGATGGCTTTGAACATATTCCAGTCCTTCCATTTCTGCCTTGGTAAAGCCATCTATGTAAGACAAAGATGGAAGATAAATGAAAAATATGTTGAGCCCCAATGCATGCTGATCATTTAAAATGCAAATAACAAGCCAGTCTATCTTTTTTTTTCTCTTTCAGACTAGCACTATATTAAGTAAACTTTCTATGAGATGCAAAATTGCACCTGCTAAAAGAAATGGCTTTTTCCAGGATTCTCACCAGTCATGCCATCTTCAAGATTTTTGACTGTATTCCCTTCTCCCATGGAAACCCCCTTTTTCTTTTCCTTCCTTCTTTTCCTCCTGCATTTTGTAGTTGTTAGAATTTAAAGTACAGAACATATTTGGATACTCATTAGTTCTATCTGTAGTATGGTCAAGTGATTAAAGCACCAGGCTAGAAACCCAGGGAACTGTGAGCTCTAGTCCCGCCTTAGGCACGAAAGCTGGTTGGATGACTTTGGGCCAATCACCAGGAGACAGAGCGTTCTAATCCCACCTTGGGAATGAAATACTGCTGGCTAACTTTGGGCCAATCACGAGGAGATGGTGAGTTCTAGTCTGGCTTCAAGGATCAAAGCTGACTGGGTGACTTTGGACTATTCCCTCTCTCTCAGTCCAATCACCTCACAGGGTTGTTGTTCTGGGGAAACTAGGAAGGGAAAGGAGTATTAAGTATGTTCACTATCTTGAGCTACTTAGAAAAATAATAAAGGCAGGAAATAAATAAACTAATACAAAAACCCTAGCCCAAATAAATTTCTTATTAATAGAGTATCACTAAACAATTTTGATACATTAATAAACATTACTTAACTTAAGTTTTTGTCTAGATTCTTTGCTGTTTATTAATTTCTCAGCCAGGACTACTGTTGGTACTTGAGCAAACTTCAGGGTCCTCCATATCTTGTACAGCTCCTTCTTCTTTTCTGATTGGTCTTTCTGTGAATTCATTTTATGCCTACCCTTGGCCAAGTGAGTTCATGTCCTAAGGAGCAATGGCATCTAATTGCATCAAGCCACTGGAACTTTAAAAAAAAAACAAAACAAAACACCCCAACAGATCCTTGTTTGGAAGAAATATGTGGCCTTTGGATCTGTGTGACTTCAGAAAATTTAAAAATATTAAATCAATAAATCCTTGACATTTCTCCCTTGCAATAATAAAATCACGTCATTGATTCTGCTACATAATGCACTAAGATCAAGCAGGATAAAGTAGGAAGCTAGTGAGACATCCATCAAGCTTGTAATTGTGTTTTTATACCGCACGCTGGCTGGGATTCAGATTGTATTGCCCTTCCTGGGAGAGGCATTCTGAGCCGTCTTGTCAAGAAATTGAGGACCATTTGCTAATCAGGTTTGAAGCACTAAGAGGTTTCTATAGAAAGAGAAAGTCAAGCAAGTACAGAAAATGCCTCTGACTTCATTATTTGTTACTAGCAACCTGATAAACATGTCACCTGTGTAACAGCTCTAGAGAATTCAAAAGCTTTGCAAGTGCAATATAAGCAAACTTTAACAGGCACAATAAGAATGTTCATGATTTTGGATTTTTTTAATACACATAATTACTTTTTTTTTGTTTTTTCCTATTGGACAACTCAACGGAATTACTAATATAGCAGGCAGCTATGAGCTCACTGATACCGTACAACATGGACTATGCAAAGCATTCACATATGCAACATTTACACAATCTCACCTGCCAATTAAAAGTTTCTTAAACACTGTCCTATCTCCAATATGTTTCATGCCAATATGGCTACTCATTAGATTGTATACCCATTCATATATAAGAAGGTTTTTTTAACCTTGACAACTTTAAGCTATATGGATTTCTACTCCCAAAATTCTCCAGTCAACCTGCTGGTTGGGGAATTCTGGGAGTTGAAGTCCATACAGCTTAAAGTTGCCAAGCTTGAGAAATACTGGCATGTAATATAGATGTAATATAGTGGAACAACCTGTCTCCAGAAGTTGTGAATGCTCCAACACTGAAAGTTTGTAAGAAGAGACTGGACAACCATTTGTCTGAAATGGCATAGGGTTTCCTAGGGTTAGACTAGAAGATCTCCAAGGTCCCATTATTATTATTATTATTATTATTATTATTATTATTATTATTATTGCTGATAAATGCTGATCATTGAATTAAAAAGTCCTTTAATCACAGTCCTCAACATGCCCAACATTTGCATTTCCAACATCATGCTTAAATTGTCTTGGAACTCTTCCCCCCCCCCCTTCATTTGTGGTGTACTAACTCAGCCCAGTGTCTCATAAATATCTGCCTCTTGTTCTTCTATATGTTCTTGCATATAATCCTTTCAATTAAGAATGAGTTAACAAGCATGACTATAAAGCAGAAAAAATATCCTTATCAAGTGAAAGGGAAGCAGAAAATAAACACTGAAAGAATGGGGGAAAAGCAATCTGGGAAAAGAAAGACAGAAGAATGATGGTTAACTACCAGCCTCTGTTTAAATAAATTCCCGGCTCTCTGGAATTGGCAGATATCCAATAAAAATCATTTTAATCTTAAGTCAAAAGTCTTCCATGCAAAGTACTCTCCGGAGAGGCCCTAGTGATATGATATACGATTCTTCCACCTAACAGTTGGGATAAACCGGAGAGAAAAGACTACAACCTTTCTGTCCACTCACAGCAAAAGATAAGGAATTAAAGGAGGCCCAGTTCTTAAACTCATTACAGATGCTGTATGATATCAAGGAAAAGACAATATTGCTTTAAGATGTTTTCAAGCAGATTCCCACAATGGACGAATGGCTGCAAAAGTTGATGGGGTTAGCAGAGTTGGCCAAATTGACTGTTTTGAGTAAAGAAAAGAAGACAACTAATTTTGTTTCTACTTGGGAACCGCTTTTGGACTTTGTGCTTGTGGTGGAAAAAAATGAAATTTTAACTTTGGGTTTTGCCGATTAGATAAGGTTTGATGTTATTAGAAATAGCTAATAGATATTATTATATAAAGTAAAAAGTTGAAGTCTTAAGTTACTACTATATTCTACTGCAGTGGTTCTCAACCTTGGTCCACAGACCCCCTGGAGGGCTACAATGTTATCACAGGGGTTCTGCGAGGACTTGAAGAAATGTTATGATTTAAACCTTAAATCTTGGTGGTCCATGGCCACAAAAGAGAGTCCGTAGTGAAGAAAAGGTTGAGAAACGCTGTCCTACTGCATCAAAAGGAGTTGGAAGTCAACACTTTTTTTTTCTTTTTCCCTCTGCCCTGCACTTTTTTCTCTTCTCCCGTTCCCTTCTTATTTTTCCATTATCTTTATTTTTCTTTGTATGCTTTTGTATTTTATATTTTGATAAACCAATAAAATTTGTAAATCTGAAGGTGTTACATGCAGATGCTGCACGTGTACTCTTGCATGCTCCAAATCAACTTTTGGAAACTGAATCCAAAACATTTCACAGACACCCACAAAAACAGGTATTCCATAAGAAAATTTGGTCACTCCAGATATACAAAGCTAGACTGTATTACAATAGCACTGTACTTCAAAATCTGAAATACTGGACTTCCGGTTCCGGATTGAGGCGCTCGCAGCTGCGCAAGGAGACTGCTCTCTTTGCCAGCTGATTCTCCGCTGCCGATAGACCCTTAATCGGGTCGAAAAGCCACCTTGGAGGGGTGGCTACCGGTGAGGAGGTCCTTGTCATCCTTGGGAGAGCAGCAGCTTCTTCCAAGGACCGAGATTGCTCCTTTGGGCCGACGGTGGAAAGAACGGCCAGTAAAATGGCCGTTCACCTTGCTGCTGAAACCAGAAGTCAGAAGAACATCTAAGCACAGGAACCACTGTGGCTGAGCCGGGTGAGACTTTTTACTTTCCCTCTCTTGGTTCTCCTTTTTTTTTTTTTTTTGCCTGTAAAAAGCATCTTTGAAATTATTTCCCTGCTCTGAGAAGGCAGCGTTGGTGAGTGTGGAAAAAAGAAGCTTATGGATTGAACTAATTTAAAGTGACTTTTTTTCTCTCTCTATTTTTATTCTTTTTTTTTCACTTTGGGGTCTTGGAAAACTTTTTAATATTGAATCTGCTATTGGACTTGAATTCTTTTTTTTCTCTGTGTTTCCTGACTTGTTTATGAGATTCCTGGTCTATGGGAGAAGATTTTACATTGTACTGAGGACACCTTGTGGAAAAAGTTAAAATTGCAACTTTCCCCTTTTTCTGATGACTCAGATTGACCTTGACTTTCAGATTACCACAAAAGGAAAAATACAAAGTAAATTAACAGCTGTACTGGTGGGGGTGGACATTGATTAAATGTTTTCTGAACATAGCCTCTACTAAATGATACCAACTGTTTCTAATTATTTCTGAAATGGAGCAACCCTTGGTTCAACTTGACTATAAACTTATACTGGAAAAAATTTACAAAGCTACTGATGAAATACGTTTGCAAATAAAAGAATTTACTATGGAAATAAAAAACAGAAACTCTGCTTTGAATCTACAAATTGACTCCCAGACCTTATCTGAGCACTCTATAGTCCAAAAAACAACAGAAGCGGGACTAACTAAAGGTAAAGAAGATTCCATCCTATTTCATATGCATGCGGATGAGATCTCAGAGGAATCAAAAAGGATTGCAAGTAAACCACTTACAACCTTAAAACCAATAGAAATAGACAGACAAATACAATGAGCTGAGAACTATGGTAGCCTGGATAAACAACTATCATCTACAAAGTTAGACATAACTGAGCCGGCTATTCAACAGTTTCAAATGTGGAGATTTGACTTTTCAAAACAACAAGGGACTACTTACAAAGGAGCTAGGTCTCTAAAACAAAAAAGAGGACGTCTCTGTTTGATTCAAAGGGTTCTACAAGGCATAAAGAGTGACTTGTTCATTGATATAGAGACCTTGTTATGGAAACCGGTTTGGCATAAAAGGAAAGCCAGAATAAGGTTTAAGAATGTGATTTAAGGTTTTAGGTAATGGGTTTAAAAGGCTTATTAGATATGGATTGATTTATGGCTTAAGACAGTTAAATAAGAGGTTAGATTGCATAAAAATTAATTAAGGTTTGAACTTAATAATAACTTGTTTTGTCTATGTATTAATATGTTTTGGATACAGTAACTTTGGGAGGACGTTAAAGAAATTTGATACAGATACTGAGAGATTGATTGTTAGATTATAAAGAATAATAGAAATAGAAAGGTATTTTTTCTCTTTTCTTTTTTTTTGTTTTGTCTATGTTTTTTTTCTTTGTTCTTTTTTTCCCCTTTCTGATTTGAATTAATATTATCTTTTCTTATTAGAATTGATAGTCATTTGTAATGGAAGAGGAATAAGAAAAAGGAAGAAATGATATTAATATATGCTTATTGAATATGTTAAGGAAAAAGGTTATGGGGAGACCCCCGAAGTGTTAACTAGATATTTAGATTAGAAATATGGGACACAGTAAGTGAAATAGTTAAACTCAATATAGGATTTGGATTTGTAGATTTATTTAGACGAAAGATTATTGAGGATTGCTATGACTGATTTAGTTGTATTGTAATATATCAATTTGAATATAATATGTCATTAGAGGGAAAAGAGAGGAGGTTTTTAATGACTTAATTAGAACTTTATGAATATGACTTTGTTTTGTGGACAATTGATTGCCCTGCCACCACGTTGTTTCTTAAGCACTTGTTTGTAAAATGAAAAAACCAATAAAACTTGTTTAAAAAAAATAATCTGAAATATTGAATTGCATCCAAAGGAACCTCAGTAACATCCTACCATTTTCTGCCAGAAAATATTTATTTTTTATCAGTTCTCATATCAGGAAAAATAAAAGTATCTTGCATGCATAAATACAGCAAATGCACGATGCTCAGAGCTTTGGAGATTTTATCTATGTAAACTGAATCTGCTTTATATGACCTAGACTCCTAAGTCTTTTACTAAGAAACGGCCGCATTCATATACATCACCAAGCCAAGATTTTAAATCATGATTTGTTGAATCAACTATAATAGGCTCATTTGTCATGGTTCTGACAGATGAAACTCTTCAAAAGAACTTCGAGGCATTGTTTACCTTAAAGAATCTTTATTTTGAGTAGCATAATATTGGCACTGTATAATCGAAGCCAAAAACTGAATTCCCCAACCCCTGAGCACATAGTATCAAAGCACAATTCCCTCCTTCAACTAACAGTCATAAATCACATTCCCCAATTAGCTTGAAGCGCGGGCCTCCTCTCCAGTTCTCCAGCCCGCCAATTCCTTATCAGCTCTGGTTACAATAACCTTATTTCTCACGCTAGGTCTAGTGTTGTTATGTCTAGCTGAGTTCTCGTTCACATCTCCCCTCCCAGCATCATCTAACTGTAAAAGCAAAAGGTAAAAGATGGCTACATTTCCCTTTGTTGTCAATGCAAAAACATCCGATGTTAGCACAAAACAATAAGGCAGCATGAATAGCTAAGCCAAACCCAAAGCCAATCAATACCACTAATTATAAAGAACATTCAATTGCTCTTCTGAACTTCCCTCCTGCCTTTGGGTGTTGGTATGAAATAGAAAAAAACTCCCAGGAAATTCAGAAGTGCCTAAATTAGCTGGGGGAAAAAAAACCCACATACTCTGCTCAATTATGCTCATTCAGAAGTGATAGGACATAAGACCATATGTGGATAATAGGGTCTTCAGCAAAAGGAGGGAGCTCTCCATGGTACTGATCCTCCTCCTTGGTCGATGGTATATTCACAGATTATTCTTACCAGCTTCAACTTGAAATACGGACATACCAATAACATAACATAAATGTTGTTAATGGTTTGTAACAATCTTTCCAGTGTTATTTTGTTCCATTATGTGCTGCCTTTCATTTAAAAATTGTAATTTAATCTATAGTAAATCCAAATATATTCATGAAGAATAATATTATCTTATTAGTAGTATCATATTTTCACCTGGCTTCAGCTGATGTGCCAGATGCAGCCTTAGCTGGATTGTGAGAGCTTCACAACAGTGACTCACAACTCATCACTATTCACAGGGACTACAGGAATGCATACTACAATGGGACTGCTTTGCAAACAATCCAGAAGCTTCAATTAATTCAGAATGCAATAGCCCAACTATTGCCTTTTATACATCAACATGAGTATGCCATATCTATGTTCTGGCTTTCTATTGGATTTTGAATGTCACTGAAAATGCTGGTTTAAATCTTTAGAACCCTATATACTTCTCTTTGAGGTCTCTTCAAAACCATCTTCTTTAACTATCTCCCAAACATTTTACAAATTTTAAAAAATCAATATTATTTGCAACAATTTTTAAATTGCCAGTGACACATCTATTTATTTTACTTATTGTTTTTAATTTTTATTGCTAGATTTGGTGATAGTTTTATTTCATTCTACTAGTATTGTATTGTGGATATTTTAATGTAACATATTGAAAAATATTGTAACCTACCAACAAACATTTGATGACAGCAGGTAACAAAATTAATAAATAATTATTAATAAATAAAATAAATAAATGAAGTGTTTAGATTGCTGGTGAACCTCTGAGCCAGAATACCCTATACCCAGCATAGGCAACCTTGGCTCTTTTATGACTCGTGGACTTCAACTCCCAGAATTCCTGAGCCAGCCATTCTGGGAGTTGAAGTCCACGAGTCATAAAAGAGCCAAGGTTGCCTACCCCTGCCCTATACTATCAGTTTACAAAAATAAGACCCTTTCACATCATAAATGTGATCTTTTCCAGTAAATATTCCAGCTGGCATTCTTTAAATAAATGCATGCTTTGCATCTTAAGCAGTGCTTGATATCAGCCAGAAGTTGATATTTAGATTGTCATCCACTTGTTAAGAAAAAATTGACCACATTGAATGTGAAATTCACATTCCTCTGGTGCTCCACAATTACTTCAAAACTAATTTTGAAGCAAAAAGACTCAAAACAACTGCCATATCAACAATGCAACTGGGGTTAACCAGCTATTTTGCAACATGTTAGTCCTTGAAGGTCAATTATCATACAGCTTTATTATAAAGACAGTAGTGGAAGTTCTGATTTACTTTTTAGAAATGAGAGGAATGAGAAATGTTCTCTCTTTGTTTGGGGTTTGTTTATTCTGCTGAGAATCTAAAGGTCAGACAACATTAGTAACATAGCATGATCCAGTTGCTTATTGGCTGTGTGTGTATATCAGAGTTGAACTTTAGGAAGCAATTGGCCATAAACCAGGAATCAGAGCCAGAAGTTGAGTGCAAAAAATTGCAGAATCAAAGTGAAAAGATCACCACTTACAGACAAATCTCATTATTCCTGCAGTGAATCAATGAATAGCCTGAAGAAACATGATCTTTCCAGTATCTGGAAAGATGCTTTAATATGTAGCTGCTTTGGAGAGATCATACAGATTTTTGATTTAACCTTAGACCTCAAGTTTATAACATAATGCGCAATGTAAACATGTCTCCATCTTGATAAATGGCAGTAAATTTAATTTTATATTTATTTGGGATCCAGGTAAACATCTATAAGTTATATGTTAATATTTGGTATAGACCATTCTCTGTTCCTGACAATGAATTATTTTTATATAGCCTTGTGGGCCTTTCACAATTAGCCAAATTGAAAAAATATCAGATCAGCTTTTTTGGAAAATTAATTGGGAGACAAAAGAGGAGAGAAAAAAACCAACCAGAATAGGACAAGACTTCTGAACTAGAGAACTGGCTAGAATGGAAGAAGCCTTAATTTATTAATCTAAAAAGGAGAGGCAAATTTCTAGATCAGGGGTATCCAACCTTGGCAATTTTGTGGACTTCAACTCCCAGAATTCCCCAGACAGCATGGTTCACTGGGGAATCCTGGTTGTTGAAGTCCACAGGTCTTAAAGTACCAAGGTTGGACACCCCTGTTCTGGATTCTTGGATTACAACTCCCACAATATGGCTTTGACAGATGAGTATTAAAATCTATAAACACCTGGAGGAAACCAGGATTTCTATCCATAATATTTTCAATCATTTAGTGCTTATGCTGAAAAAAAATTGGTTATTCCTTGCTGCTTTTTTATTTGCGTTCAGCACTTATCCCTTCCAAGTGAAGAATGCAAATGTCTCCAGCTTGTGAAGTTTATTTATTTATTTATTTATTTATTTATTAAATTTATATACCGCCCTATCTCCCTTACGGGACTCAGGGCG
>NW_015386488.1:822178-824108 GCF_001527695.2 Protobothrops mucrosquamatus
AAGGGGAGCCCCATGTAGAGAGCATTGCAATAGTCCAGGCGGGAAACAACGAGGGCTTGAGTGACTGTGCGTAGGGCGTCCCGATCCAGAAAGGGGCGCAACTGGCGTATCAGGCGAGCCTGATGAAAAGCCCCCCTGGCCACGGCTGTCACATGATCGTCTAAAGACAGCCGAGCATCCAGGAGGACGCCCAGGTTGCAGGCCCTCTCCGCGGGGGCTAATGACTCACCCCCGATAGCCAGAGATGGAACCAACTGGCTATGACGTGACGCCGGAAACCACAGCCACTCAATCTTCGACGGGTTGAGACGAAGCCTGTTCCTCCCCATCCAGACTCGCACGGCCTCCAGGCACCAGGACATCACTTCCGTGGCATCGTTGGGGTGGTCCGGGGTGGAGATGTACAGCTGGGTGTCATCTGCGTACTGATGAAACTCCACCCTGAAACCACGGATGATCTCACCCAGTGGCTTCATATAAATGTTGAACAGGAGAGGCGAGAGGACCGACCCCTGTGGTACCCCACAAGTGAGGCGCCTCGAGGTTGACCTCTGCCCCCCTGCCAAAACAAATTGCGTCCGGTCCGAGAGGTAGGAGGAGAACCACCGTAAAACGGTGCCCCCCAACCCCAACCCCCCTAACTGGTGCAACAAGATACCATGGTCGATGGTATCAAAAGCCGCTGAGAGGTCTAACAGGACCAGGATAGAGGAACAGCCTCTATCCCGAGCCCTCCAGAGATCAACCAACGCGACCAATGCCGTTTCCGTGCTGTGCCCAGGCCGGAAGCCAGACTGGCGCGAGTCTAGATAGACAGTTTCTTCCAGGTGCTGAGGGAGCTGTCTTGCCACCACACTCTCAACAACCTTTGCAAGAAAGCGAAGGTTGGAGACAGGCCGGTAGTTGGCCAAAGCAGCCGGGTCCAGGGAGGGCTTCTTGAGGAGGGGCCTCACCACAGCCTCTTTCAAGGCAGCCGGCAAGAACCCCTCACTCAAAGAAGCGCTGACGATTCCCTGGAGCCAGCCTCGTGTAACCTCCCGGGAGGCCAGTACCAGCCAGGAGGGACACGGGTCCAGTAAACATGTGGTGGTGTTCAGCCGTCCCAGCATCTTGTCCATGTCCTCGGGGGTCACAGGATCAAACTCTTCCCACAAAATGGACTCAAGACCTGCCTCCGTTGGCCCGCCTGAACTAGTCCAATCGGAGGCTAACCCGGCCCAGATCCGATCGATTTTGTCATGCAGGTAACACCCAAATTCCTCTGCCCGACCCTGCAAAGGGACATCCCGGACCCTCTGATGAAGGAGGGAGCGAGACACCCTAAACAGGGCGGCAGATCGGTTACCTGCAGACGCGATAAGAGCGGAGAAATAGTTGCGTTTTGCCTCTCTTATCGCTACTAGGTAAGTCCTTAAATGGGACTTTACCAATTTCCGATCGGATTCGGAGCGGGTGGCCCTCCAATTACTCTCTAGGCATCTCTTCCGATGCTTCATCACCCTCAGCTCCTCGGAAAACCAAGGAGCCAAGGTAGACCGGCATCGGGTGAGGGGCCGCAAAGGCACGACCCGGTCCAGGGCCCCCGCGGCCGCACCATTCCAGGCGGCCACCAGGTCCTCAGTCGAGCCGCGGGTCAAGGTCTCAGGTATTGGCCCAAGCTCCCTCTGGAACCTCTCAGGGTCCATCAGGCGCCTGGGGCGGAACCTTGAGGAGCACTCGGAGGCTCCAGTCAGTCCAGAATGCGGCCGCGCGAGCGGTGATGGGAGCGACTCGTTGCTCCCACGTAACGCCGCTACTGCGCGAGCTGCACTGGCTGCCTGTGGCCTTCCGAGTGCGCTTCAAGGTGTTGATTATCATCTTTAAAGCGCGCCATGGCATTGGACCTGGTTATATCCGAGACCGCCTTCTGCCACAGATTGCTTCCCACCGG
>NW_015386488.1:825471-851436 GCF_001527695.2 Protobothrops mucrosquamatus
GACCTCCAACGCAACCCTATATGCCTACGAAGCCCTATCTATTTCCAAGTTCAGTTCTTTTAGCTGGTACTCTGGAATGGCCACATTCTGGGAGCAGAAGAGTTGCTGAACCTGGGTTCCAGCTAAACAGCCGTCTTTCTCTCGAAGCCGCAAAGTGGCCTCTCTGGATCCTTTCCAGGACCGTGATTGCTTCATCCATAAACAGAGTGCAAAAACAGCTGGTCCCATAAGCAAATTTCCGAACCTCCGGCATTCCACTCTGACGACGTTGGCAAACTAGAGTGGAATGATGATAGTCAATCTCAGGTAGTAAAAACTTACAGGGGACAATGGTAGACAGTTCCTGGTAACAGCAGCCGGTGTACAACGATGGTAGTCCGTCTCTAGTAACAGCAGCTAGAGCAATGATAGTCAGTCTCTAGTAGCAGCAGCTTGCTTAGAGCGATGTTAGCCAGTCTCTAGTAACAGCAACTTCCTTTCGTCCCGCCTGCTCCACTCGACGTCCAGCAAAACAGGACAGAGTCCAAGGCAAGGCAGGTCCGAAGGGGGAGTCCTCAGGGCCAGGGCCAGGGCAAGCCAAGAACAGTCCTCAAAGCAAGGCAAAAGCAATCCTCAAAGCCATCTATGTCCCAACAGCCTGTGAAGGTATTATATGCCAAGCATAATTCTGATGTGAGGGATATTGAAAATAAATGCATGTCTTATTTGCTACAGTGCTATGTTGATGGATACAGGCAACAATTTTTTAAAAAAAAAAAACAAGGAAGTATTAAGTTACTAATCAAATTGTTGGGTTCTTGGGGCCCTCTGAGCTTGATTGTTTTCTTGCAATAACCTTGATGTTAGCCCTTCAGCGACAGACCAGACAAGAAGCACAACAATGAATATATTTTTATTGCAAGATTACATTAAAAGAATCTTTGCAAGTCTGAAATTATTTCTCTCCTCCTCTCCTTTTAGCTTCTGAAAAACTAGGGAAGGTTCCTCCTGAAGTGCTTCCCATGCTCTCCCTTCCTTCTGTGGACTGAGATATTTTTTGCATGATCGTTGTCCAGCCTGCAGTTCCTCCTCCAGTCTCCAAGGTCATCCCCACAGACCATGACACTTGATGACTTATCTGGCTGAGTAAAGAAATGCCTGCAGGAAAATAACCAAGCTCAGAGAACTCCTAAAACCCAACAGTTCAATATTGAATGCAGATAAATTCTCTTCTATTTCCTAAACAAATTGTTCACTGAGCTTGAACATTAAAGAAAGCCAGGGAATAATAATACAAGTAGTCCTCAACTTATCACCACAATTTAGCCCAAAATTTATGTTAAGTGTGTTTTGTCCCATTTTACGGCTTTTCTTGCAATATTGGCTAAGTGAATCACTGCAGCTATTAAATTAGTAACACCAATTTGTTAAGAGAATCTGGCTTCTCTGTTGACTTTGTTTCTCAGAAGGTCCCAAAAGGGGATCACATGACTCTGGGACACTGCAACCGTCATAAATATGAGTCAGTTGTCAAGCATCCAAATGTAAATCACGTGACCCTGGGGATGCTGCAGCAATCATAAGTGTGAAAAACGGACATAAGTCACTTTTTTCAGTGGCATTGTAACTTCAAATGGTCACTAAGTGAACTGTTGAAAGTCGAGGGCTACCTGTAGTTAAGACTTGCTCAAAGGGCTACCTGTAGTTAAGTGCTACTCAAACCCAGAGCCCAACAGGTGATTTTCAACCAGTCAGTCTAAGCAGGAGGAGGAGTAATAGTAGTAGTAATAGTAGTAATAGCAGAAGAAGGAGTAGTACAGGTAGTCTCAACTTACAACAATTGGGAGCAGAATCTCTGTTACTAAGTGAGTCATGTCCAATTTTATGACCTTTTCTGCCATGGTTGTTAAGTGAATCACTGAAGTTAACTGAATTACACAGTTGTTAAGCAAATCAGGCTTCCCCCATTCACTTTGCTTGTTGGAATTTAGCTGCGAAGATCACAAATGGTGATCACCTGGGGTGCTACAACCACCATAAATACATGCTGGTTGCCAAGTGCCCAAATTTTAATCATCTGACCGTGGGGGTGTTGCAGTGGCCGTTAAGTGCAAGGACCAGCCATATGTCACATTTTACAGTGCTGTTGTTTGAAACTTTGAATGGTCACTAAACAAATGCTTGTAAGTCGAGGACTACCTGTAACAATAAACTTTATTATGATCACTGATCTAAAGCAAAACCAAATTCTGACCTGGCAAATTAAAAAAAAACCATAGTAAATACAGGTAGTCCTCGACTTGCAACAGTTTGCTTAGTGATTGTTCAAAGTTACAGCAGCATTGAAAAAAGTGTCCTGATGATCAGTTTTTCACCCTTACGACTGTTGCAGCATCCCCATGGTCACATGATCAAAATTCAGAGGCTTGGCAACTGGCATGTATTTGTGACAGTTGCAGTATCCTGGGGGTTATGTGATCACCTTTTGCGACCTCCTGACAAGCAAAGTCCATGGGGAAGGCAGTCAATGGGGAAGCCAAAAACAACTATGTAACTAACACAGTGATTCACTTAACAATTATGGCAAAAATGGGCCAAAATGCACTTAGAACAGAAGTTTTGGGCTCAGTTGTGGTCATAAATCAAGGACTAGCTTTGATCATAAAGGTTGAGGTATGGTGTGTTTTACAAATAGCAAAACAAATGCCATGTTGTCATCCTAAAAAATTAGCAGGACTGTTGTGGAGAGAACATTCAAGGAGATTCTTATGATCCTATCTTGAATTCTCAAAAAAAAAAATGACATAAATGCAGTAAATAATAAATAAGCAGCTAGGACTGGATGTATGATTTTATTTTTAGCTAATCCACAATAAAAAGGTTTGGCTTATAATAGCTGAGGGTGGTGTCTCGGAAACAATTCCAACCGAGAGGGCTAATTTAAATGGCATTTGATTATTTCAAGCTGGCCCAGAGGGCTACACCTATAGCTAATTACAAGTTTTAAAATTCCACAATGCACACATAAGTATTTTGCAACACTACTGAATTGTTACCATTAGGTAGAACCTTGAGTTATTTTTAGGACAAGGAACATATCATATCTCATCAGCTACGTTAAGAAGCTAGCTAAAATGTCTAGAAGTGACGTGATTACACCGGTCTAAACCCTCTCCTATTTGAAGATACTGTAGGTTGTAAGCTTTCTGCAGGGATAAAGATATATCACTTTAGATGCAATTTTTCATTCTGAGTTGTCCTTGGTTTCCTTCCTAGGGTCAGATGTCTGTATCGCACAGAGATAATGGTGAAATTATAAGACTCTGGGATTTATAGAGGAATCAGTCATCCCACATAGACTGCAGGCTCTCTGCGAGAAATTATACCTTCGATTATTTAGTACTGTTCCTCTCTTGTTTCCAGATTCATTCTCACAATATTATGCAAGTGTCAAATCCACATAACAGTGCACTCCGTAGCTCCATTATGGCATTTAGACCCTTACTGCTGATCTCTGTTTTTTATACCTTCAGATATATTTATGTGGAACTATTTTTAAAAGTGCTTTAGAAGCTTTATTCAGTGCATTTGCTTGTGGATCCTTCAAGATAAGAACATAGGTCAGTTTGGTGTAGTGGCTAAGGCACCAGGTTAGAAACCAGGAGACTATGAGTTCCAGTCCTGTCTTAGGCATGAAAGCTGGCTGAGTAATTTTGAGTCAATCACTCTCTCTCAACCTAACCCACTTCACAGGGTTGTTATTGTGGGGAAAATAGACCAAGGAAAGAGTATTAAATATGTTAGCAGCCTTGACCTGTTTATAAAAATAATGAACCATTAATGAACAATTAATCAGTAGAACAATCTGTCTCCAGAAGCTGTGAATGCTCCAACACTGGAAGTTTTTAAGAAGCGACTGGACAGCCATTTGTCTGAAATGGTATAGGGTTTCTTGCCTGAGCAGGGGGTTGGACTAGATGACCTCCATGGTCCCTTCCAACTTTATTATTGTTGTTGATGTTGTTGTTGTTGTTAAGGGAAGGGAAGGGCATAACAAATATAGGATTGAAAATATCTTAGTGATTGTGTTGTTCAACTCCTGCTCATTCCAAGGAATTAAACCTTGCTTTAGCTCAGTTTATAGCTAAGCTGGTAAATTTAGTGATACTCGAGAAATATGACCCTTCAGAATTCCAAGGTGCCATGTGTACAGCAGGTCCTAGATTAATATATAGATTGGAACTGTGTTTATCTACCAATTTTGGCCTTCCCAAATGCATATCTTGGCTTAAAATTAGTTATGTGAGAAGGTGTCACTTCAGTTCTGGAGACTCCTTCACTCCAGTCACTGGGGCATCTGATTGAGGCCACACTTCACTGCAAAAAAGAGAGATAGTCTGCCTCCAATTAAAAGCATCACAGCAGATGGTTTCACTTTGATACAATTTTCTTCTGCATGCATGCAAGTTCTCTTGCAGAACTTATGAAAAGTCAGCAAAGCAGCCTATTTGATACAACCCAGAATTGATACAGAATTGATACCACTATTTCACAGAGCACATTAAAAGAAAACTTCATCACCATTCCAAGCTTTGGGGCAGGCCGACTAAAAATACACATCAAGGCTCATTCAATAGTGCTTTTTTTTCAAGACCAAATATGCTTAGAAATGCATATTTAGAGAGCCAAGATCTTTGAAACCTGTTATTTAATAGCATAAAATGGTGAAATGTGTGCATAGAAAAAAAAATGAATAATCTGTCCAGAGAAATGACTTGATCTTATAATTTATTGTAACTGGAATCACAAAGTTCCTGCAAGAGATTCATTTTTGTTGTAAACATACATGTAGAGGTAGATAGTGTTGTCTCATTAATAATGACAATTGGTAATGCTAAAGCTTTATCAAAATTATTGGCATGTACTATAGAAAAAGATATAATCATTAATTTAGGCAGAAAGAGGGAATTTTCAATAACTTCCTTTTATGCCTTTCTTACATACTGCGTAGGTTTGCTGTTTTGCTCCAGTACATACACCAATTAATCTACAATGCTGCAGACATAAACCTTCTGTTTTCCCTTTTTTAAAAAAAGAACCACAGATATTTTTAAAACTTATCAAAATATGCATTTTCAAGGTTTTTTTTTTAATCACACCATCATCTGAAACTTGGAAGTACCAGCCAAATTGGCACAGTCTAGAAATAATTATTTTGTCAGTACAATATATCTCTGTTAGTTAAACTTCTTCAAAGCTTTTGACATATTACTGCTGGCTACCAATCCATTTGCAATCACAGTTTAGGAGTTTATTGCACTATAAGTCTCAAAATGGCTTTGGACCAGGACAGCAGAAGATCCTATCCTATGAATCTACAAGCCTTTGGATTCTTTTCTAAAAAAAGCTATTCCACATTTTTAAGAAAAAGTTGCAGATGTTTCAGGGGTTTGTAAACATATGATATTCTGTTTCTCCAATACCTAGAATTCATCCAGCAATTATTGTAAGATCACCTACTGATGTCTGCTTTTATAGTTCTGCCAAAAGTACTATTAAAGCTATTTTGTTATTAGGAATTGTTTTTATTGATTATGATGTTGTACTAAGAAATTCTTGCCCTGATTATTATATTGTTTTGTTGTTATATTGGTTTATATTGTACATCATTTTGATTTACCTGCACTGTGCTTAATTATTTTTTAAAAAAGGCAATGAAACCACTACTTCTGCTGCTATTACTCTTCCTCAGTGGACCAGCTTGAAAATTTGGCCTTTAATTATGATTTGACATGCAGTCAGCCAGATGTTTAGACCAGATTTTGGCATTTTTGTCCACATATCAAGTCTTTCCTAAGGGCCTGGGATAGGCAAATGTTATCTGATGGTATTATCATTGGCAGGATGTAAGCTGTTCCAAGTAAAGCTGCCTTTTGCAATTGACTGGTGGTGATTTTTCAATATCAATGGATTATTGTCATTGTCATTGTTATTATTATTATTATTATTATTATTATTATTATTATTTGGGGAGAGAGAGAGGGGAGAGAGAGAGAGAGAGAGAGAGAGAGAGAGAGAGAGAGAGAGAGAGAGAGAGAGAGAGAGAGAGAGAGAGAGAGATATGCTTTTGGGAAGATTGGGGGTTTTAAAGATAGATGGATGTGTATAACTATTTCGAAGAAATCAAAATTGTATTTTTTTTCCAGCGGGGTGATGGTGGAACATTTTAAGAAGCACACAATGGGAGCCAGAGGCTATATGCAGCCTGTAGACCTTGAGTTGCCAATTATTTGAGTCAGATGAACAAATAATCAAACTCAATATTAGCAACTCTCCAACTTCCTAACTGAAAAGACAACAAAGGTTACTCTTCAGCCACAGCTCCATCAGGGTGGAAGAACGTATTCTTGTATGGAAAGAAACTAATTGCAAGCTGGGGAGAATAATTACCTAGTGGGATGGAAATAAAAAGTTTGCAAAGGCCAAAGGCCAGTGGCCATTAAATCCTTTCCAGAGTGGCTTGACTTTTTAAAATATAATCCACAGGAAATTACCTATATTGTCATTCTTAGATACTGTACATGACCTTAAGTGTTTGGCTATCTTAAATGCATGTATTGTTGGAACAAACTGAACTTACTAAGCAGTCTGCATTGTGCTGTGTATGCCTGCCAAGTCCTCATCAGTATTCATCCTCAGTTGCCTCTATTTTTACATCATTTGCAAAACTTTTATTCAGCAGCAAATTGCTCCAGATGCTTGTCAAAAAGTATATGGGCATATCAGACTTATGCAAAAAGATTTGTTTCTTCTAAGCAAAGATATAATGCATCTCACTAAGAATTCAGGAAGCAGTTCATCACTCTCCTAATTTAAAAGCACGAGAGTCCCTGAATTCCAGTGTGGTCTCCCATGGCCCTTCCTGTATTGGGGGACTCTGCTGGGGGATGCTGGGAGCTGTAGCTCAGCAACATATGGGGAGAACATGTTTCACTTCCCTGCTACAGAAGGAGGATGCAAATCATATGGCTACCCCAAAATAAGAATTGGATATTTTTTTTATTTATTCAATCAGGTATGATTATTCTATGGGAGTGGCAAGAATAAAAAGGCATAGAGGTAGTCCTAAGGAAGCTTGTAAGTCATGGTGGTAATCATGTGATCAATCTGATTTTACGACCTGCAGTTGTTAAATAAACAGCACTTATCTGAACGCTTAATATCCCCCATTAGTTTAAAGTCTCCTTTGAGTCAAACTCCAGGTGACTTCATGGTGGTTTTCTTGACAATGTTTGTTTGTTATGCCATCTTTCATTCTAGGTAAGGTGGCCAACCTAGCACTCCAATCTTGCATCAGTAAAAGCAATGTAAAATATCCCAAAGATGCTTTTTCATGAAGCAACTGGACTTACTTGTTTTTCCTGTGAAGACATTTTGCTTCTCATCCAAGAAAGTCCAGTTGCCTCTTGAAAAAAAATATTTGGGACAACTATGACTTGGATGGCTGAGAATCTCCATAGACATTTAGTCATGTAAAATGGGGAGGGGTTGCCCAAAACTGGAAGTAAATGCCAGTTTTCAGCAAAAATATTGTAAATCACAGTCCTCACAGTCATCACAAGATACTGCAAAATGTCCATAAATGCAGGCTGGTTGTCGAGAGCCCAAAATGCAATTACGTGATCAATGGCCTGGCCATTGAAACTTCAGAATCAATTATTCAGTTACCTTGGGGCAGGGTTGCAGTGTAACTTCAAATGGTCACTAAGCGGCCAATTGTAAGTGAAGGCTCCTTCTGTGGGTCCTTGTAAAGACCCACCTCAGCTAACCACCCAAGAAAGCAGAACTCTTGAAACAGGCATTGTCTCAAAAGGAAACTTTTATTAGGGGTTAGTGACAGTAGGGAAGTCAAGGCGAGATCTGGGGAAAATCCCTCTTAAATGGTATAGTTAAACCAGCAATATTCCTCCTCCCACCAGAGTCATAATGCCCATCTGAAATCCAGCCAATCCACAGGTGGCACAGTTGGTGGCATCTCAAGGTCTTCTCCAGTTTCATTTCTTTGTAACCATTCCTTTCTCAAGGGGATAGAGGCAGGAGAAGAAGAGTAGAAAATGAAAGTTATCCCAAGCTAAAGTAAATATCCCCCCTCATGCTTAGTTTCTGAGCCCAGCAAAATCAGCCATGTATTGCCACTTTCTGGTGCATATCTCACTTCGCTTTTCCAATAAAAAGAATAATACTAAGGCCGAATATTAAAAGAACAGTAACCAACACTTTTTTTTGGAAAAATATAAGAAAAAAAAATAGCAAATAATCACAAAAGACAGAACTGGTCATAAATAGACAAAATAAACAAAAACCAAGAGAAATGTCAAAAAGAAATGTCCTCCGCTGTCAATGAAATTCAAATAAACTCAAATAAAATATACCTTCCCACAGAGAATTGCACATTTCAGGAAATGCCATCAAGAAAACTACTAAGTGTGCCTTTGGGAACAACAATATATGCAAAACAAGCACAGTTGCTGACCCGTGATACATTCTGACTGTCAGCCTTACAAAGTACACCATCAGGAAACATGACCAGATGAGTTAATTCTACTTTATTGTAAGGTTAGATTAAGAGAATCTTGCAAGTCTGCAAGTCTCTCTTCTCTTCCCCTCTATCGCACAAAAACTAGAAAGGGTCACTTCTGAGCCTCTTGCCCCTTCCACATTCCTGCTTAGGGCTAAGTTACCTTTTATCTGACTGTTCCCTTGGCCGTGTCTTGTTGCCTTGTCTCCAAAGATCATTCCCATACAGCAATAGCAATAGCACTTAGACTTATATATTTTCTGAGCAGTTTACAATGCCAGTATATTGCCCCCAACAATCTGAGTGCTCATTTTACCGACCTCAGAAAGATGAAGGCTGAGTCAATCTTGAGCCCCATCAGGTTCACAGAGTTAGCTGCAATACTTCATTTTAACCTCTGCGCCACTAGGACTCCTCTTATACCATTACACTTACTGTTCCTGACATAGCATAATTAAGCTCCCTTTGTAACATAGTGTTACACAGTGCCTTCTTCGTTATCAGTTTAAACTGCCTTAAATTAAGACTCAGGCTTACCATGAGGAAGATCAGAGGTCAGATGGGGAAGAAGATAGTTTCGGATCAACTCCCACTCAAAGTCATCTTCAGCACCTTGGCTATATTCACACTGATTTAGATCCCCGTCTTCTTCAAATGTGCAGCCAGCTATGAAAGAGATTCAGAGACACGTCAAGATGAAGAACAGCATCTTAACTCTGAGAAATGTACAGAAAATGCATCCTAACAGAGTACAGGAAAATGACAAAGCATGTGTAAATTATAGATATTTCTGCAAAGCGCATATAAATTGTAGATATTTCTGCACCTGAAATTTCTTTTTCACACTTTCGAAGAACCATTGCATTTAGCAAGGGGGATTTACGTTTTTGATAATTTTTGATAATCTTCCTAAAAGATATTCAAAGAGTCCATCTATAATCTCCAAGTTATTGGTTCACAGTTAACAGTGATTTAACAATCAGGAAGTTGTAAAATTTCAAAACATGTAAAGAATTTCACTAAATATTAGGAAAATTTCCTGATGGAATTACCTTTAGCAGCAGAATAAACTAATCTGAAAAAATACACACTCACCTTCCTAAGATACTTATGGCTGGATAGTCATCTTTGAAGCTATTATAATAATGGGTTTACAGCATTTGAAAGAAATTTAGCAGATGGCAATACCTGCTAAATACATAAATACATAAAGTCTTTTATTTCAATGTAAGGTATTGTAGAATATTTCTGGCGGATCTTATTTGCCTTCTAGAAGTTCTCTGGATTTTTCTATTATCTATTGGATGGGGGGGAGGCAAATTCTTTGGGTTCACATACAATATATCCTTTTCAAAGCTGTTACTAGATTATTTCTTCTTACTTTTATTATTTAGATTACTATCATTTAGAATCAGATTAATATTTTTCTTATTAACTAAGTGCTTCAAATGTGGAGTCAATAATAGGACAATTTTATTAATTTGCTAAGACTGCACAACGGGCTTTTGAAAGCTACTATTTTGTTTGACTATATGTATTTAAATATTTTCTATTGATGGTTACTATTTTGCTCATGCCTCTCACCAACCATTGCTAAAGGTTGGCCTAAAAACAATAAACTTGAAAAATGAATAGTAAAGTAAGTTGGACCCAAATATCCTAAGAAGATATATTTGAGACTTGACAGAGAAAACATCCTGCAACTTCCCAAGCTGCATTAATTTATAATTAAGTTCTTCCAGAGTGGAAAACAAATGTTATAAGTAATTCATCCTAGATAGGAATCCAATCATGGGGAAATATTATCAGGGTTTGCATTTAACACTGAAGCAGAATTCTAAAAAGGAAGGTGCAGGAACCTTTTGCCAGTAAAAATGGATGAAAAGTATTGAACGCTCACAAAATATCTCCTCTTACCTCCCTCAGCAGAACCAACATGGAGGAAGAAAAGAATACAGGCAGTCCTCAACTTACGACCACAATGGAGCCCCCAGTTTCTGCTGCTAAGTTAGATCATTGTTAAGTGAGTTTTGCCTCATTTTACAACCTTTCTTGCCAAACTTGTTAAGTGAATCACTGCAACTATTAAGTTAGCAACATGGTTCTTAAATGAATCTGGTTTCCCCATTGACTTTGCTTGTCAGAAGGGCGCAAAAGGTGATTAAAAGACCCCGTCTGAATTTTGATCATGTGACCATGGGGATGCTGCAACTGTTGTAAGCAGGAAAAACAGTCATAAGTCATTTTTTCCAGTGGTATTGTAACTTTGAAGGGTCACTAAATGAACTGTTATAAGTCGAGGATGACCTGTATGTAGATATTGCAGATATTATACAGTTGGAATGAGGCACTGCATTGCAACATCCTCTACATCAGGGATCTCCAACCCCCGGTCCATGGACCGGTACTGGGCCACGGCATGCCAGCAACCGGTCCGCACAAACAAGCAAAGCCCCATCAGCGGGATGCAGGCAGCACACAAAACCACACCCCCTCCGGTCCGCGGAAAAACCACATAACTGGTCCCTGGTGCCCAAAAGGTTGGGGACCTCTTCTCTAGATATAGAGATATCTTACATTTGTTTGCCAGATATGAGAAGCTAAGCTTCCTCATTCACCACTGGACCTCTAAGTATAGTGTTTAAATTTTCCTCTACAAAAAGGTTTCATTGATTACAGTGAAGGGATATAAAGACGTTTGCACGCCACTTTCTTAAAAAGCTGCCAAAAGAACTGCAATCACAGGGCAGTTGAGAAGCTGAATGGATAGATAGAAGAAACAAGCTAACTATAGAGTGAAAATCAAAAGGAGAGTCCATCCCTCATGGAACATCTTTCCTCTTTCCTTAATATTTGCTTTAGAAGACTCTTGGGTTTTTTTCTCCATGTAATATTCAAGAGTATGATTATCCATTATCCCTGAACAAAACTGCCTGTCCTGCTTCAAGTCAGATTTTCACCAAAGCTAGTCATGAGTTTCAGATTTGTGAAGCTCATCATAATTTGAGGAGGGATTTACAGTAGCAATAGCAACAGCAATAACACTTAGACTTATATACCGCTTCATACTGCTTTACAGCCCTCTCTAAGCAGTTTACAGAGTTAGCATATTGCCCCCAACAATCTGGGTCCTCATTTTACCGACATAAGAAGGATGGAAGGCTGAGTCAATCTTGAGCCCGTCAGAACTGAATTCCAGATTGTGGGCAGAGTTAGCCTGCGATACAGGTAGTCCTTGACTTTACAACATTCATTTAGTGGCTATTCAAAGTTACAATGGCATCGGAAAAAAGTGACTTATGGACGTTTTTCACATTGACAACCATTGTACAGCATCCTCCATGGTCATGTGATCAAAATTCAGATGATTGGCCACTGGTTCATATTGATCACTGTTGCATGATCCCCTTCTGCGACCTTCTGACAATTAAAGTCAATGGGGAAGCCAGATTCACTTAATGACCATGTTACTAACTTAATAACTGCAATGATTCACTTAACAACTGCAGCAAGAGAAGTCATAAAATGGGGCAAAACTCACTTAACAAATGTTTCACTTAGCAACATAGATTGTGGCCTCAATTGTGATTGTAACTCAAGGATTACCTTTCCAGAGGTCCCCAACCTTGGCAACTTTAAAATTTGTGGACTTCAATTCCCAGAATTCCTCAGCCAGCCAGCCTGGCTGAGGAATTCTGGGAGTTGAAGTCCACAAGTCTTAAAGTTGCCAAGATTGGAGACCCCTGATCTATACTACATTCTAACCATTGTGTCCCCAGGGCTCTCTTACATTTAACTGGCGCTTGGAATTTTTTAGAAAGGCTATAATAATTCCTAACCTAGAATATTTTCCTTAGAGAACAGAGAAGCACTCTGAGTAATCTTGATACGGAGAGCCCAAGAACAGAGGAAATGAAGTGACTTGTGTATACCAAGCAACATGCTACTAGAAAAATTCTTTACACAGGGATCCCAATAGAGTAGTTCTTGACTTACAACCATTCATTTGCCAAGTATTCAAAGTTACAACAGCATGGGAAATGGTTATTTACAACCTGTCCTCACACTTATGACCATTATAGCATCCCCACAGTCCCCTGATCAAAAATTGGGCATTTGGAACCAGCATGAATTTACAGTGGTTGTCTTAGGGTCACATTTTGGCAACCTTCCCAGCCAGTTTCCAATAAGCAAAGCCAATGTGGGAAGCCAGATTCATGTAACAACTGTGACAGCCCCATCTTGCTTAGCAATGGACACTGTGGTCATAAGTCAAGGACTACTTGTCATGTCAAAAGGTCAAAAGGTATGCACAAGTCAATTCGTAGATATCTGTCTGTAAAGCAAGGACATCAAAGTCGGTCCAAAATTAGGACCTGAATTAACAGGCACTGCCCAACCTGCTTGCATCTTGGATATCTGTGATTTTATCCAAGTAAGACAGGAGAACAAGGAATTAACAGTGGCAGCCAAAAACATCAATGCATTTCTTCTGAGATGTATACAAGACCAATGACAAATAGCAGCAAGTATCCCGGTTTCAAGCTTTTGCTGTTTCAAAGATGGGAGTGATTTAAAAGAAATAATCTCTTCCAATTTTTTTTCTAAACGCAACATAAAACGGCAGGTGGAGGTTGCAAAATGCATGCAAAATGAGGCTTCCTATCAAGAACGATGAAAGGAAGAGCAAAGCAAAAAGAAGAAGAAGAAGAAGAAGAAGAAGAAGAAGAAGAAGAAGAAGAAGAAGAAGAAGAAGAAGAAGAAGAAGAAGAAGAAGAAGAAGAAGAAGAAGAAGAAGAAGAAGAAGAAGAAGAAGAAGAAGAAGAAGAAGAAGAAGAAGAAGAAGAAGAAGAAGAAGAAGAAGAAGAAGAAGAAGAAGAAGAAGAAGAAGAGACGGTATGAAAATTCCATAAGCTCCAGGAAAGCTTCAAAAATTCTGGAGCTCCTGCAGTTTTCCTCATGGACCATCAATCACCAGTGGAA
Organism: Protobothrops mucrosquamatus; assembly: GCF_001527695.2. Classification (NCBI taxonomy): domain Eukaryota; kingdom Metazoa; phylum Chordata; class Lepidosauria; order Squamata; family Viperidae; genus Protobothrops; species Protobothrops mucrosquamatus. Next base: position 839,012 of record NW_015386488.1, read on the forward strand.
ATGACAAAGAATGTCTCATGGTTGGGATCTTTAATAGGAGATGGCCACTGATGGCAATGAAAGAACAACTGACCTTAAGTAGCGAACTAGCAAAGATTCAACAAAATGAAATGGAGGAATATTCTAATCCTGCCATATAGAGCCAAATTTTAAAAAAGCCACTGCAATTGTTTCAGAATGAATGCAAAACCAACAGATAAACAGATCCTTTCTCTTGGTTATTAACCCTGAATCAAAAAAAAAGAAGAAGTCCAGAACGGCCCCCACAAATGTGTTTAATTCATGTTTCCTTTTTATCTTGAAATTAACAGTATCATTCAACTGCATCACCTACCATGAATGAAAGATTTAACATAAAAATTATGACACCAACTTTCTTTTGGCTTTTTTAGCAAGACAGTTGAGCTTATACAGAGAGTCCACAACTTACAACCACAACTGAGCTCAAAATTTCTGTTGCCAAGTGAAATATTTGTTAAGTGAATTTTGCCCCATTTTACAATTTTTGTTGCCTCAGGTGTTAAGTGAATCACTGCAGTTGTTAAGTTAGTAACACAGTTGTTAAATGAATCAGGCTTCCCCATGGACTTTGCCTGTCAGAAGGTCGCAAAAGGGGATCACATGATTCCGGGACACTGCAACCATCACAAATATGAGGCAGTTACCAAGTGTCCAAATTTTGATCGTGAGATTATGGGGATGCTGCAGTGGTCGTAAGTGAAGTGAAGATGTTTTGCTTCTCATCCAAGAAGCTTCTTCAGTAGAAAAGTCCAGTTGCCTCTTGAAAAAGCACCTTTGGGACAACCATGACCTGGATGACTGAGAATCTCCATAGATTTTTCTCAGTGCTGTTGAACAGTCACTAAATGAACTGTTGTTAAATCAAGGACTACCTGCACTACATATCACCCAAGCTAACATATCCAAAGTTTGCTAGGACAAACATCTTAAATAGCAGGCTCTGATCTGAGTCAGTCACAGGGACCAGAGGTTTTGTTTTCTGAGCTTTTGGACTTGAGCCTGGAGCATCCTCAGGGAATTTCTCTCTTGCCTTTCTAACCCTTCTCTCTGAAGATGGGCTCTAGCACAAATCCTGGTGACCGACCTGGACTGGATCCTGCAACATTATTCTGGGACACGTCTAAGTGCCTTCATTCATCTTAAACAGCCTTCCTCATCTGTGCTACTGTCCAGAAAAGTAGACTTCAAAGGCCTCGAATTCTTTTAGCAAAAGCATGGCGTCAGCTGAAAATTCTGAGCTTTTAAATCCACCCACTTGCAGAACAGAGGAAGTTGGTCTAGAGCAGGGGTAGGCAACCTTGGCTCTTTTATGACTCGTGGACTTCAACTCCCAGAATTCCTCAGCCAGCCATGCTGGCTAAGGAATTCTGGGAGTTGAAGTCCACGAGTCATAAAAGAGCCAAGGTTGCCTACCCCTGCTCTAGAGAAACAATGTAAACTGGAATAAGTAAATTAAGATGTTTCTTTGTCCTCAAATCCCTTTCCCCCCCCTTTTTTTTGTCTCTCCTTGCATTTTACGCTTCTCAGAAGGATTGGAGGACAAAGCATTAAGTGTGAAATCCTGTGTATGCCCGTGATTTTTCACAGTTATGACAGGAAAATAGGAGTGAATAAATTGAGAAATGCAACTCAGCAAGACCTCCTGATACACTCACAAGCCATACAATCCATGGAAATAAAGGGAGAATTTCAGTTCCTAAGTTTATTCAGACGGAAACTTCACATTCCAGTGAGAGAGAAGTTCCCTGAGGATGGGCTTCAACACGAGTCTGAAAGCTCGGAAGACTAAACCAGTGGTGGGATTCAAATATGTGAACAACCGGTTTTCTGTATGGATGCCGCTTCCGGAAGTCCATTCTGGGTCTGGGTAACAACTATTAGCTACCGGTTCTGCCAAAGTGGTGCGAACCGGCTGAATCCCACCACTGGACTAAACCTCCAGTCTCAGTGACTAACCTAGATTGGATCCTGCAACATTATCCTGGGACACGAATATAGGTAGTCCTTGACTTACAACAGTACATTTAGTGTCCGTACAAAGTTACAACAGCACTGAAAAAAGTGACTTATGACTGTTTTTCACACTTATGACCGATGCAGCATCCCCATGGCCACATGATTAAAATTTGGATGCTTGGCAACAGGCTCCTATTTATGTCACTTGCCACGTCCCGGGGTCATGTGATCCCCTTTTGCAACCTTCTGACAAGCAAAGTCAATGGGGAAGCTGGATCCACTTAACAACCGTGTTACTAACATAACAACCATAGTGATTCACTTAACACCTCTGGCAAGATAGGTTGTAAAATGGGGCAAAACGTACTTCACTGTCTTGCTTAGTAATGGAAATTTTGGGCTCAATTGTGGTAGTAAATCGAGGACTTCATTCGTGAGACAGAAATTTCCCTGCCATCTGGCTAAAGCAAATCCCAAACTCACAAGGTTTGTGTGTGAAAACAAAGTAAGTGTGAAGATCTTAGTACAGAAATATTATTTTTCGGTGTAGTTTACGAAACTTAACAAACTTTTCCAAGTGTTTATTCTGTTGAAGGATCAAAACTGTCAAGAAATGGCTGGCATTCAAATTCAGGCTATCAAAAGATTTTTATTCTTAGCAAAAAAGAAAAAAGAAAAAGAAACAGTTTTAGATTAAGGTTTAAAATATTAGAAAATCATTCTACACAGCATTCTTTACTTTCAAAGCAATCCTAGCATTAACAATAGAGTATGAGCACTAAAATATGTTGGATTTATTGTTCAAAATTTCTTCTCAACGTAAGACCTTCTCAATAAATGAAGAAGATAACAAAAGATTGTTTTCTTTGGAGTTTTGCCAATCAAACAATGCCCAGCTTAGCGATCCTTCCGTGATTCTATTTTGTTTCTGATTGAGTTTAAAGTTGCTGGAGAACTTGATGATGCACAGTTTTGCAATGAAAAAAAAAGTCAGGGTGGAAGAAAACACAAGTGAAATGGTCTATTAAAGTGAATCGGTCTATTAATAAAATGTTTGCAGCAGCTTTGAGTATTATTATTAAGAAAAAAAATATGACAGGATAATTAATGCCTTTATTAAAATCAACAAAAAGCTACAAAAAGGCAACAACTTTTATACAACTGCATTTTTCAGACTGAATGTTATGTTGTTCAAAAATAGATAGAAAAAAATTTGGATAAATTAATCCAGGTATGTAATCATGGTGGCATGATTTCAGAAAGGGAGAAAACAGAACTGTGAAATTTAAAAGATGTGTGCTCTTTTTATGGGATGGCAACCGTGAAAGAGATCTAGGCCTAAGTCATTCTTTTAATTAATTTCAAATTATGCATTCTTATTTATTGTCTTAATATTTTAATGTTTATAATGCTTTATATGTTATAAGCTGCCCAGTGTCGCATGACAGGGAGATGGGCAGCATATAAATTTAATTAATAAATTAAAATAAATTAAAATTTTGCATCAAAATCTGCCTTGCAATGTGATTTTTGCAGATTTTTTCCCCTGTAAAAAACAATCTGTTTTCCTACTTTTCTTCCTTATACAATTCTTCTTTAAGACTTAATGGTAATGTGTAAAATCAGAGAGAATAATTGCGTGAGAAAGGGGCGTTGTCTTACCTGAATGCCTTTTCTCAGCAGGATGGTGTAGAGTCCACTGATTGGGTTATTTCAGCCTTCCTGCTCAGACTAAGACAAAAAAACTTTGCCACGCCTCCCTCTGGGTGTGTCTTCCCCAGTTTTTGTCGAGCCGAAGTATCCAGACGCAAGGCTCCAAACAAAAAAAGATAAAAGACACATGCCTAGACTAATGATAAACAGGGGGTGTGTGGACTCTACACCATCCTGCTGAGAAAAGGCGTTCAGGTAAGACAACGCCCCTTTCTCCAGCAGAATGGGTGTAGAGTCCACTGATTGGGACATACCAAAGCCGTTCATGTCCCTGAAGGGAGGGAAGTCTAGGCCTGTGCCCCATGAGAAGTAACAACTTGCTGCAGAACCCGCCTGCCAAAAGCCGCATCTGCTGCAGCAAATCTGTCAATCCTATAATGTTTAATGAAGGAAGAGGGGGACGACCAAGTCGCCGCCCTGCAAATCTCCTCAAGCGAAGCCTGGGTAGACCAGGCCGCAGAGACCGCAGCACTGCGCATAGAGTGGGCCGTGATTTGAGAAGGGACTGGAAGGGACTGCGAAACGTAAGCCCTCGTGATACAGGCTCTGATCCACCATCCAATGGTGGAAGAAGAAACCTTCCTCCCCAGCGTAGATGGCTGGAAAGAGACGAATAAGGCCTCTGACTTCCTGAAGGCCGAGGTTCATTTAAGATAGTGGCGCAGGGCCCTGCGCACGTCCAACGTATGCCACCCTCTCTCCAGATGATGGGAAGGGTTAGGACAGAAGTTAGGGAGTACCAGGTCCTGGGATCGATGAAACCCTGTATTGACCTTAGGAATGAATGCAGGATCCAACCAGAGGACCACCCTGTCCTCGTGGAATGTGCAGAGATCCCTCCTGACTGATAGAGCGGCTAATTCTGAAATTCGCCTGGCCAACGTAATGGCCACTAAAAAGGCCACCTTCAAGGTGAGAAAGTGTAGGGAACACGAACTTAGCAGTTCGAATGGAGAAGTTAACGCCTGCAGTACCTTGGGCAAATCCCAGGATGGGTAACGATGGACCGTAGGTGGGCCAGTGTTAGCAGCACCCTTAATGAAGGCACCGACCGCTGGGTGGTGAGACAGGGAATCTTGGTTGTCACAAGTGAGAACCGTCGATAATGCCACCACCTGCCTGCGTATGGTGCTGGCCGACAGACCCCTATTTAATCCCTCAAGCAAATATTCTAATATATTTGGGATAGTGACCGAGAGCGGCGAGAGGTGCTGTCGCCTACACCAGGAGCAGAAGTTTCTCCAAGTGGCATCGTAGATTCTGTTGGTTGATGGGCGCCTTGAGGCCTGGATAACCGAGATTATCCCGGAGGAATAGGACTGTCTAGTTAGGCCTTCCCGCTCAAGTGCCAAGCGGCTAGTTGGAGCCACTGCGGATCTGGATGCTGGAGATTCCCCTGGCTGAGAGCTACTCGGTCTGGGGGGATTCTCCACGGTGGTGAGAGCGACAGGTCCACCAGGTCTGCAAACCACGGCCGACGTGGCCAAAATGGAGCAATTAAGATTAGCTCTGCTCGTTCTTGTAGGAGCTTGCGAATAGTTGCTTGGAGCAACGGAAGAGGGGGAAAAGCATAAAACACGCCCTTCGGCCATACGCTCCGGAGGGCATCCGTCCCCTCCGCCCCCCTTGACGGGAATCTGGAAAAGAACCTGAGGAGCTGTGCATTAGTCGGGGAGGCGAAGAGATCCAGGACAGGTTGGCCGAACCTGTGAGCTACCTTCCTGAACAAGTGTGGATCCAGTTTCCACTCCGAATGATCCACGGTGGCCCTGCTCAGGGAGTCTGCCTGTTGATTGTCCTCCCCCGAAATGTGTTCCGCTCTGATGGAGCTCAGAGTGGACTCTGCCCAAAGTCCCAATGCCATGGCTTCCTGCATGAGAGACCAAGAGTGGGTCCCTCCTTGTTTGTTTATGTGAGCCTTGGCCGTAATGTTGTCTGTCAGGATCAGCACATGTTTCCCAGCCACAAGGGAGGAAAACTTCCGGAGGGCCAGGTGAATGGCCCTGAGCTCCAGCCAATTGATGTTGTGGGCCAGGTCTGACCTGGACCACCGACCCTGTGCCAAGTGGTTGCGAAGATGTGCCCCCCAACCGAACAGACTGGTGTCTGTGGTCAGGGTGGTCCTGATCGGTTCCTTGAAAACAGTGCCCTTGGTTAAAGTGGATGAGGTCCACCATAAGAGTGAAGCCAGGGTAAGATGGGGAACCCTGACCCTCCTTTTGGAGGCACTGATGTTGCGTCTCTGAAAGGGAAGGAGGAACCATTGGAGACTCCTGGAGTGAAGCCTGGACCACGGAACGATGCCCAAGCAAGAGACCATCTTCCCCAGGAGTTGGGAGAGTTACACCAGAGGCACCCTCTTTTCCCTGCGGATCTGCTGGGCTAGCATCCGAATGCTGACCTGGCGCTCCGGAGAGAGATAGACTTCGCAAAGATTTGAGTCTATCAGCGCTCCCAGATGGATTAGACGTCTTGTGGGTGTCGTGTGACTCTTTTTGAAATTCACGGAAAAACTGTGATCCTGAAGAGTCTGTATTGTGATTTCCAGGTCTGACTGGGCTGAATGGAAGGACCTGGACTGTACGAGTATGTCGTCCAGGTAGCACTGTACACGCACGGGCCTCATCCTTAGATGAGCCGCCAGCACGGCCAAAATCTTTGTGAAGACCCTGGGAGCCGACGAGAGACCAAAGGGAAGGGCCCAATACTGGTAATGCCGGTGCGCGTAGGAGAACCGCAGGAACCTGCGGTGTTCCTGGAGGATCGGAATGTGGGGGTAAGCCTCCGTCAGGTCGATAGAGGAGAGGAAGTCCCCTTTCCTGATGCTTGCCAAGATAGATTTTAGGGTCTGCATCTTGAACTTCCTGTAAATTAGGAAGTAATTTAGACCCTTCAGGTCCAGTATCGCCCTCCATCCTCCTGAGGCCTTGGGGACCACAAACAGGATGGAATAAAACCCCACTCCTATCTGGTCTTGAGGAACCCTTTCTATGGCCCTGATGTCCAATAAGTGGGCGATGGCTGTCGAAACTAGATGAGCTTTTGAAGAATTGTTTGAAATCGGGCACTGTATGAAATGATCTGGGGGAAAAGATCGAAACTCTAGGGAGAGACTGTGTCTTATGGTCTCTCTGACCCAAGCGTCCATAGTAGTGCCCTCCCAGATATTGTAAAACAGTGCCAGCCGACCCCCAATGGGGTAATCCTCCTTGGCGTCACTTGGACCGCCTGTATGGTCTGCCGCCCGAGCCCCTGAAGGGATGCCTGTTGTGGGACTGGCCCCTGGCTCCACTACCCTGGCGGTCCTGTTGGCGATCCTGCCTAGAAAGATAGGACCGTGAGCCTCTGGGCCAATCCCAGGACTGCCCTGCCCGAAAGGGCTGTCTCCATTCCCAAGAACCACCGGGTCAAAAAGACGACCTACGGTAACCTAGTTGAGGTCGCCTATCCAGGTTTTTTGGATGGGTGAGCCAAGACTTTGCGCTTGTCCTTGCCCTCAATTACATGAGGGTCTATCACAGCACCAAATAAGTGCGTTCCACTGGACCTGGAAGTTGAGAGACGCCACTTTGCTTTTAAGTCCGTTCGCCACTGCTTCAACCAGAGAAGCCTGCGTGACGCTACTATGGCAGCAACCGATCAGGCCGAGCATCTGGCCGAATACAGAGATGCATCCGCAATGTACTCAGAAGCTGCTACTATCTTGCCTAGTGTTTGGTGCGCTCTGACCTGATCTGGTGGGATGAGAGCCTGGAGATCCTGCAGCCACATAATCGCTAAACGCACAAAGAAGGAGGATGAGGTTGCCGCCCTTATTGCCCAAGCCGAAGATTGGTGAGCCCTGCGACATGAGAATTCGAACTTTTTATCCTCCGCCTTTAAGAATTCAGCCATGTCCCCAGGAACAGCGGTGTTGGAGAACAGAGAAGCCAGAGGGGCGTCCACAGTTGGAACTTCTAAAAGAGAGGCAAAGGAAGAGGCAACATTATAAAGTTTCTTATCCAAACTACTCGGAGAGGGAGTGGAGGCTAGGGATGACCACTGCTTTTCTACCGTAGTCCTGAAGACTGACGAACATGGAATCTGAGGCTCCTCCCTGACCTTTTCAGCAAACAGGGGGTTGGCCTCCTGGTTCGAGGAGGTAGATGGTGCCTCCTCCTGAGCTGAAGTAAGCTTTACTGTGGCTATGGCTTTTAAGAGAAGAGACCGAAATATGGAAGGGTCGAATAGACCCGAGGATGTCACCTGCTCAGGTGTAGGGTCCTCATCCTCCGACAATATAGTGTCTGCTACTTCCAGGTCGATTGATCCTCCCTCCCCCAATTGTGAGGAGGTCTCTAAAACATCAGAGCGAGGCCCCGTATCATGTGCCTCCTGGGGCGGGGGAGCGGGCGGGGGAGGGGGGATGTGACTGTGTTTGGTCCCGGCCAGCGGATGCCATAAATTGTTTGAATGCATGATGCATAAAGGCCTGGAATTGGCTCTGGGACCATGTTTCCTCTTGATCTCTGGAGCTGGCCCCAACCCCAGTTGGGGCACATCTGCTCTCTGGTGTTTGGTACGACGAAGAAGAGGAGGAGGAATGATGAGGACCAACCTGCTCAGTTCCCCCCTGAGGAGACCAAGATCATGGGGCATCCTGTGATGATTCAAATTGAGGCTCTAGCGAATGGGTGTCGAGTGGGGCGGGGGAAACCAATTCAACCCCACTGGGCCTCAGCCTCTGTGCCTTGGAGAATTCTCTTTCCAGAGCTAGGTGTCTCCTCGAGGCCTCTCGCTTGGCTGTCTTAGAAATTTCCTTTGTAGTCAAATGTTTGGTTTTAGCTTTTTTCTTTTTTCCCCCCACTTCTGATTCCTCCGATCTGCATTTTGTTTGTGCGGGGGGGACACTGGTCTGAGTTGCCTGGGGCGAGGAACTGTCTGCCATTGTAGTCTAGGTACTCCTGGACAGTTGTACCTAGAGGTGGGGGGAAACAAATACGCAGATCACGCAGTCAGAGATGGAAAACTGATCCTCACTCTGAACAGTTAACAATGGCAAGAACAGCCAGACAGTGTTCTAATACTGCCTGTTCAGGCCTTGTGACTAAAGGTCACTGACTAACTGAAACAGGTGGTCAAACAAATATCTCTTTGCACGTCTCCCTTAGATCTGAAACTCAAAGATGAACACCTTGAGCTGCACAATGCAGACAAGTTCCAATCTTGGAACAGCACTCACGAAGCTCACAGCACTCGCAGTGAATATTAGAAAAATACTTTTCCCCCTGAACGGGCCTGCTCACAGGCCAAGGCACTCAGGCAATAGGATGATCCTCAGTGAAAACAATTAGGCCTTCAAAATGGCGTCTGCCACGTGGGCCTTATAAACAACCCCCCGCGGGTAATAAAGATGATGGAAAATGAGTCAAAGTAAGGACTTCACAATGGCTTCCGCCACGTAGCCTTGTAGACAATTCCCCCGCAAGTACTGGAGCAATAAGTAAGAATAGGCCTCAATATGGCATCAGCCATGTGGGCCTGCAAAAAGGCGCCCTTCGCTGAGACCATGCGGTCAAAATGGCGGCCGTGAGTACTTAGCGAAGCCAATTAATTGCGAGGGAAAATTGTGGAAGCCTTGGGAGAGGCAGAGGCTCTGGGGCAAACCAAGAAAGGGAAAGAACTTCTGACTCCCCCCCCCTGCTCCCAAGCACTCGCGGTTAGTAGCGCAGCAGCCACTGCGATCCAGAGACTGGCTGCAGGCTGAAAAGCTCCCTCACGATCACGATGCGATGAATCAAGCTCCGGAGGTCTCCTGCCGAAAGCTGATCTCCGCTGCCCGGCTAAACAGCGGAATCGCGGAGGCTTGCTGTTTGTCGGGAAACCTCCCCCGAACGGAGCCTGCAGCCTCCCACTTCCAAGCCCCGAGGGGCAGCAGGAATACAAGGACAGAATCCTTATCTCCTCAGGGAATCCCCAGAATGGTAAATTTGGAAAGGAAAAGCCAATTAGTCCAAATAAAATTTTACAGAATCAAATTTAAGTAAAGCCAATCAATGTAAAAGAGTCTAAACTAGCCTAGCTAAGGAGCCTTAAAAAACAGCGTCTTGCTGAGCTCGAGACTAAGACAAAAACTGGGGAAGACACACCCAGAGGGAGGCGTGGCAAAGTTTTTTTGTCTTAGTCTGAGCAGGAAGGCTGAAATAACCCAATCAGTGGACTCTACACCCATTCTGCTGGAGAATATATGGAACATTCAGACAAATCCCTTGACCATCATATCACTACCCAAATAGAAAAACACCACCACCCATTCAGTCCTGTGATTTTCACCAAAATTTAAAAGCAGATTCTCTTCCATCACCAACCATACAACTGGTGTACAGCAACCAAACAGGACAGGTATAGACTTCAAAGGATAATTAGGACTGCAGAAAAAGTAATTACAATCAGCCTGCCTTCCATAGAGGACTTGTATATTGCATGGGTCAGAAAGAGGGCTGCGAAAATATCTACCAACCCCTCACATCCTGGACCTACCTTCTCCCCTCGGGATGCCACTACAGGGCATTGCATGCCAAAAGAACTGGACACCAGGACAGTTTTTCCCTTGTACCATCACTCTGCTAATTCCCACAGTACTATCTTTATGCCTAAGCATATTTACCCATGACTGTATTACTAGTATCTTTCTCATCTTTTCTTTTACCTTCTACTATTGATATCTTATAATTATATAGACTTTGTTGTTTGTATGTACACTGATAGCTTCTGCACCGGAGACAAATTTCTTATGTGTCCAATCACACTTGGCCAATAAAGAATATTCTATTCTATATTCTTCTACTCAGATTGAAAATTGACAGGAAAAAAAATGCAACAGTTCTTTGGAGCACCAGCTAAGTTCAAAACACTGCAGAAATTTACGTTCAGCTCTCCAAGCAAGCCAGTTTCATAGTAAGCATCAGACAAATCCATATTTGCAATGGCCCAGGCAGACACTGCTGGTGTCTAAGAGTTGCAGTGTTTACTCCCTCTTTCTAATACTTAGAAATGAAGGACCCCTCTACTATTACTATGCCTTGCCTCCTTCAGCAGTTTCAGCAACCATTTTCAAGGCACCAGGCATCGCTGCCTAAAAGAATGGAAAGAAATCAGTGCTATGGAAGCAAATTCACATTTTCCCTATAGGAGGTCCATCACGCTAGACATTGTTAAGACATTAGAAATCAAAACAACAGTAAGCACAGCAAAACGATTGGGATGGGGATGGGGATGGGAGCGTTCAAGAACAGCAGGACTGTGACGGAACAGCCCTCATCCATCAAAAGCACAGGAGAAGAAAATATCTTCAGTCATGGATTGTAAATGTCATGCAAATCCAAACCGCATTTGGATGGCCTGCCTAAGCACACTCGCCGAACAGTAACTTCTGTTGAAGGATGTTGATTCAACAATGTTGAAGAACATTGTGAACACAATGAATCACTCTGTCATCTGCATATCTCTAGATACCCTACATTTTTTTTCTGTTCATTGGAGTCACTGTATTAGTGACAAAGGACTGATTAACCCAATATGCCAAGACTACCTATTTATATATTTATTTATTTGTATTTATTCACTTTTATTATTTTTACAAGCTACTCAAGGCAGCAAACATATCCAACACACCTTCCTTCTCCTATTTTCCCCACAACAACCCAGTGAGGTAAATTGGGCTGAGATTGGTCCAAAGTCACTCAGCCAGCTTTCATAGCTAAGGTGGGACTTGAACTCACAGTCTCCCACTTTCTAGCTTGATGCCTTAACCATTAGGCCAAACTATATAAACAAAATATATAAAGAAAAATGATATGGTTTATTTGGTTTTGGGTTAGCATGTTGAATGAAGGAGTTCTACTGTGGTATAGATACCAAGCTTTATGACTTAGTGGATTGGTTGAACTTAGACTCTTCACCATTCACAGTTGAGAAATTATTATTATTATTATTATTATTATTATTATTATTATTATTATTATTATTATTATTATTATTATTATTATTATTATTATATTTATATCCCGCCCTTCTCCTTGCGGACTCAGGGCGGCTAACAACCAGATAAAACAACTACAAAATACCAAATACTACAGTTAAAACATAATTAAAAGACAAATATTAACAGTTGGCCTAAGTAATTTAAAAATATTTTAAAACCCCTGCTAAAAATTTCCCCTAGGCCAGTCCAGCAAGCTGAAATAACCATGTCTTAAGGGCGCGGCGGAAGGAAGGGAGATCAGGGATCACCCTGATCTCTGGGGGTAGTTCATTCCAGAGGGTGGGAGCTCCCACCGAGAAGGCCCTCCCCCTTGGGGTCGCCAGCTGGCACTGTCTGGCCGACGGCACCCTGAGGAGACCCACTCTGTGGGAGCGTACAGGCCGATGGGAGGTAATCTGCGGCAGGAGGCGGTCTCGAAGATATCCAGGTCCGATGCCATGGAGCGCTTTAAAGATGATGGTCAGCACCTTGAAGCGCACCCGGAAAGCCACCGGCAGCCAGTGCAGCTCGCGAAGCAGCGGTGTTACATGGGAGCGACGAGTCCCTCCCAACACCGCCCGCGCGGCCGCATTTTGGACTAACTGGAGCCTCCGGGTGCTCCTCAAGGGGAGCCCCATGTAGAGAGCGTTGCAGTAGTCCAGGCGGGAGGTGACAAGGGCATGGGTGACTGTGCGCAAGGCGTCCCGGTCCAGAAAAGGTCGCAACTGGTGGA
>NW_015386488.1:854010-884525 GCF_001527695.2 Protobothrops mucrosquamatus
CATAGCCTTGAAGGAAGCGGTGGTGAGGCCCCTCCTTAAGAAGCCTTCCTTGGACCCAGATGTATTAGCTAACTATCGTCCGGTCTCCAACCTTCGCTTTGTGGCGAAGGTTGTGGAGAGTGTGGTTGCGCGGCAGCTCCCCCAACACCTGGAGGAAACGGTCTATCTAGACCCGCTCCAGTTGGGCTTCAGGCCAGGATACAGCACGGAAACGGCATTGGTCACATTGGTGAATGATCTCTGGAGGGCCCGGGACAGGGGTTGTTCCTCTGTCCTAGTTCTTTTGGACCTCTCAGCGGCTTTTGATATGGTGGACCACGGTATCATGCTGCGGTGTTTGGGTGAGTTGGGAGTGGGAGGCACGGTTATGCGGTGGTTCTCCTCCTTCCTCACCGACCGCACGCAGTCTGTATTGGCAGGGGGGCAGAGGTCGGCCCCAAGGCCCCTAACTTGTGGGGTGCCACAAGGGTCGGTCCTCTCCCCCTTACTGTTCAATATTTATGTGAAGCCACTGGGGGAGATCATCCGTGGCTTTGGGGTAGATTTCCATCAGTACGCTGATGATACTCAGCTGTACATTTCCACCCCAGGCCACCCCAATGATGCCCTTGACGTGATGGCCTGGTGTCTGGAGGCCGTACGGGTCTGGATGGGGAGAAACAGACTCAGGCTCAACCCTTCCAAGACTGAGTGGCTGTGGTTGCCGGCCCCCAGGTATGGTCAGCTGACTCCATCGCTGACTATAGGGGGTGAAACTTTGGCCCCCTCGGAGAGGGTGCACAATTTGGGGGTCCTCCTGGATCCACGGCTGACACTGGACGACCAGTTGACGGCTGTGGCCAGGGGGGCGTTTTACCGGGTACGCCTGGTGCACCAGTTGTGGCCTTTTCTGGACCGGGATGCCTTGCGCACAGTCACCCATGCTCTTGTCACCTCCCGCCTGGACTACTGTAATGCTCTCTACATGGGGCTTCCCTTGAGGAGCACTCGGAGGCTCCAGTTAGTCCAGAATGCGGCCGNTCCATGCCCAACCAGGTCTCGGTGATACCTGCCAGGTCCGCTCCCCCCTCTTGAATAAGCTCTTGAATGAGGGGGGCCTTATTTACCACGGACCTGGCGTTGCACAACATCAGCCGATGGTCCCGGGCCCGAGGATCTGAAGTCCCTGGAAGTCGAGTAGAGCCCTGAGGATCGGAGCATCCACAAGCTTGTAAGCAGCATGTGCGTGCTCCCAAAACCCGATATGGTCCTCTGCTCCCGCCATATCTGCCCCTCCCACTGACCGTACCTATCACACCACCCTCTGTTAACCCCCCAGTCTCCTCCCTCACCGCTCCGCACCCCCCAGACAGGACTGGCCTTGGCCTCAGAGAGGGCTCCCCTAAGTCCCCTCGGGCCAACCCCGAACCCCCTAAAAATTTAATAAAGCACCCCTCTAAGAAGGCTCGCAATTTTCTTCTCCTTAGTTCCCTAGTTGCTGTTGCTGTATGCCACTTCTCGGGGTTCCACACCCCTTCATCAAGGCAGGCCCTTGAGATCGTATTAGGCCATGCCTGCGCGATGGGGGAATCGCGCAGGGCCAGCAGTTCCTTCCTGGAATACAGTCCTGGAATACATCAGGAAGTCCAGCAGCAGAGTAGGGGAGGGGGGAAAGTCCTTGTGATGGTAATCCTAGTCAGGGGCTTAGATGGATAACAAGAAAGCAGCAACAGTTTATTGTTCTTCTTAACCCCCGTAGGGGGGGGAAATTGCAAAGTCAGAGTCAGCCAGGCCCCAACCGCACCAGCCTCCAGGTCCACGCCAGGCCCCAACCGCACAAGCCTCCAGGTCCACACCGGGCACTCACCGCCAAGCCCTGGGTCCTCCATCAGGCCGTGTGTCAAGCCCCTGTGGGGCTGTATGTGGTGTGTCAAGCCCCTGTGGGGCTGTATGTATAAACCTAGTCATAGATTCACCACAGTATAAATTATGAGTCATCATAGTTTCCCCACCAGAGAATGATTCCTCTGCTTTCTCCTCAATTTGTATGCAATCCCTTCTTTTCATACTCTTCCTTGCTCTTCCTTTTGTCTCAGTTTTCTCCTCCTTTCTCAAGTTCTCCTAGTTCAGGGATAGGTAACCTTGGCTCTTTTATGACTTGTGGACTTCAACTCCCAGAATTCCTGAGTCAGCATGGCTGTTTCAGGAATTCTGGGTGTTGAAGTCCACAAATCATAAAAGAGCCAAGATTGCTTATCCCTGGTCTAGGGGGTTCTCAGCCTTGAGTGGCAGTTTGTCCTCCACCAATCAGAAATCCCAACCCATATAACAAGGGAGAGAGAGAGAGGGGAGGGATGAGAAAATGACCTTGAGAAGAACTAGGACAGGGATAGGCAACCTTGGCTCTTTTATGGCTGGCTCAGGAATTCTGGGAGTTGAAGTCCACGAGTCATAAAAGAGCCAAGGTTGCCTACCCTTGCCCTAGACAAACAGACAGTGAATTCTTTGAAGTGGCGCCACTTGAGCTTATGGGGGACATTGCTTTCTTAACACTTCTTTGTTTGCACAACACACATTCAGAGCAGCCCTTTCAAATACTTTGCACAGTCCTGCTAAGTAGTATAAACGAAGCCAAATATCCAAGCTAGCATTGTACGTCAATTGTTTGTTAGCTCCTAGAAATCCAGAAATCAATGAATGATGGGAAGGGACACCAGTTTGGGCAGGCTATCCAACTCTGAATCCCAGTCAACATCGGATACCCAGCCCAAAACAACATCATTGCAATAGTTGGAGGAAATTGTTATCAAACTGCAGCATAAACCAAATCTATATGAATAATCCTATTAAATTAGAACTGCATCTTAGATAAACATAGTTAGGGCTCATATGCAAATCTCAAATGCCTCTAAGCCTATGAAATAATATAAATGTATTAGATGTGAATGCCAAATATTAAGGGAAACTAAAATTAACAACATAAACCTACATACCCACTTGGAAGTTCCATTATATTGAGTGAGATTTGTACCTAAATAAGCATGCAGGCTAACAATAAGTTCTATTGTTACATATATGTTTGCACAGAAAAGGGGCGTTGTCTTACCTGAACGCCTTTTCTCAGTTCGGAGATGGAGAATCCACCAAAGGGTTTTCTCTGTCTGCCTGCTCTTGAGACCAAGTAGCCAAACTTGACACGCCCCCTCTTGCTAGGAGATCCAGTCTTAACGAGGGCGAAAGTGGCTGAAGGTGGACGAGGTGTTGGCTCTCAATCCCTTAAATTCGGCCTAACTGACCTAAAGGGTGAGTATGGATTCTCCATCTCTGTACTGAGAAAAGGCGTTTAGGTAAGACAACGCCCCTTCTCCAGTACAGGAGATGGAGAATCCACCAATGGGACATACCAAAGCCTCACTGTCCCGATGGGTGGGAAACAGATAAGGCTGGAGCAATGTCCCCGGAGACCACCTGCTAAGGAGGCTAAGGAGGCTAAGGAGGCTAAGGAGGCTAAGGAGGCATCCGCGGAAGCGAAGCGGTCAATCCTGTAATGGCGTACGAATGGGGAGGACGAGGACCATGTCGCAG
The DNA here is from genome assembly GCF_001527695.2 of Protobothrops mucrosquamatus. NCBI lineage: Eukaryota > Metazoa > Chordata > Lepidosauria > Squamata > Viperidae > Protobothrops > Protobothrops mucrosquamatus. The sequence goes on from NW_015386488.1 coordinate 857,575, forward strand.
CCCTGCAAATCTCCTCGATGGACGCCTGAGTGGCCCATGCTGCAGAGGTCACAGCGCTGCGAGTGGAATGGACAGTAAGATGACTTGGAGCCGGCAGGGAAGAGGCCTGGTACGCCTCTGCGATACAGGCCCTGATACACCTGCCAATAGTGCCAGAGGACACCTTCTGTCCCAGAGAAGCCGGATGGAAGGAAATAAATAGGGCCTCAGATTTACGAAAAGGCTCCGTGCGCTTCATGTAATGCTGCAGTGCCCTGCAGACGTCCAGTGTGTGCCATTGCCACTCCAAGTCATGGCAGGGATTGGGGCAAAAATTTGGTAAAATGACTTCCTGTGCCGTATGGAAGAGCGAGTTGACCTTGGGCACGAAAGCGGAGTCCAACCGAAGGATCACCCGGTCTCTGTGGAAGATACAAAGGTCATTCCTGACTGAGAGAGCAGCCAGCTCAGAGATACATCTGGCTGACATGATGGCAATTAAGAACGCAACCTTAAGAAACAAGTTCCGCAACGGAATAGTAGCTATGGGCTCAAAGGGTGGTTTTGTTAGAGCGCAAAGCATGCGAGGCAACTCCCAAGAGGGGTACCTGTGTACCACGGGAGGCCTGGTGTTGCACGCACCCTTGATGAAGGCGCGTATCCTAGGATGATGAGCTAAAGGAACTGAATCCACACAAGTGAGTAATGTTGACAGGGCCGCCACCTGTCTGAAAATAGTTGCAGGAGCCAGGCCTCTGTCCAGACTGTCCAGAAGATAATCTACGATCTGAGGGATGGTCAATTTGTAGACATCCAGTTGTCGCCTTCTACACCAATGGCAAAAATTTCTCCAAGTAGAATCATAAATGCAATTGGTCGCTGGGCGACGAGAGGCCTGAATCATGGTAATTGCGCAGGGGGAAAATAACTCTTGTGTCATGATGCTGCGCTCAAGCGCCAGACGGTCAACTGTAACCATTGAGAGTCCGGGTGTTGGAGGGTCCCCTGGTGTAAGGACACGCGATGTGGAGGAATCTTCCACGGAGGAGACCGAGAAAGATTCATCAGGTCGGCAAACCAGGGCCTCTGTGGCCAGTACGGGGCCACAAGGATCACTTCTGCCTGCTCCTGGAGTAGCTTGCGGATGGTCGCCGGGATGAGTGGGAGGGGAGGGAAGGCATAAAGGAGACCTTGTGGCCACGGGGTCCGCAAGGCGTCCATCCCCTCCACCCCTGGAAGAAAATAGCAGGAGAAGTACCTGGGGAGTTGGGCATTAGTTGATGATGCAAACAGGTCGAGGATCGTATGGCCGAACCTGTGGGAGATCTCGGAGAACAGATCCGGATGCAAACCCCATTCCGAGGGGTCTACCGTAGAGCGACTCAAAAAGTCTGCCTGCTGGTTCTCGACCCCCGAGATGTGTTCAGCCCTGAGAGAGGCCAGGTTGGACTCTGCCCAGGAACCCAGGAGCTGTGCCTCGGACATAAGGGACCTGGACCTGGTGCCCCTCTGTCGATTGACGTGTGCCTTGGATGCCACATTGTCCGTGAGGATCAGAACGTGGCGGCCCCTGATCCAGTGCCTAAATTGGCGAAGAGCTAAGTGGATAGCCTTGAGCTCCAGCCAATTGATGTTGTGTCTCAAGTCTGCGCAGGACCAGCAGCCCTGCACAAACTGAGACTGTAGATGGGCTCCCGAACCGAATAGACTGGCATCCGTCGTAATGGTGACGCAGTCCGGTTCCTTGAAGGGTGATCCCTTGGTCACCGCTTGTCAGAACCACCAGCACAGAGACCTGAGGATGTGAACCGGGAGCCTGACCTGACGGTTGGATGCGCTGGCATTCACCCGCTGAAATGGTAGGAGGAACCATTGAAGGTCCCGCAAGTGGAGCCTGGCCCAGGGAACTATGGCTATGCAGGAGACCATCTTTCCCAGGAGCTGGGAGAGTAAGACTAGTGGAACGGTATGGTCCCTGTACACCTGACGAGCCAGATCCCTGATGCTGACCAATCGCTCCTGGGAAAGATAGACCATGCAGTTTGTGGTGTCTATGACGGCTCCCAGGTGTAGAAGCCTGGATGAGGGAACTGTCTGGCTTTTTTTGGAAATTGACTGAGAAACCATGCTGTTGGAGGACCTGAATGGTGAGTTCCAGGTCCGACTGAGCTGCCTGGAAGGAGGACACTTGAATCAGGATGTCGTCCAGGTAATGCTGGACGCGTATTGGTACCTTCCTCAAGTGGGCGGCTAGTACGGCCAGGATCTTGGTGAACACCCTGGGTGCCGAGGAGAGGCCAAAGGGAAGGGCCTTGTACTGGAAATGACTGCCCCTGTAACAGAACCTGAGGAACCGCCGGTGAGCTGGATGGATAGGAATGTGGAGATATGCTTCCGTGAGGTCTATTGATGCCAGGAAGTCTCCTTGTCTGATGCCCCCCAGGATGGACTGGAGTGATTGCATCTTGAACTTTTTGTAAGTGATGTAATAGTTTAGATCCTTGAGGTCTAGAATCGCTCTCCATCCCCCCGAGGTCTTGGGAACCATGAACAGAATGGAGTAGAATCCCCCTCTATGGCCTGAATCTGTAGAAGATGTTGAATGGCCTCCTGCATGAGTCCTTGTTTGAGTGGATCCCGGGAAACGGGACAGGTGATGAATCAGTCCGGGAGGCTGGCCAGAAACTCCAGGGACAGACCAAACTGGATGGTTTGTAAGACCCAGGTGTCCGTGGAAGTGAGTTCCCACTGATGGAAGAAGTGGGCTAGCCTTCCCCCGATGGGAAGTGCAGTGTAAGAGTCACTTGGACCTCCTGTAGGGGCGTCCTGCCCCTCGAAATGGCCGCTTAGATTGGCTCTGCTGACTGGACCGAAAGCCCGGCCTGTCATACGGACGGTCATATGACCTGTCCTGTCTGGGTGTGTATGAGCGGGAGGGCTGAGTGACTGTTGGGCCTGCCGCTGGCCAAAAGGACTGCCTGCGGAAATAGGGAGCGGGATGTTTGTCGGACTGTTTATTCAAGTGAGCCATGACCTTCCGTTTGTCCTTGCTTTCCACAAGGTACGGGGCCAGGGCCTCCCCAAAAAGATTATTGCCCAGATAGGGAGCAGTCGCCAGATGCCATTTGGCTTTGGCGTTGGCCTGCCAGTATTTCAGCCATAGCATCCTTCTGGCTGTAATGTTGGATGCTAGAGACCTAGAAGCAAAGTTGGCCGACTGAAGCGTTGTGTCCACAGCATACTCAGTGGCTGCCACCATTTTGCTTAGGTCCTGATAGGTCCGAATGTCCTCAGCAGGGACCCTGGCCTGAAGCTGACGCAGCCATAAAAGGGTGGTACACACAAAGAAGGATGCACAAGTGGTCGTTTTAATTGCCCATGCTGCTGATTGATGGGTCTTCCGGAAGGTCTGGTCCCATTTTCTGTCGTCCGCTTTAAGCGCCTCCGACATGTCTCCAGCGACCGCAGTCTGGGATACCAGAGGGTCCAGGCTTCATCAACCTTGGGGACCTCCAGGGCCTCAGTGAGGTTTGTGGAGGTGCTGAAAATCTTTTTGTCAGACCCACTTACGAAATGGAAGGCCCATTGTTTTTTGATCCCTTTGAGAAAAATAGAGGGACATGGAACGTGATGTTGGGCTGCCACCGTCTCAAAAAATATCGGATTTGGACTGGAATCCGAAGTTGCCTGCGGCTGAGGGAACTGATTGGACCCTATGTTTGCCGTTGATGTGGCCTTGCGAAGTAGGGGAAGAAAAAGGGCTATATTGAACAGGCCTCCCGATGGGGAGGGTTCAGGTGGAAGTTCCTCCTCCTCTGATAGATTAAATTCCGGCTGCTCCTCACCTTGCGGAGATGAGTATCCGCTCATGGAGGAGTGTGCAGGACATGTGGGTTCCTGAAGAATAGGAAACCCTGTGGAGGGAACATAAGGTGGCATGGTTGATGTGGAAGCCCCTTGTCCAGACGGATGAAAGGACCTTTCCGCTAGAGCGAGTCCACAACCTTGGATAATAAGGCCTCAAGACGGCCATCGGAGAAAATGTCTCCGATGTCCGGACCCGAGTCCTGCGGCCGTAGGAGTGAAAGTGGCCTCTGGGGCTGAGCCTGAGGCAGTTGTTGCCTGTTGAGCCAATACAGAAGGGGAGCTGAGTGTGGCAGGCATCCCTGTGAGAGACCACACACCTTGGGCCGAGGTTGAAGGGCCTAAAGGAAGGTCAAATTCAGGAACCGCCATTTGATCCGTCTCTAATCCGGCCTGTCTCTGCACTTTGGAGAACTCCTTCTCCAGATCCTGGTGCCTACGGCTGGCTTGCTTTTCCGCCAACTTGGAAGGCTTCTTGAGAGTGGTCTTAGCCTTAGATTTGGGCTTGCCTGCCGCCTCCTGTTCAGAGGATTTGTGCCGGCCGTAACTAGAGGATGGAGAGGCAGTGCTCATGGGTTGAGGCATCGTTGAGTCCTCCATCCTGGTTGAGCAGTCTCAGGGAAACTGAGACGAAGCTGTGACAGGCAAGCAGTTGGCAGAAGCGAAATTGGAACAAGTAACAAGACTGCTCCCCTGACCACCTGACCAGAAAAAAAATCTATCTGGGCTTTGGTCATGGCAATTGAGTCAGATGCCGAAGGCACGGTTGGGGACCCGCTCTGGGCTCCGCCCGGAGGCCTTAGGTGGCCAGTCAATGTGCACCAGCAAAAAAAGCCCCAATGAGGGCACAGAGGGCCTGAAAGGAAAAAATAAAGGTCCTGGCAAGGAATGAATCAGGCTCAATTGGCGGCTAAACAATTTGTATTTTATTGCAAAAGGTGATGTGTGATAAAGGAGAGACACACCCCAAATGTGGCCTAGGTCAGGCCAATTACTATGAGTAGGCCTCGTTGGGCCTAAAGAAGCTCCCACGTGGCGTTCAAGATGGCGGCCGCTGGGAGTTGTCCCAGCTAATTGAGCTCAGAGGCATGCAGTGTAAACAGAATCAACGTCCTAAAAAGGGCTGGGTAAATTGAGCCACCGATGGGGCAGAGCGCTGAGGATGCCGAAGAAAGGCCGTTCTTAACTCTTTGCCTTTGTTGGCGGCCCCATAATGGTGGCCGCAACTCGTTCTCTGCTAAGAACGGCCTCTGCGGCCTCAAAGACAAAGATCCTGGTGGCTGGGGCGATCGCAATAGCAGCGGTAGACGCTGCGCCAAAATTGCACCCAGCGAACTTGCTTTCGAACGACAGGCAAGGGATAGCTAAATTGAACTTCGTTGCCTTTGCCGGCAACCAAAATGGCATCCGTGACCGATTCCGGCTGCTGGAGGTGAGTCCGGAGGCTCTGAATTGAAGCTCAAATTTCAGACCTGCAGTCTGAAAATGCGCCCGGTAGCTCAAGGAGAGAAAAAGGGGGGGGAAGAAAGAAAGATATCCCAAGCAGCCCCTGTTTAGAAATATTTCCCCAGAGCCCTGGGGAAAGTAAGGAAAGGAAAGCTGCAGAAGCCTCCCCCCACCTCTCACTCCTCAAATCTGTGATTTGAGGTAGCACTGATCCCGGCGCTATGGGGAAAATTAAGGGAGGATTCCAAATTAGTATTTAGTCAATTTTAGAGGGAAAAGGAGAATTCACCAATAGATTTCTAACCTGCTATCTGTTGAGAGCCAAACTTGATACGTCTTCAAGAGCTTGAGACCAAGTTAAGACTGGTCTCCTAGCAAGAGGGGGGGTGTCAAGTTTGGCTACTTGGTCTCAAGAGCAGGCAGACAGAGAAAACCCATTGGTGGATTCTCCATCTCCTGTACTGGAGAAAAAGCTCTGCTGGGTTCAGTGTGGATTATCCTCAGGAAAGAGAGTAAAGGATGCCAAGCTCTAAAACAAAATTTGAAGTTTCTGTAGACAAATATGTTTATGTAGACAAATAAGTTTCCATTAGACATCAAGACTATACATTTTGGATGATCTCAACCATCCAAACCTTGTTACAATAAAGCAAAGATTCAATTAAGGGTCAATGTGCACAACGTGGAGGAACACTGACCAAATAGTTGCAATGATGGACATTTATAAAACTCTTTCCCCAGAAGGCCAATTGATGAGGTTGCTCCATACCAACCCTTTAGCTTTCCAGCATCTCTTCACCACTTGAACTTCAATTCACCTTTTGTCCTTTTCCTGGGCAAGTGGACTTGCTTCCAAATAAATATTTGAGCTGCTGCTAGCCAACTCCCAAGGGGAGAGAGGGAGGGAAGAAGGAAGGAAGGAAGGAAGGAAGGAAGGAAGGAAGGAAGGAAGGAAGGAAGGAAGGAAGGCAGGCAGGCAGGCTAGGATAGATATGTTCCAAAAGTAGCCCTCAACCTATGACCACATTGAGCCCAAAATTTCCTTTGCTAAACAAGATAGTTGTTAAATGACTTTTGTTTGCTCATTGTTAAATGATAGTTGTTTGCTTCCCCATTGACTTTGCTTGTCAGAAGGGGGGTCACATGACCCCGGAACGCTGCAACCGTCATAAATACATGCCAGATGCCAAGCATCTGAATTTTGATCACGTGACCGTGGGGATGCTGCAACAGTTGTTAAGTGTGGAAAAATAGTAATAAGTCACCTTTTTCCGTGCCATTGCAATTTTGAATGGTCACTAAATAAACGCTTGTAAGCCAAGGACTACCTATACATTCCCCACACAGAAGTAAAGAACCTGAGGCAGCTCTGCTTCCAGAGCCGAGAAAAATAAATTAGACAAGAGGGGAGAGTAATATCATCCACTCTCCAAAAAGTATCATTTCTTTAAAAGAAAAAACCTTTTAACAGGAACTTGTGCATGGGGGAGAGGGAGAAAGGGCTGCCTCAGAAATTGACAAAGGGGAAAAATTTTGGAGTTCAACCTCCAAATCAATCATTCAGCAATGTTATTACCAATCCATCAAGCTCTCTTCCCATAAACAGCCAACACCCAGCAGCCCAGCTGTGCCATTTCATGCAGCAAATGCTCTACGAACACGCACACAGGCACACAAATAAATATGTGCACACACAAAACAAACAAACACACCTTCCCCTCTGGGCTGAGATTTTAAGGTTCCTTGGTGCTCTACTGCACTCTCTTTCTATTCCAGCTATGCCTCAAAGGCGCTCGGGGTCGGTGGTTCAACACAAACACATGCACACACACACACACACACACTAAAGTATGGCATGCTAACTGGTGCAGCCCAGCCTGTTGTGAGCTGACCTATTGTTCCATTAAAGCCACCAATTACAAGCAGGGCATAGCTTCAGCAATAATTAATGCCACCCCTTGGGCCGAGTGCAGGCACATTAAAAAAAAGCTCTGAGCAAGCAGAACGAACAAAGGCAAAAATGTTCCCTGAACGGCACCAACCAATTCTCTGAACCAATTTATTATTTCGTTACTTGTTAATAATTTCCCCCCTTTCTTTCTGTGCAGGTTGCCATTGGTTATGTCTTCTCCCCAGGTTTTTGATTTTCTCTCGGTGACAAGTTCAAGATCAGCATAAGGTAATGAGCTGCCTGTTTCCGGAGCCCAACATGGAGAAGGGATATTGCGGACAAAAAGAGAGGGGGGGGGGTTTAAATAAAAACCAGAAAGATCCTCTTTTGAATTCAGCCAGAATATAGGTTGCCCTCAACTTACTAACACACAATATGCACATCAGAAAGCCCAGGGATTCTGCATTATGATGGACACCTACGAGGTTTGCGCAAGATCGCATTGGTGTTCTGAGTGACTAACTTCACTGAGCAACTAAATTATACATTTAGCTCAGCTGGTTTTCAGACAAAATGTTTTACATTTTGGTCAAAGAAAGAAAAGTTCCAGAATTGGGGAAAAATGGAGTCCTTGGCACTCTCTGAGCGCCTCGATGTTTACTTGCAGATGTTTCATTACCCAACTAGGTAATACTGTTGGTGAGTGAGTGAGTTGCCAAGGTTGAGAAACATTGGTCTAGAGAATCTCCCATTCCTCAAGGTCAACTTGGCCAAAGGTCTTTCAGCAGAGAGGGGAGGAAAAAGCACACACCCAGGACTGTGCAAGAGTATGGCTATGTGTGTGCACACTCATGTATTATCTGCTTCCCATGGGAACATACAGTATATTTTTCTCTTATTCATGCTTGGCAGGACTCTTCTTTGACTTGCTACTACATCACAAGTGATTTGCTCACTTCATGCAAAGCAAATGGATTTGTTTCTATCTCAGGCAGATGATTTAGGACCAGGATGCACACTTGGTTTAGACAGTGTGATGTCACCATCTCAAATATCAAGCCATTTGTCACTCCACAACTTAATCTAACTGAGACAAGGCTACCAGTGTAATCTAACTGAGATTCGGCTGGGTCTGAGGCAGAAAGGAGAGACTTGAATTCTTCCAAAGGAAATAAAAATACTTTCTCAGAAGTGATATATAAGATATCTGATATAAGAAATCACAGTCCTTGGGACAGCCAATTCATATTTTCATATTGATAAAAGTAGGTTGCAATATTTTCCCAAAATAAAGATTTTACAAATATTTCCTTATCCTGAGACTGCAAGTGGTCTATGGCAGTCAGTGTTCTTCACTCCAATTAGCCCAGAACCTCCAAATTGTCAAATTACAGGTTTTTCCAGCCCTACTTTTAACAAAGATGTCAAAAATGAAGATGCTATTCTGGTGCACCCAAACCTGAAGTTCTTCCTCTGTTCTTCAGCTTCTCAAAAAAGTGAAGAAATAGAAAAATGCCAGGAATAAAAACATATTGTTCAACATCTTCAGTAAGTTCTTTTTTTAGAGAGATCCAATTTTCACAAATGATAAGAAAAACAAAAACAATGAAAGTTTCAAAGAGAAGATTTTAAAACAAAAAAATATCTTCCCCACTGCATTTTACTTTTTTATTTTCCAGGCTTTAGATATTTGTGCCTACCACCCCACACACAACTGTGTGAATACTGAGCTTGGCCACACACACTCAAGTATGGACAGTACAGAAGCCAAAAAAACCCCCCTCAATTTGGAAGCAAACACAAAATCACATGTTGTAAAAAAAAACAAGCTGTTTTCTTATGCTCTCACAAGTGCATAAAATATACACGTTGGAAGAGGTTGTTTTCTTTGCCAGCTGTTTTGCTTCTGACACCCAAAACTGTGAAGTGCTTCAAATTCATGTTCAGAACAATCCCTGGGAATCTGGGGGCAGGCACGAATTTCAATCTGCAAACTCTTTAAAGCAGCCTCATCTTTTCCTGGAAGTATAGCAACTATTGATACCCAGCCTTGTGGCTGAGTTTGCACACTGCATGTCTTGTTTTTTTATCATAGTTCTATGGCTTGTTGAATAAACTGAAGTTCAACATAAAGCTGGGTCACCAACTGTCTTGAGTTACACAGAACCAAAGGAAGAAAACACAGCCAGTGAAATGTGTGAATTCAACAAACTCTCTGATCTTATGAAAGAAGCTTATATACAGTATGTAGACTTTCTACAGAAGAATTCTTCAGCATCTGGATTCCAAAAGGGAGGACAAGAATAATTGAGTGATAATTGACTGATTATGTATCATTATGTGAAGTTGGTGTTGACTCCTATCAACTACATAATTTTTCTCCATGATTATACAAACATTAAAAAAAATAAAAACATTTTTAAAAGCATCTTGCCCACATTAGAATTGGAAGCTTAACTCCAATTAGGAGTAATTCCAAGGAGATGAAGAACATAGATTCTTCATCTCCTCAAAACCTACCAACCGTAACACAGATAGTTACTAATACTAATCTCAAGGTCTTCTTCCCAACTTCAAACCCAAGCCAACCACTTTCCTTTTGACAAGATATAGCTAGCTAAGTGCTCAATTATCTATGGAGACTTTCAATCATCCAGGTTATGGTTGTCCCAAAGATGCTTTTCCAAAAGGCAACTGGACTTCTTTGGGTGGGTGGGGGGGTTCTTTGAAAATGTTTTGCTTCTTTTTTTTTTTTAAAAGAAATTTTATTTATTTTTTCAATCATAGAAAACAATCATAAGTAAACACAATAACCAAACCATAACCCCCCCCCCCGGACTCCCCAAACCTAATCCCAGAATAATATTCATATAAAAGTAAACAAATACTAATATCTCTAACTCTACAAAATATCTTAATCTACAAGAAAAGATAGTAGAAACAAACCAGCTTTAAAAATTCTAAAAACCTAACTTATATTCTACCACTTTATGTTTCTTTTGAATATAAACAATCCATCTTCCCCATATTGATAAAAATTGTTCATTCGAATGGTTCTTCAAATAAGCCGAAATCTTTGCCATTTCAGCAAGATACGAAACTTTCAATCTCCAGTCTCCCATCGTTGGCAGAATTGGGCTCTTCCAGTTTTGNCACATCTCCAACACTTGGATTCATAATTCGGATAGATACGAGACATAGTTGAAGGATCCAAGTGCCATCTATAAAACATCTTATAAAAATTTTCACGTAAATTTTGAGCTTGTGTAAACTTCACATTTCTCACCCAGATTAACTCCCAAGTGTCCATAGGTATTGTTTCTCCTATATTTTGAGCCCATTTAATCATACAGTCTTTAACTAGTTCAGTTTCTGAGTCCAGTTCTAATAAAACATTATATATCCTCTTGATATGAGCTTTGGCACCATCTCTTATTTGCTTCAAAAAAATCCCATCTTCCAGAGCAAAAGAAGTCTTTTTATCAATTCGCCATCTATCTTTAATTTGTCCATACAAAAGCCAAGAAAAATTTGGGTTGTTTTGCTTCAACTCATCCATTGATTTCAGGCACCAATTACCACCACCACTCTGGTATAGCAAATCTTTATAAGTAGGTCCCTCCATCACCACTCCTCTGGTTATAGCTTGAAAAATATGCGACGGAATCACCCAGAGTGGTAACTTAACATTAAACTTAAGAAAATATTTTTGCCAAACTCTTAACAGTGCAGACCTTATTATATGATTTCTAAAAGTTTTATCAGTTTTTTTCTGCATAAAGAGATAAGCGTGCCACCCAAAATACAAGTCCCAGCCTTCGATATTCAGAATCCCTTTGTTAGACAAGTTAATCCAATCAGTCATCCATGTTAATGCACAAGAATCATAATAAAGTGTCAAATTTGGTACTTTAAGTCCTCCACGTTCTCTAGTGTCTTGAATAATCTTGAATTTAACTCTCGCCTTCTTGCCTTCCCAAATAAAGCGATTCAGGTCTCTTTGGCATTCTTTCAAGTTAATTTCATTCTTTAAAATAGGTATCATCTGAAATAAAAAAAGAAACTTAGGCAAAATAGTCATTTTAATGGCCGCTATACGACCCAGCAACGAAAGCTGTAATTTTTTCCAGGATGATAAGTCCTTTTGTACCAATTTCCACAATCTTTCATAATTGTTCTGGTAAAGTTTCGCGTTGGATGATGACAAAAAAATTCCCAAGTATTTAACTTTATTAACCACTTCAAATCCTGACATCTGCATAAGTTGATCTTTGTCCCTAACGATCATATTCTTTATGGGAATTTTAGTCTTGTTCACATTAATTTTAAATCCAGCCACTTTGCCATATTGATGTAGCTCTTGTAACAAAAATTCCAATGATTTGATTGGTTGTGTTAATGTAAAAACTAAATCATCAGCAAAAGCTTTAAGTTTGTATTCTTTAGTAAAAATCTTTAAGCCTTTAATCATTGGTGATTCTCTAATTCTAGACAACAAAATTTCTAAAGACAATACAAATAATAGTGGAGAGAGTGGACAACCTTGTCTAGTACCTTTTTGTATTTCTATAGGTTCTGTCAAGTCTCCATTAATAATTATTTGAGCAGATTGTTTTTGATATATTGCTTTTATGGCTGTCTTAAATTGATCTCCAAAATTCATGTAGTCCAGTATTTTATTTAAAAACTGCCAGTCCAATTTGTCAAAGGCCTTCTCCGCATCTAAAAAGATAAAGGCCGATGGCACTTGATTATTCTTATCCAAATATTCCAATAAATCCAAAATTTGTCTAATATTATTCTTCATGTATCTACCAGATATAAAACCAGTCTGATCGTCATGTATATAATATTGCAATATCTGCATCAATCTATTAGCCAAAATTTTTGCAAAAATTGAAAATGTTTTGCTTCTCATCCAAGAAGTTTCTTCAGTTGAAGTCACTTGGGGGTTTATTGGTATTCTGAAAGTCACCTGAATCAGACTGTAAATGTAAAGGTGTGGAACCTTCTTCTTTCAGCAGTTTCAAGAAGGCTCCACACCAGTTTACACTCTGATTCAGGTGACTCTCAGGATACCGATAGACTCCCAAATGGCCTCAGTGACTCTCAGATGACTACAAAGAATATAAACCCTTCCATTCCCCACCAGTCAGTCAGAAATGAAGAAGCTTCTCGTATGAGAAGTGAAACGTTTTCAAAGGAAAAGATAAAGTCCAATTGTCTTTTGGAAAAGCACTTCTGAGATAGCTAGGAGCTATATTTCCTGTAAATAAACCTTCGTTCCTCAGACTATATTAATATTTGCTGCTGCAGCAAATAACGGAAAATAAGGCCACATTTATTATGTGATCCCCAATTACAGAATACTGTATATGGATAGTTTGAACATGTTCTCAACCAGCCCATTGGGTAATTTTGGCCAGATGCTTCCACTTAGCTTTACTTGGGGGACAAGGAGGAGGGGAGAGAGAGATGGCAGTGTGCACCAACTATTTCTGCCACCTATCCCCAACATCAACCCTGGTGCACCACATGGCCTCCTTTCCTAAGCTGCCTCAGCATTGCTGCTGCCCTCCAGCATTTACTTGCCTATCAGCAAATGAAATGTTGTTCTGAATAACAGAATAACAGACTTGGAATTTCAAAGGTGTTTTTTTTAGGAGGCAACTGATCTTTCTTGTTTTTCTTTCAAGAAGTTTAGCTTCTCATCCAAGAAGCTTCTTCAGAGCTGAAGAAACTACATGGATAAGAAGCAAAACGTCTTCAAAAAAACCAAGGAAGTCTAGTTGCCTCGTGAAAAAGCACCTTTGGGATAACTATGACCTGGATGACTGAGAATCTCCATAGACAAACAGAGTTGGAAAGGACCTTGGAATCTTCTAATCCAACCCCATGCTCACGCAGGAGACCCTATACCAGGGGTCTTCAAACTTGGCCCTTTTATGACTGAGGGATGGCTGAGGAATTCAGGGAGTTGAAGTCCACAAGTCATAAAAGGGCCAAGTTTGAAGACCCCTGCCCTATATCATTTCAGGTAAGTGGTTGTCCAATCTCTTTTTTCTTTTAACTCAAAAGGGGTATTGTCTTACCTGAACGCCTTTTATAAGCACAGAGATGGAGAATCCACCAATGGGTTTAGACTGTGTTCCTGCCCAATAAGATCAAGTCAGCCAAACTTGCCACGCCTGTCCTGGACCAGGGTTTCCCAGTCTCGACGTGGGCGAAACCATTGACTGACAGCAAGACGTGTTGGCTCATAACACTACCCTAGGCCTAAAGGACCTGTGAGGGTGGGAGTGGATTTTCCATCTCCATGCTGAGAAAAGGCGTTCAGGTAAGACAACGCCCTTTCTCCAGCACTGGAGATGGAGAATCCACCAATAGGACATATCAAAGCCTACTGTCCCTGAGGGAGGGAAGCAGACTGGTGTGACACCTCGAGGTACAACCTGTTGGAGAACCCTCCTGCCAAAGGAGGCCTCCGCCGAGGCGAACCTGTCGATCTTGTAATGATGGATAAAGGGCGATGGTGAAGACCACGTGGCCGCCCTACAAACGTCCTCGATGGACGCCTGAGTGGCCCAAGCTGCAGAAGTAGCCGCGCTACGGGTTGAATGGGCCGTGACACATCATGGAACCGGCAATGACTCAGATTGGTACGCCTCCACAATGCACGCCCTGATCCACCTACCAATCGTGGATGAGGACACCTTCTGGCCCTTGGAGGAAGGACGGAAGGAAATAAAGAGGGCTTCGGAATTACAGAAGACAGCTGTCCATGAAATGTAGTAACGGAGAGCTCTGCGAACGTCTAGAAGGTGCCATTGCCGCTCCAGAGTGTGTGAAGGATTAGGGCAGAAATCTGGAAGCACGATTTCCTGAACCCTATGGAACAAAGAATTGACCTTCAGAAGAAAGGTAGGGTCAAGATGAAGGACCACTTGGTCCTGATGAAAGCTGCAGAGGTCATCCCTGGTAGAAAGTGCCGCTAATTCTGAAATCCGTCGCGCCGAAATAATAGCCACCAGGAAGGATACCTTGTGTGACAAGTATCACAATTCACACATCCTGAGAGGCTCAAAGGGCAGTTTGGTGAGAGCCCGAAGAACCAGCGGCAGTTCCCAAGATGGGTACCTATGCACTACAGGGGGCTTGGTGTTTGTGGCACCCTTGATAAATGAACGAATCAACGGATGTTGACCAAGAGATACCGCGGTGTCACAGGTAAGTAGAGTGGAAAGAGCAGCCACTTGTCGGCGTAACATGTTCAGTGCCAAGCCCCTCTCAAGACCCTCCAGAAAATAGTCCAATATCTTTGGAATTGTTAAGTCAGACATGGATAAGCTATGGGTCGTGCACCACGAACAAAAATTCTTCCATGTGGCGTCGTAAATGCGGTTGGTAGAGGGCCTACGGGAGGCCTGGATCATGGTTATGACGCCTGGTGAGCAGGACTCCCACGACAAGATCCTGCACTCAAGAGCTAGGCGGATAACTGGAGCCATTGGGGATCTGGATGAAGAAGGGTCCCTTGGCTGAGTGAGACCCGATCTGGAGGAATCCTCCAAGGAGATGTTATGGAAAAGTTCACGAGGGTGGCGAACCATGGTCTCCGCGGCCAGTACGGTGCCACCAGAACAATCTCCGCTCTCTCCAGAAAGAGCTTGCAGACAACTGCTGGAAGAAGAGGAGGGGGAATGCATAAAGCAGTCCCTCCAGCCATGGACTCCGCAGAGCATCCGTCCGTTCTGCTCCTAGAGACGGGAAGCGGGAGAAGAACCTTGGAAGATGAGCGTTTGTTGGAGAGGCAAAGAGGTCCAATATGGGCAAGCTGAAGTGGTCGGCGATCTCCCTGAAGAGGCTCGGATGCAGACGCCATTCCGAGTGGTCCACCATGGACCTGCTCAGGAAGTCTGCTTGCCTGTTCGCCTCCCCTGATATGTGGTCGGCCTTGATGGAAGCGAGGTTGGACTCTGCCCAGGAGCCCAGTAACTGGGCCTCAGTCATGAGGGCACGGGATCTGGTACCCCCCTGCTGGTTCATATGGGCTTTTGCCGCCACGTTGTCCGTGAGGACCAGCACGTGACGCCTCGCTACTCTGTCACAAAAGTGACGGAGTGCCAGGTGTATTGCTCTGAGCCCCAGCCAGTTTATGTTGTGCCGGAGGTCTGAGCAGGACCAACAGCCTTGGGCCCACTGTGACCGAAGGTGCGCTCCCCAACCGAACAGACTGGCGTCTGTCGTGAGGGTGAGCCAGTTGGGTTCCTTGTAGGAGGACCCTCTGGTAATGGCTGGAGAGAGCCACCACTTGAGGGACGGTAAGATGTGATGAGGGACTCTCACCCTTCGATTGGAGGAGCTGATGCTCAGCCTTTGGAAGGGGAGTAGGAACCACTGAAGGTTCCTGGAATGAAGCCTGGCCCAAGGGACGATCGCTATGGCTGAAATCATTTTTCCCAGCAATTGGGAGAGGCTGGCCAACGTCACTGTTTGTTCCCTGCATATGTGGAGGATCAACTCTCGGATGCTGTCTCAGCGTTCCTGAGAGAAATAGACCCGGCATTCTACCGTGTCTATGACGGCCCCTAGATGTAATAGCCTGGTCGTGGGGATCGTATGGCTCTTGGAGAAATTTACTGAGAATCCGTGCCTCTGGAGCACCCTTATCACCAGGTCGAGGTCTGACTGAGCAGCCTGGACTGACGATGACTGGGTTAGGATGTCGTCCAGGTAACATTGGACTCTGACAGACATCATTCTCAGGTGAGTGGCCAGAATTGCCAGGATCTTGGTAAAGACCCTGGGAGCCGAAGATGGCAAGAGGAGCTCGTCCGAGCACCCTCAGACCGCACAGTAGAGATCCGGGGGACAAACGGCCTTCTCCGATCGCTCGCAAGCTGCAAGCAGCTGCTCTAGCTTGCGTGCGCATTAGGGCACTGGAGCAGCAGCCCCAAGGTCCTGTGAGCCGGAAAAACCTTGGCGGTAAGGAAAAAGGCCTCCGGAACCCGTACTGGCTCCCAACGGCCATTTTTGGCCTGCGCGCGCACCCAGGCACAGAGCTGCAGCCGCAGACTCCGGCAAATAGAAGGAAGAGGCCTGAAAATTAGAACGGTCTTGCCGAACGCGCGCTGGCCTCAATTGGCTGTTATTTGTCTTCGCGCGTGTTCGGAAGCCAGATCTTCGGCCGGTGGCCTTAGATAGAAGGGAAGGCTGAGCTAGCAAGGGGGAGAGAGACAGCACTGATCCCAGTGCTGCTCAAAGAAATAAAGTTGGTAGGCTGCAGAGGGGAGAAAGCTTCCCTCAGCTTCCAGTCATCGTTAGAAAGGGAGGGGGGAACGAAAGCCTCCGCTCCTCCAAGAATGTAAATTTACGCTGTGGGGAAGTGGACAGTCTAACTGAAAACAGAGCTGATTACAGCTCTGCTCAGAAGACTGAGAGAAATTAGAAAATCCACCAATGGAGACTGTACCTGCCTAAGAGCCAAACTTGCACGTCTGTTCTGGGCAAGATCAAGTCAAGACTGGGAGACCCTGGTCCAGGACAGGCGTAGCAAGTTTGGCTGACTTGATCTGATTGGGCAGGAACACAGTCTAAACCCATTGGTGGATTTTCCATCTCCAGGGCTGGAGAAACATCACAGATTCTCCCAGATTCCAGACCTGGCCTCTTGGACCAACCCTAGCAGTTTCACTGGGCTAATCCAATCCCAGGCCAAGGCCTCTCACTGCTCACAGCTAGCACAGCACACACATACCAAAATCAAATGGCAAAGTAGTCAAGGCCAAATATAATATTTCGGTCAAAAACTGGGAGTGTCCACTATATGTTGAAGTTTGTTTCTGTTTCCAGCCACCCAAAATCAGCAACTGGAGGAGACTTTGTATAATGAAACGGGAGCCCTGCCTCATTTTCTTATTTACACCAGAACAGAGTGATCTGCTCCTCTTGTTATGTTTAGCCGTTGGCCAGAACCCATGCTATTTCCCAGACCTAGCCTCCCGTTGTTGTTCTTTTATTTTTTTGAAAATAAAATAAGCTCCAGTGCTTTGATGATGATAATCTCTTCACAAAATTGTTTCTGTTCTTGGCAGAAGACGAACACGAGGAACACAAAATCCAGTGCCCGGCATTGCTATTAAAAGTTGCTTGAAAAAATGCCAGTGGTACTTGTGAAGTAGGGGGAGGAAGACTCCTGCACCCTGGGAGCTGGCAATAACAAGTAGATGGCGTACCCAATCTATGTTGGCTTCTGCCATCAAAATATACTGGCCCTTTAAAAGCAGGGCTTTCTGCATCTCCATGGTTGTCCCTGAGCAGCAATTGGGATGTGTACCAACCAGAAGAGACCAAGAATATTTTTTTTGCAATGATAGTATATAAAATGAGAGGAAAGCAAAAAAAACCCACCCCCATTTAGGGTAATTTTGAACACTTCCAAATCTTTGTCATCAGTTGAAAAGAGTAACCCAGTCAAGACCTTACTGGAGTACAGGTAGTCCTCGACTTACAACATTTCATTTAGTGGCTGCTCAAAGTTACAATGGTACTGAAAAATGTGACTTACAACCATTTTTCATAGTTTCGTAGTTATGACCCCTTGTAGCATCCCCATAGTGATGTGATCAAAATTCAAGCATGTGTCAACTGATTCATATTTATGACCTTTGCTGTGTCCCAGAGTCATGGGATTCCCCTTTTGCGACCTTCTGCCAAGCAAAGTCAATGGGGAAGCCAGACTCACTTAACAACCAGGTTACTCACTTATCAACTGCAGTGATTCACCTAACAACTGGTGGCAAGCAAAGCCATAAGATGTGGCAAAACTCACTTAACAAATGTCTCACTTAACAACAGAAATTTTGGACTCAATTGTGGTCGTAAGTTGAGGAGTATCTATATTAGCAGCTGTCCAACAAGAGCATACCTGCACATAGTCTCTAAAACAGAACCCCCTCAATCTTTTTGGCACCAGGGACCAGTTTTGTGGAAGACAATTTTTCCACACACCGGGGAGAGGAGGAGGAACACACAACCTAGATCCCTCAAATGTGCATTTTACAGTAGGCTTTGCATTCCTATGAAAATCTAATCCCTGATTATCTGAGTTGGAACTGAGACAGTACGCTAGCATGGGGAGTGGCTGCAAATACCAGCTGAAGCTTCGCTCACTCACCCATTGCTCACTTCCAGCTGCTTGGCCCAGTTCCTAACAGGCCTGGGGACTGGGAACCCCTCTCTAAAAGACGATGGAGTTCTTCCAAAACCTTCATTACTACAGTTTGGAGATGAATTTAACCAACTTGGAGAAGAATTTGGGGTGCATTGGGGCTGACATTTTTCCTCCTTACCAGAAAAGGATGGAGACAAAAAAGGACATTTGGGAGCTGGAATGGGTACTTGATGGAGAAAGAAAAAAGAGTAGTAGGATTTATTTACAGTAAATTCCAAATAGGAAAATGTAGGAGTCGTGGGAAAGCAGGTGTATTAGGGTTGTTGTTTTTTTACTGTATTCGGTTTGTTCAATATCTGTATATTTACTTGTATAATCATTTCCCTCCCCCAACTTGAAATGTTACTTTTGAGGGGGAAGTCATTTTTTTGCAGATTAAAGCTGACCTGTGCATTGAGGGCTAAGCACCACACATTGGCAGGTCCTGCCCATCACATTTTCCAAACTGGAAGTGAAAATAGAAATGGATTTCTCTGGAACTAGTGGAAGAAAAATGCAATGAAGCCAACAGAAGGGATGGCATCCTAACCTTTGACTCAAAGCTTAAAAAAAAGTTTCTTTTCCCTCAAAGATCCTAGAGATGGCTCTCCTACACTTTTTATTTATTTATATCCCAGCTTTGTTATTTTATAAGTAATTCAAGGTGACAAACATATCTAATACTTTTTCCTCCTATTTCCCCCATAACAACAGCCCTGTGAGGTTGTTGGGCTGAGTGTTGTGACTGGCCTAAGGTCACCCAGCCAGCTTTCATGCCTAAAGCAGAACTATAACTCACAGTCTCCTGGTGATTGGTCCAAAGTCACTCAGCTACCTTTTATGGCTAAGATGGGACTAGAACTCAGTCTCCTGGTGATTGGCCCTAAGTCAACCAAATGGCTTTTATAGCTAAGGTGGGACCTAAACTCACCATCTCCTGCTTTCTAGCCTGGTGTGTTAATCACTAGACCAAACTGGCTCTCATGAACATCCCATAATATTCTGGTGACTTTAGGGGTTCTTTTCCTTAATCTGTAGGGGGTTTTTTTCAAACAAGATTTATCTTGTTTAAAAATACCAGTTGCTAGGCTCTGCCTATACGTATTTGATAGCAGGGAATCAAAACAACAAAAATGTGATGGTTAAGCAAAAAGGCTCAACAGTACTGGAAAGAAATATATCAGAAAATTCTGATATGCATCATAATATAAATTTGTAATATACTGTTCATTGGAATATAAAATTCAAATTAAAAGCACCAATATTCTTATTAAGTATGATCGCAGAGAATATAGATGAACAGCATTGAAGATTATTAAGATGTACACTGACATGAATCAAATTGGCACAATATTAGAAAAGAAAAACTTTGCTGTCAATACAGGATTGGAAGACTGAAATATAAGAATATACAGCTGTAGAAAAAATGACTATATGTTCAAAGAATAACCAGATTCAAGCAGGAATGGTTTCTTTACTGTACATACACCATATCACACAGCAAGCCAAAGAAAAAACTTAGAACGTATTTTGCAGAAAAGGAGAAACCGGTTTAATAGTAATCTACATGCAAGTTGTCCTTGATTAAAACAGTTCATTTAGTGACCATTCAAGGCCACTGAAAAAAAGTGACTTATGACCATTTTTGACACTTAAGACCACTGCAGCTTTCCCATGGTCACGTGATCAAAATTCAGATGCTTGGCAACTGCCTCATATTTATGATGGTTGCAAGGTTCTGGGGTCATGTGATCACCTTTTGCAACCTTCTGACAAGCAAAGTCAATGGGGAAGCCAGATTCACTTAACAACCATGTTACTAACTTAACAACTGCAGTGATTCACTTAACAACCGTGACAAGAAAGGTCATAAAAATGGGGCAAAACTCACTTAACTTGTTTCACTTAGCAACAGAAATGTTGAGCTCAATAGTGATCATAAGCTGAGGACCACTTGTAACCCAAACAGAAACTAATAATAATGTCCAAAGTATAATATGTTC
This sequence comes from Protobothrops mucrosquamatus, assembly GCF_001527695.2. Taxonomy (NCBI): domain Eukaryota; kingdom Metazoa; phylum Chordata; class Lepidosauria; order Squamata; family Viperidae; genus Protobothrops; species Protobothrops mucrosquamatus. The sequence continues at coordinate 877,970 of NW_015386488.1, forward strand.
AAGTAGCAATTAATGGCTGGGGGGGGGGGGGAAAGGTGGAGAAAAAGAGAGAAGATGGCTATGAGAATGGCCTTTTTATAACTTTTTTTAACCCTGTGAGGATTTTCATAATTAAATTTTTTTTTAACTATTGTTTATGTATGTAAATGTATCTCTCTCTTTTTTGGATTTTTTTTTTAGTTTGCCTTTTTAACTTAACCAATAAAAAAGAAGAGTTAAGGCCACTCCAGGAACCAACTTCATTCTGTCAACGTTGAAGGCCATTATTATTATTTGAAAATATTGGCCAGAGTGGAGAAAAAGAAAAATTGAGTTGCGGTGACATGAGACAAGTCCAACCAACTGGTTAAAAAAAAAAGGCAATTTTCAATAGACTGCAGCTGTCACAAAATGCTTGCCAATGTTCATGTAAAGAAGCTAAAGCACTATGAGTAATTTTATAGGAAGCCAAGGGACTATCTTCTCGTTTGCTTTGAAGCTAAGCCTATGAAAACACAACCCCCTCCAGCAGGCAGGCAGGAGATAGAGTAGGAGCTCAGGATGGAAATTATCTTGATCTCTCCTTGAGGAATTTTCCAGATCACTCCCAGAGTCTCATCCAACCCACATTGGGAGAGCCAATCTGTATGTTTATTCAAGAGTATTAAAAAGATAAGGTTGTAGTTCAGCTGCAGGCCACTCATTATGCATCCACAAAGTTCTAGGATTGCTCCTTAGCAACCGAGACGTCTGGCTAAAATTCTGAAGTCATTGTCAACAATCCTGAGGTGTCAATTCTACAGGTAGTCCTCAACTTACAACACTTCATTTAGTGACTGTTCAAAGTTACAACAGCACTGAAAAAAGTGACATGATCATTTTCCATACTTACGACTGTCACAGCATCCCCATGTCACGTGATTAAAACTGTTATATTTAAGACAGTTGTAGTGTCCCAGGGTCCTGTGATCTCCTTTTGCAACCTTCTGACAAGCAACGTCAACGAGGAAGCCAGATTCACTTAACAACCGTGTTACTAACAACTGGGAGTGATTCACTTAACAACTGTGGGAAGAAAGGTCATAAAATGTAGCAAATTTCCCTTAACAAATGTCTCACTTAGCAACAGATGATTGACCATGGGGATGCTGTGATGGTCATAAGTGTGAAAAATGTTCATAGGTCACTTTTGTCAGTGCCATTGTAACTTTGTACAGTCACTAAATGAGTAGTTGTACATTGAGGAATAGCTGTATAGCTGTTGTTCCATTGCTTTGTCTTTTTCATACAGTCCACAATTCAGAACATGTTTCCACACAGAGTAGAGGTCCCCAACCTTTTGGAACCAGGGACCGGTTCCGTGGAAAGAGGTTTTTCTGTGGACTGCAGGGGGTGTGGTTTGGTGTGCTGCCTGCATCCCATAGATGAGGCTTTCCTTATTTGTGTGGACCGGTTGCTGGCATGCTGCGGCCCAGTACTGGTCCATGGACCGGGGGTTGGGGACCCCTGACACAGAGTTATAATTCTGGGGTATCTGCTAGGTAGATACCATGTTAGCAGATCACCGGGTTCTGAAAGACTAGTTCCTACGGTGTCAATACTTCTGGGTTGTGGAACTTACCTCAGTGATAATCTAAGGGAGACTATTGGCATCCATTGTTTCTCCTTAACGTGCACCCTCACAAGAGCCAGCAATATAATTCTTCTGGGATCACATCCAGTTTAGAATGGTCCTACCAGGAAGATGATGAGACACAATAATAGGGAAACAACCTACAGTCCTAATGTTCTGCCTATTGCTTCATAAGCAATTTTCAATACTACCTTCATATCAACATGGTTGTTGTTTCTCCTAATATCCTGCCATAATAAAAGCCTTTTGACTAGTGACTACTGAAAATGTAGTTGTGTGCAAAAAGATATTTCACAGAGACGTATACTTGTGCCCATAACTGAGTCAATCTTTTCTCTTTGAACAACTTTACTATTATTAATTTTCAAGGATAAAGATTTCAGGGGTATTTTTTTTTTCCCAAACATCAATCACTGAGCAAGATGCCAAGCTATACATAAGCGATACTTCATCCTAGTGGCAAATCTGGCTGCCATTTCAATATTGCATCCCAAATAAAAGCAAATTTGAAAAGCATTTCCTTAGCAAATGGGCATGGGGCATAATGAAAGACAGTTTGATCTAGTGCAGGGGTCTGGCTGAGGAATTCTGGGAGTTGAAGTCCACAAATCATAAAAGGCCAAGTCTGAAGACCCCTGGACTAGTAATTTAAGGCAGTGAGTTCAAGTCCCACCTTAGCCATGAAAGCCAGCTGGGTGACTTTGGGTCAGTCGCTCACTCTCAGCCCAACCCAACACACGGGGTTATTGTTGTGTGGAAAATAGGAGGCGAAAAGTGCATTGGATATATTTGCTGCCTTGAGTTGTTTGTAAAAAAGGTGGGATATAAATAAATAATAAACAAATCACAAAATACTGCCCATTGTGTGGCCCATTGGCAGGGTCATGCTCATTGCCAGTTTAAAGTCTTGACAAAAAGATGGGGAGGGGAATGCAATCCAGGGCAACGTGGACTTTCCAAAATAAAAGTAAATAATCAGGAAAAGGATAGCACGCCAACCAAATGGAATCAGAGATCTCTCTCTAGGGTTTAACAAGACACACAAAACAGGGGGGGAAAAAACATCAGCAAAAAAGAAAGAAACATTTTTATATAACAAATAGAAATAACTGAAGCATTTTTTTCTAATCTTTGATTTGGATGAATGAGAGGAAGCCTTGCAAGCATAAGAACAGCTCAGAGAAAGGGTTAGCTCATTTCCAATTCTCTAAGAAGAAGAATGTTCTAGAGATGTTCATCTTCAAGAGTCTGTATACTTTGTAAATTGGACTGGCACTCTATTGCATGTTTTCTTTTCCTTTTTTGCCTTTGAGTTAATTGGGATTCCTGGCAACCACATACATAAGCTCTTGCAGGTTTCTTGGCAACCTTTTCAAAAACAGCTTGCCACTGCCTTCTTCCTGGAACTGTGTCAGACCTTCAAGGTTGTCCAGAGCAGGAAACAGAGTTCAGAAGAAGACTAGAACTATTCCTTATAGAAATAGACAGCTGAATCTTGCAAATCTGTATTTTCCTTTCCCTTTCTCTTACATCCTAGAACAAGTTCCTAAGCTTGTCGTCATACTCCCCTTTAATCTTAATATACCCAACTCCCCTAAAAATCCCAATATCAAATGAACACAAACAATGAGAATAATGCAATGAAACTTTGGGAAAGATGGATTTATTGCAACAATGTAACTAAAAGGTTCTCCCCATCTTCTCTGGACTCTGTCTGCACTTCCCCAAGGTAGGGGAAGGACAGGCAGAGCCTGGAGGTGGAGTCAAGAGAGAGATCTGTCTGGAATCATTGTTCCCACAAGTGGTCTAAGTCAGTCCCCAACCTTTGCAGCTTGGTGGCCCAGCTGGGGGAGAGGGGGGAACTGGGCCCCATGGGTGGTGAGCCGACGCATGTGCATGTGCAGCTCCACTCACACAAGAGAGAAGCTTTGAGGCACCACTCACACAAGTGGGGATGCACGTGTGCCAGCCTGCCACTCACACGGCCTGGTTGCAAATAGGCCACAGCCCAGTAGTGGGCCACAGCCCACAGGTTGGGGACCCCTGGTCTACGTCCAACCCCTCTTGAATTCCATTAACTATTATCTAGTGTCAATTTAGCGCTGACCGTTAATTGACTAGATTTTTGTGTGTCAGCTTAACTAGAACTTAAAGTCAGGACCCGATTCTTTGCACCTGACACCAAGTTTGGGAAACCCTACTGTAGAAAGACAGGAAAGATCAGCCTGAATCTCTTTCCAATAGTTTCCCCTTTACTGGATCAAAAAAACATGCTTCTGCATTTGGTTTAACAAGCTTCTGGTTATTTTCCTCAAAGGCATCTCCATGGTTTTCTTATAGGTTGAGAGAGACTAACTAGCCCAACATCAACCAACTGGCTTTGTGCCCAAAACAGATCTAGAACCCATGGTGTCCTAGTTTCTAGCCCAGTGCCTTTAAGCCAGAGGTCTCCAACCTCTGAGCGGTGGACTGGCACCAGGCTGCGACATGCCAGAAACCGGGCCGCACAAACAAGCGAAGCCCCATCCATGGGATGCAGGCAGCACACGAAATCACATCCCCTCCAGTCCGCGGAAAAACCTCTCCCCACAGAACCGGTCCCTGGTGCCTAAAAGGTTGGGGGCCTCTGCTTTAAGTTATTATGCCAAACTGGCTCTCTTAGTATCCTCATGTAACTGTTCATTGAACAAAAAAACTTTCTGCAAAAGATAAAATATTAAAAAACAAGAAAAAATTATGTGGCTAAGTAAGAATTTTTAAGTGAGTTTTGCCCCATTTTACACCCTTGCTTGCCACAGTTGTTAAGTGAATCACTGCAGTTGTTAAGTTAGTGACACGGTTGTTAATTGACCCCAGCTTCCCCATTGACTTTGCTTGTCAGAAGGTGGCAAAAGGTGATCACGCGACCCTGGGACACTGCAACCGTCATAAATATGAGTCAGTTGCCAAGCTTCTGAATTTGGATCACATGACCCTGGGGATGTTGCAATGGTTGTGTGAAAAACAGTTATAAGTCACTTTTTTTCAGTACTGTTGTAACTTCGGAAAGTCACTAAACAAACTGTTGTAAGTCAAGGGCTACCTGTATATCAAATATAAATTGTTTTTGCACCTAGATACTAATGGAGGCTTCCCTTGTTTCTCCAGAAAATTGTTTGGGTTCATCAAACCACCATGCTTTGTCTGATTCAAACAACAAGGTTTTTTCTACTTTCTCCCTCGGTTGAAAACAGCACCATTCTAAATACTCTTATATTTCCAGCCATTGAAATCTACTCAGCTAGCTCTCGCTGTGTCTAGATGTAAGATTAAGCAAAACCACAGTATTAGAAGTATGCCCTAATATAAATTACAAGACTAAAAAAAATTATTCACCTGTGAGCAAATCATGTTCAAGTGATAAATCTTGCATGCTTTTTAAAACTCTGTAGACAAAGACAGCGCCACAGAATCCTATTAACTCAAGCCAATGCATCTTTGCTCTGAAATAAGTCACACTGAGCTCAATTAGGCTTACTTAGGATTGGAGGCTATGTTGGGGTTATGGAACAGAGCAGATGGAGAACCCTTCCCTAATCATTTGAACAATGGCTCTTTTATTTGTTTTTGGGTTTTTTGGGCTTCAGTGCTATGAAACATATTATTCCAAAGGTAATATTTCCAAAAATTAGTATTTTCAAATTGTCACTTTTTGCCTACTTTTCTCTATATGTGGAAATGGAAAAGCTTATAGCCCCTGATTGCTCTAATCTCACTTTGATGTTAGAAACCCCTGGTCTCCATCCCATTAGGCACTAATCAGAGTTAATGGCAAAAGCTGGAATATCCAGTGCTAGCTTGCTTCCAAGTATTTTATTTTCTTTATTTAATTTATATCCACTTTTATTCTTCTTATAAATAACTCAAGGTGGTGAATATATCTAATACTCTTTCAGTATTTGATGTCTGGGTTGGGCTGAGAGAGAGAAAGACTGGCCCAAGGTCACCCAACTGGCTTTCATGGCTAAGATGGGACTAGAACTCACAATCTCCTGGTTTCTAGCCTGGTGCCTTAACCACTAAACCAGAGGTCTTCAAACTTGGCCCTTTTATGACTTGTGGACTTCAATTCCCAGAATTCCTCAGCCAGGCATGCTGGCTGAGGAATTCTGGGAGATGAAGTCCACAAGTCATAAAAGGGCCAAGTTTGAAGACCCTTGCACTAGACCAGACATGTCAAACTCGCGACATGACGTCGCGAAACATATCGGGACGGTTTTGCCATTGCCAGCAATGGGGTGGGCGCGGCTTCCGGATGACACGTCCGGCCCACAGGCTGGCAGTTTGAAACCCCTGCACTAGACCAATCTGTTTAAGAGGTTTAGAGACTTGCTCTAATTCTGATTCTTTGACCAAAAAGATAACTTCTTCTTGTCTTCCATTGAACAGCCCCATCCATTTAATGGGAGACCCTAAGTCATTCACCAAAAGCCTGTTATTTTCAGCACACATTCATTCATGCCATATATAAATAAGCATTATATACTTGATTTTCTTTTTAAAAAAATTCTAAGGAAGCAATTACTCCAAAGCAGACTACTTTTCTACAGTACAGTTGCAAGCAATATGGCATTCCTTCAGCTCTGTACCCTTTAATAATAATAATGATGATGATAAAGTTGGAAGGGACCTTGGAGGTCATCTAGTCCAACCCCCTGCTCAGGCAGGAAACCCTACACCATTTTGGACAACTGGCTGTCCAGTTTATAATAATAATAATGATAAAGTTGGAAGGGACCTCGGAGGTCATCTAGTCCAACCTCCTGCTCAGGCAGGAAACCCTATACCATTTCAGACAAATGGCTGTCCAGTTTCTTCTTAAAAACTTCCAGTGTTGGCGCATTCACCGCTTCTGGAGGCAGGTTGTTCCACTGGTTAATTGTTCTAACTGTCAGGAAGTTTCTC